>NW_024370263.1:7799339-8048455 GCF_014805655.1 Passer montanus | reverse complement strand
CGGGAGGAGCGCGCCGGCCGCCGCCGCCGGCCCCGGCAGCCCCGAGCGCCGCGCCGGCCGGCACCTCCTCCCTGCCATCTGCCTGGCGTGCGGAAAGTCGGGTCAATGAGCAAACTGAGAACTTGAACGAAAGCAAAAAGCGCGCAGCACCAAGCCCTGCGTGTGTGGATGGTTCCAGGGCTGATGAACATCGCCTGAAGGAAAACTTTGGTGCGCCCGGGTGCGCCGCGCTGCTCCCCGCCATGCGGGCGCTGGCCGTGTGAGGCGCATCCCGCGGCGGCGGGAGGGCAGCGCTGCCCCGGGCACGGGCACGGGGCTGCCGGGCACGGCGCTGCTCGCCCGCCTCGGGCGGCTGCGGCTCCGCGCCGGCGTCTGAATCCAAACTGACTCCTTTGCCTTTACTGCGAGGAGGGGGCTGTTTTCTCACAGCATCATCTGTTTTGAAGAAAGGAGGGAGGAAGGGGGAGGGTTGACGCTAAAGAAGTAAATCTTGTCTGCGAAGGAAATGCTTTTTGCGCTTTCCAGATGACCTTTTCTGAAAATGTAGCCTCTCCAGCTGACCGGTTTTGATTTTGACTACCAAGTGTGTGAAACTGATCCCTAAGTGCTGCACAGACCGTAGGATGTGTGCTTCCTGGATTAGCAATATGGGGCATCTGTTGTCGCCTCTCCTCTTGAGCCTGGCAGCAGTTTTTTCCAAAGGTAAGTCTTAATCGCTTCTGTTTCACTGCATCTTGTTTCTTATTTTGCACAGCCAGCCCTTCTCCTCTCTCTCTGTAATACCTTGAGTGCTGATACAATTCAAGACAGAACGACTTGGGGGAAGCCATGCGCTATGAAAAACACAGAGGATATGATGGGAAAACCTGAGTGGAAGGATCTTTCCTTGGTTGACCATTACAAACAGCCTGGCAGCTTCCTGAGGCATCTGTTACCTCCTTTCTGTACTTTTGGTGGGGTAGAAGGTGCTGCTGCTGAGCTTAGCTGGTTGCTCTGCTTTGGATTCTGAAGGGTTTCTGTTATGGAAATGTGAAATCTACAGAGGTACAAGCTGCTGGAGTTGGCTGCCCCACCGTTATCTTCTGTGCCGTTTTTCAGATTAAAATTCCTGTATCTCAGACTGACTGGCAGTGTTTTACTGGACCAACGAAACAGGTACTTAGTGAAACACTTAAAAGCTTTGATGAGATGCTGTAGCAGGTGTCTGATACCCTGCATGCTGAACGGAGTTGGAATGTCCTGATGGCATGACTTCACACAACTCAGTGATTCCTTCTTGGAGCCCTCGAGCTTGTTTACAGTTCGAATCAGGAAACCAGCACACAGGCAGTGCACATATTTTTGTGTGCATTTAAATCTTCCTCAGAACTTAAAGGTTTCCATCGATGGCCTCAGCCAAAAGGTGAATGCACTTTTGAAATACTTAATTTAGATGATTCTGAGCATTCCTGTGAAATATAAATTAGGAGAAGTATACATTTCTAGCGAGCAGATACTGTGCATCAGCACTTATATTTTGGCAGGAAAACAAAGTTTTCACGTGGTTTAGTCTTCGGAGGGGAATCAGAGCATATGCATTTAATCTGTGATTCTGCAAACATACTGGTAAAGAGCCCTGCTTATAAATATCCCTATTAAAAATATATTGGTTATTCTTAATGCCCTTTTACACTTCCAGACATCAGCATTTTCTTTTTCATTAAGTGAGTTATTTTTACTAATTAGTTTGTATCCACAACTGAACTTATTGACAGAAGGCAGAATACATAGTTATGTATTTCTGTGGCACTTCCCTGAATCAAATTCCACTCTCCTCCTTTTTTCCTTGGAACAGGTAAAGAATAAAGAAACAAAATTATAAGTCTTCTCAAATGTTTCCTAAATGCGGTGCCTATATAAGTCCTGTTCTAAAGTTGCAATTGGAAATGCATTAGCAGCAGGGATTAGAATTCAGAGTCTTTTCAAGAGATTGCTTCATTCACATTGCACACCAGTAGCTTGTGATTGCCCAGCTAGGTTGTAAATGATGTATTTTATTATAAGCAATATCATCAGTACTTTGGATAGGCTCACAGTGCAGTAAGAGTATGAACTTCATTCCCTGGCTTTTGCTGTGTTTGAGTTTGCTGCCCTAACACTGCATTAACATAGTGCTGGACTGAGATTGCAGTTTATTCCAGGACTGGAATTTTACAGAATACAGCATTTCTTTTGCTGCCAACTCAGCAATTATAGCATTCATATGTGATTTCATTCTGAAATGTCACTTACATCTCTTTTGAAAGATGTATTGGGAAAAACTGCTTCATCAAAGGGGTTATCAAGCCCTGGCACAGCCGCCCAGGGAAGTGGTGGAGCCCCCATCCCTGGAGGGGTTTAGGAGGCTGCAGATGTGGTGCCTGGGGACGTGGTCAGGGGGAATGGGGCAGTGCTGGTGTAGCAGTGGCATTCGATGGTCTCGGGGTCTTACCAGCCTAAAGATTTCTGTGACTCCATGAAACCCGGGATCAGGAGATCCCAGAGCCACTGGTGCTAGCTGTGCTATTGATCTTGCACGTTGGGTATCTAAGACACACTGTTTAGTGATACAGATATCTGTCCTTAATGCAATTGTTTATGTTTTCTTCGGTGACAGACTCCATCTGCCCTGCTATGCCTCAATACACTGGAAAGACCAGGGTGTTCCAGAGATTTATAGCATGAACTTCACAGTGTAAAAGGTTGATTCCCACCCCCTCCATGGAGTAAGATGAACAGACAAAAATACATGAGGCATGATTACTACTACAGGGCATGTTTCTTTGATGCTTTTCTGTTGCTAATAGAGAAACTCTCTCATTTATGACACGATGACAAAGTTTTCCTAAAGAGATACAAAAGCTTTTAACATGCAACAGCAATCAGCTGTCTATTGTGTATAGGGCTGCTGCTTATTACCCAGAACCATGGCAACACACCTTGTACTGCACAGTTTCCAAATCTTTCAGGTAATAATGTTGAAGACTTGAGAATACTATTGTGATTTTGCTTTGCTTTTATCTTGTAAAATGCAGAGCTCCAGCCTGAGAAATGAAATGTTGTTTTCAATAATGAGCTAAAGATCCTACCAGGCCAGCTTGTCCGTGATGATATAATCCACGTGTGTTAATGCACTGTCAGCCTGACAGTACAGCATGTGTAAGGGCAGAGGTGATTATGCTCTGTACCTGCAGTTCACAGCTTGGTTTCAGCAGAGTTTTCCTCAGTCAGTCCTAGGAGGCCAATGCTGGCCCTCAGTCAGTTCAGGTTTTGCTGTTTGTTATCAAAGGTGGGAAGAAGTTCTTGGGAAATCTTCAGTCAAAAAATAACCAGCTCCAGCTGATGTTAATGAAAACAGACTATATACAGTAATAGTTGGCACAATAATGTTGGTGTTTTGTTCTCTTGTTTAAATGGAAATTCATCAGCTCCACTGGAGTACAATAGAAATTTCCATATTTTATTTGAGCTCCAGGTTCCATGCCTGGCTTAAGTCTAGAATAAAAACAGCATCTCCCATAAGATGCCAAACACTTTCGTGATGTATATTGTGAAACTAAAGATTGAGGAGCCTTTTCATTATGAATGTCTCCATATAAAACTGGATTTCATTGATTTCAAATTTCAAGTTTAAGTAGACAGTAAAAACCAAGTGAATATTTTAGTGACTTGTTCTGCTTGTCTTCTGCCAAGCATTTTGTATTCTTCTGTGTCATCCTGGGCAGAAATCTTCCTGCAAGTTGCTCTCTAATGATATCTCAAGCCATAGAGCTGCTGGTTTGATTTTCTTTTTCTCTCAATTTTATTGAAATGGAGGCTTGGCAAGTGTATTAGGCAGGAGTTTCTTGTATCCCCTCAGGGTGTTCCCCATAGCTAGAGATGTGCAGAGCACAAGTGCAGTGATGCAAATCTTCTGTTACAGCAAAGTGAGTGTGGGAAAACAAGGAAACCAAACCCCCAAATGTCTCGTTTTGGTTCATTTCTCTGGAAAAGTGGTAGTCTGTTAGTAATGGCATATAATTCTGTATATGGGATTAAAATCAAAGATAGTTTAATTTATGAGATATATTTTTTTCCACTCCTTCTTGGTGGTGGCCAGACAAGAGTTCAGGGTTGAATTTCAGTTCATGTTGACTGGTAGTGATGGTGATGATGAGGGATACATTCTTCATCTCAAAGTAACAGTGCTGGTGTTTCTTGTGGACAGACCCATTCCTGGCATCTCCGGCTGTGCAGTTGGTCTGGATGGAAAATGTGGTGCTTGCTGCTCTCACATGAGCATAAAGTGTGTGTGGTCAGCAGGAGCTTTTCCTCTGAGCTCTGCCTATGGGCAAAAACCCCAAAGTTTTCTATAAAACCCCCAAAATAAATTGAATCTTTCCAACTTTAAGTTCAAGAAGTTTCCTTAAACCCAAAGTTTTTGTGCTTTGTCCGAGCTGCATTGAACTTGAAGTTGTTTGAGACACTGTAAAAGGGAAGGGGAACACAATTTCCACTTTTTCACTCTCGCTGTGTTTCTTGCCACAGAGCATTTGTGGGAAAAGTCCCATTCTGATTCCTTTTCTTTCAGTAAAAATAATAAATTCAGACTTAAACAAAAAATTCCACAGCTAGACCCGTGTTTTATTTGTCAGCTGCAATACTGGCTTAATGTGATTTGGTTTCTAATATTTCCCTGTAATGTTCTCATTTTTTACTTCTGTCTTTTCTTTTATTAGTTCCTTAGGACAGGCAGGCTCTGTGACACCAACCAATGTTTTAGATATTAATAAAAGCAGCTTTATTCAATAAAGATCAGTTTTATTTAATAAAGGAGAGAATCAAAATATAATCTGATTTTTCATGCTGCATTCACATTAAATCAAGCTCCTGAGGTGATTGTGGATGCCAAGTCTAGTGGCAGTCTATCACGGGCCCTAGGATACATAAACATGACTGCAGACAGACTGATTGCAGGGAAGCTGAAGAGGCAGCTGAGATTCATCACAAGTTTAGTTTGGTTTATAAAGTGGTACATTAAATTACTTGATTTTCACCAGTCTTTGTAGTATTGCCTGCTGCATTATTAATGGCAGCTCCAAATGAAGTGGATTTTAAGTAGTTCTGAGACATGTAGATAACACTAATTATCATGAGCAGTTTAAAGTACATATTTGAGGATGTTAGGCTACTTCGCCCCGGGGTTGAAATGTGGGCACAGTGAACTGCAGAATGAGGATTGGCCTCTTCACGTCCCTGATTTCTTCTTTTATTGAATAGACTTAATTCTGATGTAAGGTGTTGGTCCGATGGCCCCACCGAGCCAAGGGATTGAAACTCTTCATCTTCCAAAGCACAGCCGATGTGGTGCCAAGGCAAACTTGCATTTCCTGCTGTGGTCCTGTGCCCTGAACGGGACCCAGAGGAGGAGGGTGTACCTCAGCTCTGAGGTGGAAGGAGTTACACCCTGCTGTTGAGCCCGCTGCACTGGGAGAGGGCATTTCAGTGCCTTCAGCAGGCTTCAGCTCCGAGTAGACAGAGTTTTCTGGAGTGGTGTTTTTCAGCCTGTAGCCCACACACCGGTGGTGATTCATAGAACATCTGAGCAGTGTTGTGAAACCAGTGCCAGAAACCTTCTGCGTGCAAGGGAGAAAAAACCGAAGGGAGGAAATGGAAGTAACAAGGCTGCTTTCAGACTGCATCCCAGTTTGTGCCTGGTTGTAAACAAAGACCTTTGTGACAATACCAAAACCAGGGCACTGTGTAAGACGCTCTGGATTTCTTTTGGAAGGTTAGATGGCTTTTTTTCCTTGAAAGAGAAAAACCAGTGTAGTGAGACTAACTGTGGTAGTTGGAAGTGTTGCTGTGGGCTGTTTGGTGTCGCCTCTGTGCTCCAGACACAGGCACTGCTGGTGTGAGTGCAGCAGGGGCTGGTTTAAATCACCTCTGAGCAGTGGCTCGATGGGCAGAGCAGGAGAACCCTGCCAGCCACCGATGGCATCTGCACTCTGGGTCAATTAACTGCCTCAGAGCTTCTGCTCCGCACACAGAGGATGCTTGTTTGTTCTCACACCCTCACTGCTGGCGTTTTTTAATCAGGGTTCCTTGAGGGAGTTCCCTGTGCTGCAGACAATTGTCTCCCTGGAAGTGGCTCAGCAAAATGCACTGTGCTTTATTGTACAAGCAGTGTATAAAGGGTTGGTAGGAGACTCATCAACGTTGCCCTATTTTCCCAGATTTACAAAACAGAAGGCTTCTTTCCTCCTCCTGTAGTCACTTCACCTTCTCTCGGGCCCATCTGGCTCTGTTTTTAAAGTTTCTTTGAATTGGTTTGGTTTATTTAGTTGTTCGGGGTTTTATTTGCAAATAAAGACTTTGCTGCAAGGATGTTTTGGCTGAAGTGTTTCAGAAATTTACTGTGGTAATGGTTCATAAGCAAAACAGACCCACATCTGAAAATGACCATGCAGATTCTAAACTGTGGGAAGGGGAAGGATACTGAATAATGTAGCTCTTATAAAAACAACAAAAGAAACCAGTTAGCTGGGTGTGTATAAAAAAGCAGCAGGGGCAATAATAACAAGCGCCACAAGCAGAGGTGTGGGAAGATGTCAACACACTCTTTACCACTGGGGGACACAGCTCTGAGCCAGACTAAGGAGCAACAGGAGCTGCTCTCCAGCTGAACCAGGATGCTCCACGTCGTGTCCTTTGATGTGTTTGCTTCCAAGAGAGGCAGACTGTTGAGCAGACAGTCTGCAGATCTCTTGCTGAGGAGCAAGGCAGATGTCCAGATAATCACACAGATGAGTCTGCATGTCCTGCATGCTAAAAAATCTCCGAGTCACTGAGTGTGGTCTCATCTCATGCTGAATGGTCTCAAAACCTTGAATTTTGTGGGCCCTCAACATCACTTGCTTTTTGTTTATATTTTTAAAAGTGTTGTTTTATGTGTTTAGTATACATTAGGCAAATCCATTGTGCAAGAGAAGGAACCAAAAGCTGGCAGAGGTAACTAGTGAGTGGTGTCTCTGAATATTGATCCAATCCACAATATAGGGAAGGAAACAATCCCACTTAGTCTTCAATCCACTCATGTACCAAAGATCCTGGATTAGCACATAAATGTAGCCTCCATTTTCTGCTGAGCCATGGTGACTCATTCTACTCATCTTCATGAAAATAATGGTGATTTGCATCTGCTTATATTTGAAATCTCTATTTATCCTTTAGCATTGCATCTCTGTCCTAATGTAATCAGCCTTGCTTGGTTAATTTTGATTTGCTGGTACACATGGGGTAGTTATCTTTCTTGTCTGTGTGTGTCAGACTCCTACATTTAACTTCCTACTTTGCCGCTAGCAGTGGGGTTTATTGTCAGGTTTTCCTACTTGATGTTGTTTCTGTAGATTGTGTTTTGAGCTACTGTTGAAAGAACTATTCAGCTCTTGAAAACTTTGCAGTGTGATAAATCTGTAAATGCACCATGTACCTGCACTTACACTCCTGTCATCCTTACCTTGTTCTCAGAAATAAAAATAGCATCTAGTTTGCTCAGGGTCACAAGTCTGCAGCTCTGAAGATGAAGAAGGATCTCTTTATGTGGTTCACAGTACAGGACTTGGGGCAGGAGCGAGCAGCTGACTGTGCCCAGCAGAGGAAAGAGGTGCCCACACCTGAACTGGAAGTTCATTGCCACACATGGTGCAGAGTACAGGGAGTACTTTTACACTCATTTTCTGTGTGTTTGTTCTGTTCAGAATCTGTTTAACCCACAGTTTGTTAGGTGCTGTGCTCACCTGCAGAATTAGCCACTCATGTGGAAACACTGCACACCCTTGTCCTTCCTTCTCTGGAAGGAGCACATGCACTGTCCTGCTGTGGTAGTGCCTGTCTGATCTGTGACTTCCCAAGTTTTGTCGTGTTCTCAGAGTCATGGCAAAGCCATTTCCAGATGTCACTGCTGAGTTTCTTTGTACCCATTCCCAGAGCTCTACAGAAATGCCAACTGCCCAGCAGCCCTGTGAATCAGGGTGTGAAAGATGGGGGTCCACAATGTAGTGGACACTTTTCAGAACCTCATTTGAGCTGTGCTGTCCCTCTTAATGACAAAGAGTGGTTACCCCATTGGTGAATAAAAGCAGTGTGCTGTTTTTGAAGCTCCCTCTCGTGCTCTGTGTAGATCTGCCCTTGCTCACGTGGGGTTCCCCAGTTCATGCTCCCTTGTTCCATCTCCTTTTCCATATTTCTGGGTCGTGAGCCTACCCTGCCTTTGCTGTGCTCTGCTCTCTGCTCTGTGGCTGCCTGTGTCCCCTGCAGCACTGTCTGATAGGAGATGATTTCTTGCATACTGAACACTTGTGCACAGTGGGATTCTGTTCTGTGCTCCTGACTCTCTGACACCATCTGCCCAGCAAAGTGGTTTTAATGGGTTTCCACTGAGCCAGGCTGTACTACAGCCCTGGCAGCATGCTCAGGGTTTTAAAAAATAAACAAAATCTCTTCAGACAAGCCACACACGAACATTGGCATCTCCAACAAATTTGAGGATTTCATACTGTTTGATATGTTGTGGAGCAGAAATATCTCTGTTTGATAGGCTCTAAAGTGGGAAAATGACTGATAGCTTGGAGTGGCCTTCTAATAGTACTGGTTTATTATTGTAAATGACCTTATAAAGCATTATTTTCCATCCCATTTTTTAAGTCAGGCATTATTATCCTTTTACAAAAATGCAATCATTTTACCTTGTTAGAGTTCTCTTCTTTATGAGAGCAGGGGACTGTAGTGGTTCATGATGGTGATTTAGGAGTGAGGGTATCCATTGGCTTTCTGTAACCTTTGAAAAATCACTCTGGTTCCCTGCTTTTTTTAAACTGTCTTGTCTGCTCAGAATACAAGGTGTTCAGAGCAGGACCTGGTTTACTTGCAGCTATACAGCATCTGCTGTACATTTTACCACATGAAAATAATTAATTTCTAGCATCTGTGTTAAAAATTGGAATGTGACATTCTGATTGCTGGACAACATGGGCTGCTCAGAGGTCTGTAAGAACAGAAAAGAAGAGTGGGGTAAGGAAAAAAATGAAGATATGGTGAAAGCATGTGTGTGATTAAAATATTCTAAGAGTCTGAGTAGGTGCCATCCCCTTATGTTACAATTAATATGCTATCTAAGCCTTTTCAAACAGCAGTGTGATAAAGGGAACGTAAAAAGCTTTTTATAAGAAGATGTCATAAAGATGGCTTTGTACTTATTTCCATGTTAATAAACTATTAATGAAAATATTTTCCATGTCTGTATTAACAATGCAACAAACCACTTATGAAAAAATTAGGGTTTTTTGGGCAGATAGTACAGATCTTAGGAAAATTTCATTGCTTCTTTGCCCCTTCAAGTCTTTGGGGTTTATTTTAGGCTCCTTCACTTCGGTAACTTGTGAACATAGTGGGCAGTGTGGTAATGAGGTGGTGAAAGAGACTCTTGGCTGGTCCCTGTGCTATTGATGGGATGTGGAAGTTGAAAGAGTCAAAAGAAATGGATTCTTCTGACTTCTGAGCTAACTTGTATGAGCACACAGAGAATCAGACACAATCCTGTTCGTTAGCCTTTAGGTTCTTTTATTCTAAATTACGTGGAGTCTGACCTGGAGCCAATTTCATGTTATAAAAAATACAAAGAAAATATCACTGTGAATGCCCTTGACAAAGAAGGTGGCATTTCCTTCTTTGTCAATGCTGTCCACCAGGCTGATGTTTTGTGGTATCTCAGTGCTCCTCTATTGTTCTTAATTATTCATGTGTGTAAAGCTAACTAAGGTAAATACCTGAGATCTGTGATCTTCCACAGGTGTTTGCTGCTGCTGTTGCCTTTTTTCCCCATTTGTCCTGTCATAACTTTGGATATTGCTGAAGATGTTCCCTGCTGTTTCAGCTGCAGCAGTTTACAATACAAGTATCAGCATCAACTGGGTCTTTGCTTGCCTTTTTATTTAGCCTCTTTATCTGAGCAGCAGTAGATCAGAGTAACGGTACAATAATCACTGGTGAAGCATGTATTTGTTTGGTTTTGTTCTATTTCTATGCATTCATGTGCTCCTTTCATCCTTTCATCTATTCCTGTCAGAATTATGAGTTTGGTTTGGATCAGACCCTGAAGAAAAAGAAATGCTTGTAAGTGGAGAATACTAAATATAGCAGACCTTTGTTCCTGTATTTATAGTTTGGTGCTTAGAATGTCTGCGTGTGCATTATAGGTTCTCATCAAATAATCAAAGTGCATCAGTAATAATAAAATGATGGTTCATGAAGAGATTCTCTTCAGCAGGATGTTTTCCTTTCAGCAGGTCCAGAGGAGTAGGATGACTTTGGCAGCCTATCTGCAGTGCTGCCAGCCCCGGGTTTGGCAGCCCAAGTGAGGAGAATTCAGATTGAGGTGCAGAGGGAGCGTTCCCAGGCCTTGCAGGATTTCAGCGGTTGCAGTGGGTCAGATGATCATTTCTCAGGTAGTTAACTCTCCCAGCCCTTTGGTGCTTATGGCCTGCAACTTGTCTGGAACGTGGCTGGGAGACAGTGAAGATCAAGGGATGAGGAGAAGTCCCCCCCAAATGATGAAAGAGTCCTGCAGGATGTTATTTGGTGTAAGAGGGTTTTCCAGTGTCTCCGTTCATCCTGTGAAGTGCTAAAGCCATCCTTTTTTCCATAACAAGTACACTCTGGTTTGTTTTCCGCCTGAGAAGAGCAGCCCTCTAATCCTCACATCTGTGCTGGCTCTGCAGCGTTCCCTTTTGGGCCCCTCTCTGACTTGTTGCAGATGTTTGCTGCCACTTTGATCAATTTGTCACAAGAACTACACATTCTCTCCCTTGTTCTATCTTCTTCCTACAAACAGGCACTATCAAAACCTCCTCTGTGGAATTGTTGTGGCAGTCTCAGTTATCTTTTGTCCTTCTTTGACATCTGTCTTAGGAAGAGCTGATCGTTGCATTCCTTCCAGTCTAAATCTGCCCTGGCCTTAGCAAATGTTACTGCCAGTACCTCGTCATTTTCTTCTCCAATTTCTGAATAAATGTTTCTCTCAGACACTCAGCAAGTGAATCCCTCCATAATTCCTGCACTTTCTCCTGCCCCCTTATTTATAGGTCAGTGCTGCCACTGTTCTCCTTCCAATACCAAATCTTGTGGGATGAACAGAAGGAATCACAGAGGAAAACAGACCATATATAATCTTAGATTTAGAGATGACATTGAACTTCAGTACTGACCTGGATGAGTTATCAGAAAATAATTGAAACTCTAGGCTGGGAGCCCAGAAAATTAAGATTGAGGGCAAGCAAGAAGAAATTTATGGGAGTTGGAAGACAAGAAGAAGAAATAAAGATTGAACTCTGTGTTGTGGTGGTACTCTGCAGAGTAAGAGCTGATAGTGAAGCTGGGATTGTGAAAGTTGCATGATAGAGAAAATCAGAATTGCTGCTCTGTGAGCTGCTCCAGGCACACAGGGTGTGCACAGCCCCTACCACAGCCATCCCAGGAGGTCTGGTGCCTTCACTTACACAAATACTTGATCTTATCCAATGAAACTTGTATTCTGCCAAACTGCAGAGTTGCCCTCATGTTCATTAAAGCAATTTAAATTACACAATCCCTTCTTTACACTTTTGTTTCAGACTAAGACAAATATTAAACTACCATAAATTTTCATGGAATAAATAAATAATAATTTTGCTTATGCTGAATGCAAGTTGCAGAAGCTAAGACAGTTTTGCTTATTCTCTCAATAGTCCCATGTGAAATGGTTTGTACTTTATTTCACCCCCTGAAAGGAAAACCAGAACAACTGATGCTCAGTTACTCCTTTGCATTCAATGGTTGAAAATAACTCCTTTTGCCTTTGCAGTACAATATTCTCACATGCATGCAAGCTTCATCATTCTCACCTCTTTTTTCCAGTAGTAAAAAGTCTCTCTGCACGTTCTGGCCTTTGCATAATGGAAGTTCTCACACTTTCCAAATCCTCTCAGCGTCTTCCCTTGACCTGCTGGCTGAGGGTGATACTGGGAAGGTTTTTGTTTCGTTCTCAGCTCTCGCAGTGGAACTTCTGCCCTGCACGAGTAGGCATCAGCTGGGCCAGAGAAATGCTGCATTGTGAGCTCCTGGAGATGGCACGCAGCTCCAGAGGAGGGAATAATGAAACCACGCAGCATTGCTGGGAAAACTCTGCTAAGTGCTGTGAAAACACAGCTGGGAACAATAAGCCTTCAGGAGTCAAGGTCTAACTTCACAGAAACAACGTTCAGAATTTTTGTAATTTGGCGGTAGAAAATGGTTCTGACAGACCTTTCCTGGAAATTAAAAAACCCCACTTTACAGGGATAGTGCAGGTGCAGTAGTTGACCAGTGATGCTTTCCTGTATTTTGTGTGTTGGATTTTGTTCACTTAAATCTAGACTGTAAGCCGTAAACAGAAGGAAAATTATAATAATTCTTTACTGGGCTGGATCTGATCTGAAAAGGAGCATGGGTGGTAGAGCTGCTCAGCAACAGTCAGCCTCAGCTGGGGCTGCTGCAGTCTCTTTCCTGTGTGGCACTGGCATTTCTGCAGCTGATCATGGGTGGTAGAGCTGCTCAGCAGCAGAGTCAGCCTCAGCTGGGGCTGCTGCAGTCTCTTTCCTGTGTGGCACTGGCATTTCTGCAGCTGAGTAATGAGCCATGCAGAGAGCTCACAGAGACAGCTGAAAACTAATATTTTTTCCTCATTTATAGTGGTTGGGGTTTTTCTTTGCAGGCACCAGCTCCAGTAATACTGCAGTTGCCTACTGAGGTGGTTGAGCTCCTTGATCTGATGGAAAACTAACGGACCAAAAAGAAAAGCTTTCCAACAGAGATGGGGCTGTGAATAATCTCACCCCGAGGCCACCCGCTCACCAGATCTCAGAAGAAAAAGGGCTGAGTGCCTTCATAGGCTGCAGTTAATGCTTTCTGTTTGTAGCATCAAGCTATACATCAGTAATCTGTTCCCAGGCCTCGTCATTCTCATTCCCTTGCAGAGAGCACAATTATAGAACCAGGGGATGTTCAACCTTAGCTGTTGTTCAAGCACAGAAACCAGGCAAAACGGAGAGAAGCTTGACAGTGATCACTTGGTATATTTATATATTTGCAGCTGTAGGCCTCAGCAAGCTAACATGCCATCGCAGCTACAGAGCAGACACGTGGCTCCCAGTGCTGTGTTCAGCATTGCAGACTGCTCTTGGCTGGGACCTCACACCTGCCTGTCTGCCAGACACTTCCCAGCTGTTCATCTCTTGGTTGTTTCCTTCCTCCTGAACTGAACTGCTAAGTCCTGATGCTCATCAGATCTCGTGGGGGCTTCCTGCCTCTCCCACCACCAGAACCACTCCCAGCAGACAAATCCCTGTAGCTCTGCACAGGTACCACTGCTGTTCAGAGTGTGTAGTAAGGTGCAAGGGCTCTTCCAATGCTCACGGGTCTGCATCACAGTTACCTTTTTGTCCACCTGGATTCTTAAGGCATTCGGCCTTTGGGTCAAACTGCGAGCTCACAGGAGGGTTTTATTCCATTACAGTGGAATGGTGAGACCAGCATGAGGGCAAGTGGCTGTTTGAGTCATGGCCCAATCCCTAATTGCACCGGTGTGCTTCCTTAATGGAATTCAGAGGAATGACGATGTTGTGTGAAAGCAGCAATATTGTATTTATTTCTAAATTCATTCGAAGATGTCAGCATGTAGCCCTGAGGATGTGAAAGCAAGGCAGAGCTTGTCAGCCTCCCTGGCTGCTCTGAATTACCCCGAACCTATTGGAAATGAAAGGTTCAGAGAGCACAGATGGAATAGATTGAAGCTTTGAGTGAATTGAAAGGGCAAGTTTGCTGGCTAATCATGATCTCTGTGGAGAGAGGGGTAGCTAATAGATTGCAATTGTCAGACATTGTGAAGTCCTCCAAAGAACTGCTTAAGGCATTTCACTTCCCAGTTCTAGTTTGTGTAGCTGCCTTCTCTTTAATTAAAATAGCTTTTATTTCCACGTAGTTACAATAAAACATGGAAGCAGGTAATACTTAGTGAATATGTGATGTAGGAATGGCCTTATCTTGGTTGATTATTTTCCTGCTTTTAAGATAACATTGCATTAATACATTTGTTTAGCAACACATTTATTCTCTCTTTAGATGAAAGCTAGATTTTTAGAAGCATCTGGTTTTAAATTTAAGAGCCAAAATGCTCCCAGCTCAGTGGATAGAATCTTGTCTGGAGTTCAGGGATGCTGATATTACTATTACAACAAAACTGGATGAAATTGATGAATTCGGAATTTCTGTTCCCCTGTATATATTCAATTTCTCTGTGTTATCTTCTGATGGCAGAACTTCTTTGTCTTGAAATTCAAAGTCACTTTCAGATCAGTTGGGAGTATCTGGAAGTTCATTATTCACTCCAGACCCATGTCCATGATGCAGAACTTAAGGCTGCTTTAAAACCATCTTGGAACAGTTTTACAGATATCAGGTTCTTTCACATTTTTGTACGTTAGAGCCCAGCCTGAATTTTGTTGAAAGAGCAAAGAAACCCCATAAAACCCTAGGAAATAGGGTGGCAGTCCTGTGTGCAGCAGGAATTTCTGTCAGAAGGCTAAGATTGGATTAGAGTATCAGAAATTTCAGGTTTGTGGAGAAGCAGCCAAATCAGCCCAGCCTTTCCCTGAGGCAAATGAACACCAGCATGTCCTGATGTCCTTTCCAAAGAGATTCACATTGATTGGATTGTTGTTAAAACTTTCATTGATCACAGCACTGAGCTGCATTCTCCCTTCCCCAGGACTGCACAAAGAGTATATCTTGAAAGGCAGTTTTTTATCATTCCCAAATAATGCTTCATGCTTCCTGTATACACAGAACAATCCATATCTGCCTTCTAAAATTAAATTCCTCTTACATTGTTTCAGAGCTGGATAATATCACAATATTCACTCTCCACAGCTGGTGGCCGCAGAAGATGATATGCAGGGCATTCTGTTAAATCAGACATATTCAAGCAGACCAAACTTGCATTTTTTACAAAACAACCCCTCTTCCCATATTAAGAAGTTTACACGCAGCTGTTTTTGCACGTGCCCTTACAAGCTTTGGGCAGGTGAGCTGACTGGATATAATTTTAGACACCTTGGCTACTGAGACTTGAATTAAAGCATCCGAGTAATTCAGTATTTATTTCCCTTGAGATTTTCCTTGGAGTATCTGGTGGGCATCTTGTTCAGAGGCAATCCTCCCTGGGAGGCTGCCTGTCTGAGGAGCTCCACAGTTACCATGACAAAGATCTCTTTTATTTATTTCTCTGCGAGGGGAAGGCAGGAGCAGCACAGGAGTGGGAGAGGAAGGCAATCCCTAGAGAGGAAAGCAATCCCGAGAGAGGAGAGCAATCCCGAGAGAGGAGAGCAATCCCTAGAGAGGAATGCAGGGTGCCCTGGCAGCCCCTGGCAGGGCGGGCATGGAGCTGAGGGTGGCTTTGCTGGTTGCTGCCTTTGTTTCCCTGCCCTGGACACACAGGGAGGTGAGCAGTGTCAGGTGTTGCCCAGAGTTCAGGTCTATAGCCACTAACCAAATTTACTGTTTTTACAGCCTTAAGGCCCTCTAGTCTCTCCATTTATAATGGCAAACATGCAATTGGACCTTTATCCATCGTTTCACCTTTGCACTGAGTCTAGTGTTGCACATCCTCCTTCTTTTGATCACCTTTAAAAGGGCAAAGCTTGTTTTTGTTGACTGTCACCTTGGTAATTAAAAGCTGCTGCTTTCCAGTTTGAATTTTCTGGTTTTCTGTTAAGCAGGTCCTGTTTTACCTTGATAAGGGTCATTCTCTGTTTAGGTTAAGCACATCTTTAGTGCCCAGTATTGGGGCCTTTTTAATGCACCAAAATCAGCTCCTGTCTGAGCCCTTCTGTGACACTGAAAAAAGGACTTTATGACTTTATACAGCCCAGTGCCTCCTCTGGCCAGAGGCAGCTCTGATGGGAGGAGCTGGAACATGGGTAGCATTCCAATCAAGTATAAAAAGCCAGATTTCAACCCCTATCTTTGGGGTTGTGCAGCCACAATCAGTGATAAGCTGGCCCTCAGTTTGGGGGACAGCGAGTGTCACCTTTTGTGTGGTTCCTGGGGTCCTTTGGAATGGTTCCCAGCCACCCCGAGGGCCTCACAGCCCCAGCATCCTCCTGCTGCTCAGCTGCTCCAAATGTCCCTGTCAGTAACAAAGGAGAATATTTAAAGGATCAGAAATTAAGTGCTTTAATAAAGTGTAGGCGGGACACTGGGATACTATTCGATTTTTGTTGTTATTATTAATTCAAGGAGGGAAAAATACTGTAAAATGAGCACAATCTCAGCTGAAGTTTACAGCTTTGAAGAAAATGGTGCCTCAGAGGAGTAGTAGGACTCAGGCTTGATTAAACTGGGATTTCAGGAATTCTCTGCACTGAACAAAATAAAAAGGCATTCAATCTAATTAGATAGAATTGTGGAGGGAGAGGAGGAAGAGAGGTATTTCTGACCTGTTGGCTTTTATATAACCTTTAATCCATGGGATGTGTTTGCAGCTATTTTGGTAGATTTATTTTTCTTCTCAAGGGGATTTTGCCTCAAATTGTAACCTTTTGATAACTTTGTGTAGGAAAATCTGAGGAGAAAATGTTCTTATGGTCCTGTTAATATATACAGACTTTCAGGAGGCCTGTTCTGTATTTTTTCCTGATGAAGGTTGATGTTTTGGCCAGATCCTGTGCCTCTGTTCCATTTCTGTTGGGTTAAATGGCTTTCCTGCAGTTTTGATTTCTGGAATATGCATCTAGTTTAAGGACTGTTAATCCTTATATGCTTCTGAGGAGCTAATTGGTGCTCACTTGGTAGTTGCCTATTAGGGCATGGGTATAAAAATATATAGAAATATGCTTAGAGATAGCTAACATAATGCTTTTTAAAATACATTATAGGCACATTTTAGAAATGCCAGATAATGTTTTTGGAAAATCTCGACTACATTGTGAATGTCCTCAAGAAACAGAAGAGGTTGCAATTTTGTGCTCTGAAATGAATTAATGCTTGACCCTTTGGAGAAGCAAAATGCTATTTGTGCTTAGAGACTGATGGAGATTAATTCTGATCATTTACCAGTCATTCCAGTCTTTCCATCTTCTCATTTACTGCAAGTTATCAGGCTTCAAAATTCCCCCCGAACTCTGGGATGAACAGACCTAGGCCAGGGAGGTACTGTTCCCAGGGGGAGGGTTTGCAGTGACCCCGTGACATGCAGAACAGTTTCCAGTGCTGGTGTTCTTTGCCCTTTCGGTGTGGATCTCTGTTCATGTAATCCCTGCAGGGCTGAGAAGCCAAAGATGTGCTTTTAATATCAAATTTCAGTTTGCATGGACAGCAATCAGTGAAAATACCAACCAAGGAGCTGTGCACATTTCAGGTAAAGCCTGTAGGGAAAACATTCTCTAAAACATTGCTTAGGCAAGGAATTCCTGGTGCCATGCTATGTCACAAGGTTAAACAAGGGTGAGTTGTGTTCCCTTTTCACACCATTTATTTCTAATATTCTTAAATTATGACGATTTCAGATCTGCAGCCTATGGCAAAGGTTCAAACCAGAGTTTCATTTCTGATGGTTTCAGCTTGTGTTAAAGCTCCTTTGCTGGTCTCACGTTTGTGTTGTTCCATTAATGCTCCCTCTGCTTGCTGCTCATTGTTGGAGAACACATCACACTCTTTGTACTTCATTAGTTCAGTGTCTGGGAGAATTTGGGAGGAGGAGAAGCGAGTGCTCAGCTCCTGCAGAGTGACTCGTGCTCCAGATGATGTGCAGTCACTTTGGATTTACATCGCAGCACTGGGGCCGAGCTTGCCTCCCTCTGAGGAATTTCACCATTCTTTTTGCTCCTGAGGAGCCTGACTAAACCCCACTCAGTATGGATTGTTTTATTTCCAAAATTGTGAAGGTTTCCTTGAAAGCAAAAAATTGTGGTCGGGACTGCTTCCTGTTTTATTTGTGATTGGTTTGTATGTACTAAGGATGGATAACAATTAAAACAATGAAATAATTGTTATACTGTTCAAAAGCTTTGTGTTTAATATGGAAACATGATTTGATGTTTTCCAGTATGTAAAGCTGCCAGTTGTCTTTGTTTCTTTTGCAATAGTTGATTCTGTTATGTCTAAATATTTAGTTACATCTATGTAACAGTGACAGAAACCACAGCAGAAGATTCTAAAATCAATATGTTGTATTAGTAAAAGAAGCGTCTGTATCCCTGCATTAATGACAGCCCACGTAGTACCTTCAGAATTCAATCACTGCAGTGGCTTAAGCTGAGGATTTGGCTGCAGCAATCTGTGTAATGGAGAAAACACCTGTTACTGAGTGGTGGTGAATGACTGGATTTTATTGGTTCATAACGGAACTCAGAGGTTAATATCTTTGTTTTGTGAAACAGATGTTTAATTCTGAGCCCAGGCAATTGGCTCTTTTCTGTCTGGAGAGGGAAAAACAATGGATGTGTTGGATTACTGCAGACTCTGTAATTGAGTGTGACAGAGTAATAAATTAGCCTTTCCCAAAGCTTTTGGTGTTTGCCTCTCTGAACTGTGAATTTTACTGGACGTTCTCCCTGCAGGTGGCATGGCAACATTCGGTGCATGTTTCACATTCTCTGAGAGGACAGAATATCCCAGCTTTGCTGTGAAGTCACAGCCCCTCCCATGTGGGTAAAGGACAGATCCTCTGCCTCAGAGTAACGTGAGAGGATGACAGGGAAGAGCCCTTAGAAAGAAATGCTGCATATGCTTCTGATCTTCCCAAGTGCAGCAACAGAGCCGTGTCCAGTTGAACATCCCAGGGTGTGCCACAGGGATCAGCAGGGCACTCTGGGGGTGTTTAACGACCCAGGCACTGGGAAGGCTCATTAACAGTGCCCAGCCTTCATCTCAGCCCGTCACCATCCTCTGCTGATGAGAGCATGACAGACCTGTTCCACAAATGGGATGCTCCCTGGGTGTAGGCAGCACTTGCAGGGCTTCATTTCAATCTGATTTTCAAGAACCCTGACTCAATTCAGCTACTTGTTACCTTGATGTAACAGTGGAGCAGTTTCTGAGGGATTACTCTGGATTTACTTTGCTTTAACAGGAGACAGAATTTATCTGTTTAGATTTCAGCACGAGGAGAAACTTTCTAATTAGAGTAATTTCTGCTTTCCCAGCACATATATTTGATACTTGATACGTGCTTTCCCTGATCTTATTCCCTAATATGGCAAACCTTTATGGGATCTTAAAAAATTTACATCTGTTTTGTTTTAAAAATTACCTTAAGAAAAGGTTGCATTTGAGCTTCTTGTTTTCTGATTTAGCTTCTTGTTATAGCAAAAAAGAGAAAGAATTTGAAATTCGTATTTGGGGGAAACTAGCTTTGATGAGATCAGGTATCTATGACTCACTAAAAAAAGCAAATACTATTGACATTAATATAAACAAATATGTGTTACACTTCTCCATGAAGATTGCCTGTGAGTCACGGATGTGGCAAACACTTCTACACAGGTTGTCTTGGTAGAAGTGTTGTGTTTCCACGTGTGCGTTTGTAGGGGAGCAGTTCCCCTGAGGTGCTCCGTGGTAACTGCAGATCCGTCAGAAGGGGATTGTGAGGCACAGCCAGCGTTTGTGCCCCTGCTGCCAGAGCTGTCCTGAGCCCCGAGCCAGAGCCCCCTGTGCCCAGCAGGTGAGGCTCTGGGATGGCTGGGCTCCGCTGGGGGACACCAACCACTCCCCTGGCATCTGCTTTTGAGAAGTTGTGAGGATTTAGCCAAAAACCTCTCATTTATTACAAAAACATCGCATTGCTGTGGTTTTGGAGGAAACCTTGAACATATTTGAGTCTTTAAGGTTTATGTCTAAAGACAAATAAAAAGAAATCCATAAAATTTCTGTGGAAGTTATTGCAATTACTTCTTTCTGAGACACCAGAAGAACAGACTGAGACTACAGTTATGAGAAGTATTAACTCTTAATCCTGTAAGTGCAGGCTGAAAGATTAGAACTGCAGTTGTTTTGTGTGTTGTTTTTTCCTTTGGTGATTTGACTGGAAGGAGAAATTCAAGCAGGGCAAGGAAAATCTATGTAGTGTGTTTAAATCTTTGTTATTTATATTTTTGCAAAGTTTATTGGAATGATAATATTTATTGCAATGCCTTCAGCATCCTTAAATAAGGCATGTTATAAGAATGGGAAGTCAGGTTATATTGGTTAGCTGCTGACTTTATTTCTGGTCTGTGTAGACAAGAAAACAGGTGAAATATAACTGCAAACTTGAAATTACAGACATGTATGCATTTCCAACTCAGGCTCAACTAATAAAGCTTCCCAGTATTTTTAGAATGCTCTGCTGCTGGTAAAGTCAATAAAATCTCTGGAGTCCTGCTGGGGACTTGACCCTAATATCTTCCCTTCTGCTGCTTCCCTCAACTGGGGCTTTAGCTGCATTTGGCTCATTCTTCTATCTCTGCTGCAGATCAGAATAAATATTGTGACCCAAGGGAGCTGGGGGAGCAGGCAGACCCACAGGTCACGTATTTCTTATGAGTCTTGCATAAAGAGGGATCTCTCCTTCCTCCGCAAAGCTTCAGGGGAGGCCAGTCTGTCACTGAAGAACAGGCAGTGGAATCCCAGATCCCACTGGATAAATGGATTTCACACGCAGCTCCAAGTGCAGTGGCTTGCAGCTGCTCACTTGCACTCACTGCAGTTTTCATTCAGGCTCATTTCTTAATTCCACTAGTAACTTCTAGCCTTTCTAACAATGCAAAAGCATTTTGTGACAGAATGGGGAAAATTTATTCTCTTGATGCCTATTTCTTCTAAGGGCATGAAAAAATGATAAAACTGGAGTTTTCCTCTAACTCCAGCTCCGATTTTTCCCTGCTGAGAAAAGAGCTCCTGCACCAGGGGTGATGGATGGATGGCTGCTGATGAGCTGTTTTTTGCAATGAACACATTTTGCTTTTGAGTAACTTTGTCTGGAAGAAATCTTTCTCCATGGCAAGGCAGGTTTGGAGGAGTGATCTCTGAGACGGAAAAGCTGTTCCAGTCCTGCCATGTTTTTCCTTACTTCATCTGAAGCATCGAGGCAATTTACCCAGCCTCCTCCAGTGCGTGTTGTTACAATCTGTGGTTTCTGTGGAGTAAAGCTCACCACAAATCTCTGTTCTCCTTTATAAGGCTGAGCTGAAAAATGCTGTATTGAAGAGGTCTGTAAAGCCCAACACAAAAAGTCATTTTTCTATTTGTTTTCTTTGCTAGATACCTCTCACTACTGAAAACCTGTCTTGTCTTTTCTTTCTTTCTTTTTCCTTGAACAGTTAGAAATTATCCTCCACTCTTAATGGCAGTATGATCACTTTTGGGAGAGCTCAGGGAGGCACAAGTTCACTATATCAGCTGTAACTTAAAATGTTTCCCTTGGTCACCAAGACTGAGTGCTCCAATATCCACCTGTGTGGTGTGAGGAGTGATGAAGGGGAAAAATAGAAACACAGAAAGTGGGTTGTGTGAACAAAGCTGACATTGTGCCTGGAAAACAGGCAGGGAGGGAAGGTGTTGTTCTAATTTTCTCTAATAGTCCAAATCTATTTAAATTATCAAGAAATTAAATTATTTTCCCCCAGCTCGAGTCTGTTTTGCTGGCGATGCTAATGAGTAAATGACCTCCCTGTGTTTATCTGAATCCATGAGATTTTCATCTTACTTTCCCCCAGCCTGTTGAGGAGGGGAGGTGGGAGAGTGGCTGGGTGGGTGTCTGGCAGTGTCCTGTGCCCAGCACAGTCCTGCAAGGCTGGTTGTGGGTGCTGGGGGAGGCTGGCATTTCATCTGCACCAAAGCACTGCCCGTGTCAACATCCCGAGCTAATCTGCTGCCACGGGGGCCCTTGAGCCAGCCCATGGGAGTCTGCTAAACAGCAGAACTTCTCCAGAACTGAGTCTTGTCTCTGAGCTTGTGCTCGCCTGGGTAAATATCAACTTTATTAGCTATATATATATATAATCCTGCTAATTCAGGCTGTGCCTTGCAAACACAGACCAGGCATTGTCTGGAACGTTAGGAAGTGGCAGCTGCAATGGAACATGCTCCATCCATGGGTAAATATCAACTTTATTAGCTATGTATATATATAAAATCCTGCTAATTCAGGCCGTGCCTTGCAAACACAGACCAGGCATTATCTCGAACGTTAGGAAGTGGCAGCTGCAATGGAACATGCACAGTTAGAAATGACTGCAGAAGCTCCAGCAGTGCTAGCAAAAGGAAAGGGAGATGTTGAGGAGGAATTAGAAGAAGAGTGGGAGTTCTGGCTAGCAGCCTGTCAGCCCAGATTTGTGTAGAGCTGGGAGCAGCAGGACCAGCCCTCTGCACTCTCAGCAGGTACAGAATGTTAGGGGAAAAGCTTTTGGAAAAAAAGCAGAAATTATAGGGGTGCAGAAGAGTGATGATGCTTCTGAACAGGGATGTGCTCTCCTTTAACAGATTGCTCAGGGTTTGATTTCAGCCTGTGCAAATGCTCTGCTGGGGGTTTGGGAAGAACGCTTCAGCTATTTGGTTTTTGCTGTTGCTGTCTGTGTGAATACACGTGAAACTTCTGTGGCATTTTGCAGCCTATTGTCCTTCATGCTTCCTGGAGGCCATACCTTGGCTTTCCAGAATATTTTCATCCAATTTATTACTAACCCAGTTGCGACTGCAGCTCTTTAAGTGCTATAAATAAATGCAAAAATATCATCCCTTGTGGGGGGGGGGGGGGGGAGAATAAAAGGTTCTTTTCATTGACATGCTTATTTTTCATTCATTTTTTTATATGTCTCTGTTCTCTGGGTTTCTGAAGCACAGTGATTATGTACACGTCTGTGCTGAGGCTGAAATTACTGATTTCTTTTACAGCTTCTCTGCAGTAGGTCCTGCAGACAGCTGAAGCTAATTTGATCGTGTCTTGCTGAGAACTCTCTCCAATGGCAGACTGAAACGTAAAAGACACGAATGTCATCTGTATTAGGGGTGTAAAACATCCAGCTGTGAATGGGGAATGGCAAAGCTGTTATGAAGCAGACACATTAAAGATTTTTAAGCTGTAATCTGTGTCCAGGGAGTGACAGCTAACACAGAATCACTCCTGCAGACACCTCTATGGAAACTTCTCCGTGGACTCGGCTTGCCTCCAGGGCAGCTGGACTGATGGGCACAGAAAACTCTCCTTGGAAGCAGCCTCAGGTCATGAAAGTCAAGGAAGATTTGACCCTTGCATTAGACAGAGATCTGCTCTAAGCCCCAGGAATTACCACACTCTAGTCCTGGTTTATAACACAGCTCCCTGCTTTGCCTCCTGATCTTAGAACTGGATTGAAAACCTGGTGCTTTCAGAGGAGACTGCTCCCACCACAGCCTTTCAAGTGCTGGATGTTAAGTGTTGTAATTCTGCAGAGTAACACTGTTGTAGCAGATCATTTCTATGTGCTTTACTCCATTTGCTTCCTTAAGGCACTGAGTTTTCGTGTTAATAATCCCGGTCAGGTGAAATATGGAAGAAATGGTGGATGTGACCCTTAATATTCAGTTCTCTAATGTTTTTATTGGCAATCTGAATTTCTAAAGGCTCAGAGCTACAATATTTTCTATACTTGAAGCAGCAATTTCCCTTCTACTGTATATTAACAGCCACATAGTAACATTTTTATTCTGTGCTAGGGGATAAAATGACTTGGACATTTTAATAATATCTGGCAAATCATTTTCATTTTCCCTCTTATATGATTAATAATGGTCTAGATAGATATGTAGATATACTCTTTACTTACTATGTGGGTTCATGCATATATAATGTAATACAGAGATGGGATGGATATAGAAAATACGCAACAGTCAAATGGGTTATAGTCAAAAACTCTAATCTGGGCAGTTAAAAAACTTTGAATGAAATATTCTGGGATTGGAATGTGAGATCAGTTCTGAATGTTGCAGTTCCAGTTAATCCCAGCTGCACATGCAGCTCCCAGTGCCATGTCCAGGGCTTTCCTGAGCTCCCCAGGATGGGGACTGCACTCCAGTCCCTGACAGCCCCTTCACCAAAGAAATTCCTTCTGGTGTCCACCCTGAAGGAGTGTGAGTCTTTTGAGACACTGGGCTGGAGCTTAAAACGGGTCACGGGCACTCACTTGGCCAAGGGGAGCCGATGTTTGTGCTCAGTCGGGTCTCGTGGTAATTTACATCACCACAGAAATCCCCATTGGCAGAGCTGGAAAGCTGTGGCCATTCAGGTTTGTGTAGTGCTCAGTACTTCTGCACAGAATGCAGCCTGGTTTATGATGCTGCTGATTTGTCTTGAAAATCCCCTTCAATAGATTTGCCTTGCAGTCATGTTTCTGCATGGGATGATTTTCAGTGGTAATAACGGAATTATTACAGATTTGTATGACTGGATTTGGACCTTTTGATTCATTCCTGCTCCCACCTTTGCTCCTAATGTAAACAGAACCTGTTTCACTTAATAGGATTTTTCTTAGTGCATGATTGCATGACTTGAACCCACTTGTGTAGGTTTGTCCCTAGACAGATGCTCTCTCTCCCAGGGCCCTCTGATGTTTGCATCTCATTTTACTCTCTTTCTCCATGGTAGCTTTTTTCATACTTCTTTGTCAAACTGCACCCTTGTGATAAAACGGGGATCTCTGCTTCCATGTGGGCAACAAGAGCAGCTCCCAAGATGCTCCCCTTGCCTGTGAGGGATTGTTTTCCAGTGCCAGTCTGCAAGCAGGCATTACAAATGTACCCCGAGTCTCTGTTCATCACAGGTCTGCCAAATCCAAGATTTGAAATCAACTTGGTAAATATCAGTGCTTTGTTTTTGTTCCTGACTGCGTTCCAAAGGCCAGCTGAGGAGTTCAGACTGCCTGCCTTCACAGCCAGCCCTTCTCCAGTATTTATTTAGTGAGAGCTGCAGCCTGTACCGAGTAATCCCAGTGCAATATCAACTCGCAAACAATTTTCTAAAGCATCTTTAATGTACAGTGTTACTGTACCCAGAGGTGCAGGGGAGCAGTATTAATGCAGGCATGATAGTTCTGAGTGTTCATATGAGTCCTCCAGGAATAATAAACAGCTTGAAATAACAACCAACAAATTCTCCAGATGCTTTTTATCCATGTGTTGGCAACTGTGTTGATTCCAGATCAATGCAGGGTATTAAGACATTTATATGATTGAGCTAAAAAGCTGCCAGGTTGTACAAGCACTGGGCTCATAAAAAATAGGAGATCTGAGTAAAGGCACTGGTGTTCTATTCATAAACGGCAGGAATGGAACTTCCTGATAACAGAGCAGAGAGTGGCACTGGGAGGATGTGGGCTTTCACTGGGCAGGTGTGCTGGGGAACTCGGGCTGTGTGCAAGTCACTTGAGTACCTGATCCCAATACTGGAATCGTTTGCTTTTGTACAATGAGACTCCTGGTAGTAAGGCCCAAGTCATTCCTCAGACAAAGCCACACAAAGCCTTTATTTCAGATGGAATCCCAGCAGAGCTCAGGGCTGGGTTTGCCTCTCTGGCTCCTGGGGCAGCAGAGCTTTGGGACTCTGCTGGATGCCACAGCTGGGCCCCGTGGAACGCCTCTGGAATGCAGAGAATATCCAGAGTCCCCCTGTGGCAGGCAGTGGGGCCTGGCTGCTGGCCTGGCCCAGAGTCTGGACAAAGGAGCTGGTCTGAATCTGAAGATGGTGAAGGCCTTTGGAGCCCTGCGTAACTGGCTGTGTGGAGATTTGGATCAGACTGTGTTTTTTTATTGCATATGTCAAAACCACATATGGTTGGATAAAACGAAGTTACACCCAGTTTTTCTTTGATGTCATTTGATACTATGAAATTACCATGGCAGTGTAAACCCAGATAAGATATTGATGCAAATTCCTGCGAAGTGGAATCGTTCTGTTCAGGTTCAGGTCTTGTACCAACCTTTTAATGCAAGAAACATTACACAGAAAGCTCCAAGCTTTCAAATGGTTTTCAAATGTTCCAGATACAAACTATTTTCCTACAGATGTGTTTGTAGCTATGGGGGTTTAGAAGCTGAAAATCTTGGCTTCAGACCATTTGTTTTGGAAAACGGCTTTATGTACTTCTTGGGCAAAACATCATGAAAACAGGAGGGTTTTTGTTTCTTTCTATTCATAGTATTTAATCTTGCATGTATTTCAGAATATTCTGGAAGCTCATACAAGTGCTGTCAGGTGTTTGAATTTCCTGTGTTTTGCTTCAAGGACTGTTTTGTGTGAAAGCACGTTATTTGTTGGTTGTCATCTATTCCGCTTTTTAAAAAGTTTGTCAGCAAGTTAGGAGACCTGAAAGTATTTCTTTGATTTTATTGACCTAATTTCATTTTTAATTGCTTTTTCAGTTGACATCCAAATGAGGTAATATTCATCAAATAGGGAGACAAAACAAGCAAAAGAATAGAGACTACTTTTTGGCTTTTATGCTCAAATCGTGATCAGTATAAAATATTTTTAAAAGTGGATATTAACTTCCTCAGAACTCCCAGGCTTTCATGTCAGTCAAACCATCTCTTCACACAGTTTTAGCTGGATGCTGCACAAAGAAAAGCTTTCTAAACATCATCACCTTTATGAATGTCCTGGGGTGACTTTATGGTGCTTGTATGCTTATGATGCTGGGACAGCGTCCCAGGGTTTATTTCTGCAGCCTTACTCCTGTGACAGATTTACTCCCATGAGTAATCTCATGGGCTTAAATTGGATCCTGGCAGGAGTAACAATTGTGTGAGTAAACTAGTGATTATTTTTATCCTTTCTTTTGAAAGTATATTAGAATTCTTCCCTCTTAAATATCTTCCCAGTGTCTCCTGCATCATTCAAGTTACACAGCACTACATAAAATTCATTACAACTCAATTATGAGGCTCATTAGGTAGGTAGTGGCATTTTGGCTATCTTACCAAGTTGTGAAACATATTCATTTATTATCCATGGTATTGTTAGAATCAGAATGGAACAATGAAACCAAACATAACATAGAAGATGGTTCAGAACATAAAACCGTGGATCTTTGCCAAGGAAAGGTTTTATGTAACCTGCTTTGAAGTCTCCCTGTGCTACGTTCATGGCTGGAGCGCAGGGAGAACTGTCCTTTGGAGGTGATAATGAACTCGGAGCACCTTTGACAGAGTGCCACTGCATGCTGGCTGGTGCTGGGTTTTATCCTTTTCATCCCCTGAATCTATCCAGCAGGTAGAAAGTATATTTATCTACCTGTACATTTTAAATATGATCCAGCTCTTGCTTTCTGTGTTAATTAGCCCTGGTTTCCTCGGCAGAGTGCTAGCAACAGCAGATTCTGTGACGGGGACTCAAACTTCCTAAGCAGTGCACAGAGCCAGCAGAGTAATTTGTCCTGTTTCAAGCAGCCAGGGACAGTGTCCCCAGCCAGGCTGGCATTTGCCAGCGTCCAGGAGCTTCTTTGCTCAGTGGCTCGTTAAGGCCAGTGGCTGCTGATGGTTCTCAGCACTGACTGCTGCTGCAAGGACGCTTCCAAGTGTGAGCTTCAGCAGCCGGGTTAGGGGCTGGATTGAAGTGTTCTGCCTGGAGCTGGGTATTTCTCTTGGGTCTGGGGCTGCGTGTGCCTGTGAATGCTGTGTGTGGTACCCCTGTGTGCACCCTGAGGTGTCCATTTCTTTGTGGTGTCACAGTGAATGCTCTGGGTTGGAAGGGAACTTAAGGATCATCCAGCTCCAAGCCCTCTGCCATGGGCAGGGAGCCTTCCACTATCCCAGGCTGCTCAGAGCCCCACCCAACCTGGTCTTGGTATCCCTTTGTTAACAGAAGGAACCTCAGTTAAAGCTTTTTCCTTATCCTGTTGTTTCTTGAGTCAGTTTGTCCTGAATCCCACCTTTTAATCCATTGAAATTCAGCCATTTTGTACCTTGCTGTTATTTACTGAGTCTCAACATCATGAAGTTGGAACTCCTTTAGGCTGTACCTCCTTTACACGGAGACTGTGTCTCAGTTTGTGTTTGTTTTAATGAGTCATCCTATCATAAAACAACAGATGGGAAGTGACAGCTTTGAACTGTTCAGGAACAGGCACATCCCCACTGATGGTTGAAGGCCTCCTGAGAAATGCATCACAGAGAGCCCTGACTCATGCTCCTGTTCCAAAGGTGAAGCCCATCGCTGAGCTTGTCACCCAGGGCTGGATGCTGATTGCCCGTGACACGTGTGCTCCTGGGATTAAGCCAGGGCTTGTGTCAGCCTGGCACACTTCATCCCCACGCTCAGAGTGGAAAGGTTCCCAGTGCCCAAAGGAGAGAAAAATGCCACTGAACTGTGAAGAAATCAGAAGAGACTGCTCCCTTCCTTCTCAAGCAGCATCTCCTCCCAGCGCAGGGGCTCTGGGAGTTCCCTCTCCCAGTACAGTGGTCACAATCCAGTTCCAGTTCAGGCTGCCCTTCCAGCCTCAGGGAAGTGTGTGCTCACCCCCCAGCACAGCCCAGCACAGCTGGGCACTGCCAGGGTTTGCTCAGTGCCAGGGTTTGCTCAGTGCCAGGGTTAGCTCACTGCCAGGGTTTGCTCACTGCCAGGGTTTGCTCGCCCCTGCCACGCTGCCAGCCCAGATGAGGAGTGTGGTGTTTGTTCTTTCCTTCTCCCCCCGTGGCCTGGCACTGGCTGTGTCCTCTCCACCACTCAGAGACACCACACAAGATAAATGGTGCTGTGTAACGGTGTAAGAATTGCATGCAGGGTTTGTCCAAGTGGGCAGGGCAGCTCCTGGAGTTACCCACCATTGTCTGCAGATCCTGCTGCAGCAGGAGTTCAAACCTAGCTTTGATGTTTAAACTGAAGGCCTAGTCTCACAAATCTCAGATTAAGTGAAGTCTTTTATGTCTTTTCTTGCATGATCACTTCTTGTGCTTCCTATTTGAGAAGATAATGGACTCTGTAAATTCTGCTATATGAGCACCTGTGTCAGTGAGAAACCGTGCCCCAGAAAATGAAATTCTTCTGCTGTATTAAGTGCTTGGATTCCAAGCTAAGAAACCTCCTGAGTAAAAGCTACTCAGTGCACGGTTTCTCTATTAGCAAAGTGCTGTATACACTAAATTATATTGTGTGGCTGCCTCCAGTTTAGATAAGCACATAAATGAGATGTGCTGAATCTACTCTTTTCACAGGCAGCAGTTCAAACTGGGTGTTGCACTGCAGCTGAAAACGTAAAATGGACATTATTCATATGAATGGGAGCAGTTACCAGTTAATGCTCACACCTTGATCAGGAAAGGAGCTCTGCGAGAAAAGTCAAAATTCCAGCAGCCTCCTGAAATTTCTGGCTGAATTGAGTGATGCAAAGTTTTGAGAGAAGTATTAAAATAATATAAGGAGGACATTTATTATTCTTTTGCCAATTTGAAGTACATTTACCTCCTTTAGCTCTTCTCATTTCAGTGTTGCTGGCAGACAGAAGGGTGTGCTCTGCATCAGTAAGTGCTGCCCTGCCTCTTTGCACACCTGTGTCAGTGTTTGTGTGGGGTGTGTGTGACCTCTGCACTGCTAAGTGCTGCTCTGCCTCTGACAGGATCATTTGCACACCTGTGTCAGTGTTTGTGTGGGGTGTGTGTGACCTCTGCACTGGCTTAGCCCTCACACAGGCTCATGATCACAGCCTAACAGCTTTACTTAAAGCATGGAACCATGAGGAGCCACTTGAGCTGCACTATAAAGACTGAAAACCTTCGGTACTTGAGGCAGTGATGTGAACTGAGCTGTATTTTTGTCAACAGACACCATCCATGAGACAAAGTCCTTATGGTTTGTAGTTTGATTTGGTTCTTGGTCTTCAGACATTGTTTTCTTTTAGTTCACTGCCTTCATATGAATGCAAAATACTGATGCCAAGAGACCATCCTAGTTACAGCTGGAGCAGAGAGGGGGTTGTTTGTTTCTGGATATTGACTGTGCTTGCCCATAGTTCAAGGTCTGAGATTAAATTTCTTAGATTCTCTTGAGATGCTAAGATCAAACATGGGCAATCCTAGAAGAATTCTTTTGTTTGGAGCTGCACTTAAATCAGAACAAATTAAAAAGTAGTTTAAGATGTGGAGAAATGGACTCTGAGTACGACCACGGAGCCCTGTCAGCTCTAACGTTCTGCTTGTCTGGTTTTGAGCTTCCCTTATGCCAACTAAACCTAGTTTAGTGGATTAACTCTTGGCTTTCTTGGAATAATTTAACCACAGCCAAGCAGCATGGCACTGAAATCTCTTGTTACTGAAGTCCCAGGCAGGACACAGAGCCTCCAAAGCTGCATAATTAAATGAGTTGTGCTTTGCTTTACTTTCAACACTGTTCTAACAAAAAGCACATTTGCTGTTCATGTAGGTAAGACAATTACGGCCACAGGCTCGGATTTCTTGTTCTGTGCAGCACTCTGGGGCGGTGTGGGGAGTGATGGAACCCTGTGGTTAGCAGGGGTGGGACAGGAGTCTGGGTGGGTTTGTGTGTGCCCAGCCCAGGAACAGGCACTCGGCACATCCACACTGCTCACTGCAGACAGGAATGCTCTGGTGTTTGCCTTGTTGGTGAACCTGTGGAATTAAAGGCAACATAAATGCTTCTCCTCTGCCTCACCAGGGCCTTTTAATTGCCTGTCCCCGCAGCATTAGCGGGCATGGGGCAGTATTGGAACTCCTGTGGTCCAGAATCAGGGGTGTGGGCTGCTGGCACTGGAAGGCAAACAGTGCCTGGTGTTGCAGCTCCCACATCTGTCCTGATGGAGCTGAAACCTTTACAGTCCATAGCAGAGCCTCAGCTAACACCAGATGGACCACAGTCTATTTTCAGCCTGGTCTAATGAAATCACAGACAGCTGAAAATCGTCATCAGTCTAGCACTTAGCCTGGGATCCAGAGAGCTACAGCTGAAACCAATCTTCAGAGTTTATTCTTTTCAAATACTTGGAGAGTTGTTACTTCATCGTGAGCTACTGCTCATGAAGGCCAGTACTTCCTCTGGTCCTCTTCCTCTTAGTAAGTTTATGAGAATTTTTGGTCTTTGCTTCTTTCTTTCCTCCCCTTAAGTAATAAGGAACCTTTCCCGCTCAGGTCTCAATCAGCCTGCACACCAATTAAGCTAATTGGCAACACATTTGAAACACTCCCTAATTACAGCTGCAGAAGTTTTCAGAGAACAACCTTTCTGCAATTTTTCCTTCAATCAAAATATAAAAAGCAATAAACCCCCTGCAACTCTTAACTCTTCCCTGCTAAGACTCTTGAAACACTTCCAGAAGAACCTGGCCAAGTGACTCCTGGACGCAGTGGCTGCTCAGGGCTGGTGGGGGTGCCCTGAGGAGGAGGAGGGTGCTCCCAGTGAATTTCCTCACAGGACATTTCCTTGAGTACCCCTGTGCAGGCAGTGGTGTCAGGAGAAGCCCTGCTGGTGCCATTCTGAGCACTGGAGAGCACCAAAGCTGTAGAAGGCTCTCACAAATGAATTTACCTTGGAGCAGCTGTGGGGTTTTGCAGTCAGCCAAACCATCTCCTGGTGTACCTTCTAAATTAAATACAGAGTCCAGTCCCCTTCATTTACAGAGCAGCTCCTGCTCCCCTCCCAGTGTGGGCAGCTTTGAAAGGATGGTGTGTTGCACAAGACCTGCAGATCCTATTTTCAAACAAAGTGAGTGGTTTGTGGTTCTTTGGGTGCTGTTTTTCCTTTGTTTGTGTTTTAGTGGAGGAGCATTCTATCTATCTGAATTAAGACATTATTAATAACTGATGATATCTCATTTGCTATTACAAAAAAGGCTGAGCTACTTTGGTTTATAAATAAGGCTGATGTCCTTTTTTGTTTGATTTTTTTTTTTGACCCAAGCAGGGGGAAAAAGTTCATCTTCTCTGTTACTTCTGTGTTTCCTGTGGGTTGCTGGTTTTATGCGTCACCCCCTGCATTATTTCTGCTGAACTGCCTGGTCTGGTTTTCCGTCTCGGGAGCAGTTCCCAGCTCCAGCCTGCTCACAAAGGAGTGATTTGTTGCCTTGAGCCTGGTGTCTGAAGGAAGAGACAGAAGTGAGCCTGTCCTGCTGGGGAAGGGCAGCACAGAGGCTCCCTGGGCTCTCCCCTGTAACCAGCAGTGCTCCCTGTCAGTGCTCCTGTGTGCCCTCCACCCGGGGCGCTTCTCACCGGGAAACTCCTCCTGGTTCAGTGGGTTTTGATGGGACTCCTCACCTACTGAAGTGTGTCCTCCCAAGGCATTGCCAGTGAATCTGCTCTGGCTCCCTTCTGCAGGTGGAGTAGTCAGGTACCAAATCCCTTCCCATCAGTGGGGTTCCTCACTCTGTGACTGTGGGATCACTAATGCTCCTTGCTATTTGTACAATTTAAAGCGCTCAAGTCTTAAATTTTAAATGTGGCACCTCTGTGAACCATATGTAATTTGGCAGAACACTTTTAATATGTCATTTTAATGCTTTTGCTTTCCTTCACTTTCAGTGGTTTGTCTTGGTTGATTTATTCCTGGATATTTCCTGAAGTGCCAGGCAGTAAATGTCTGTACATTCTGTGATTTGTTCCATCAAGTCAAACCATTTTTCAGGGACTGGGAATGGGGTCTGAAGTACTTGCAGACTGCATGCATGGATATGTAAAGAAGCTTATCTTAATTTGTAAAACAAGAGATAGTAATGGCAATTAGATTAAGCAATCAGTACTTTTCTGTTTGGTCTTAATTATATATTTGTTGTTTTCCAAATACAGGTTTAATCCTTCTTTTTGTTATGTAATAAAACAACAGTTGGTAGTGATTTGTGGATTATGATAACCAGGCATAGAAATATTTGCTCAACTGTTTATTCCATTTATCCAGTGATTGGATTTTATCCAGCTAGGAGAGGGAGAGGTAGCTGTATGTTCAGCGACAGCCATTCACAGGGAAGCAGTGTCAAGCTTTAAAGGAACTGCCTTTATTATGAATGTACTAAACAGAAAAGATCCAGTAGCTCTTACATGCACCATTGTAGTAGAAAGGCTGTGAATTAAAATGGAGATGTAGATTACCTTTTCTGAGAAAGGAATATTCAAAAAGTAAGATGGAACTTGAGTAGACGGGTTGGAGGCTTTAATTTTTTTTGTTTTCCATTTTAAAAGGGCAACATTATCCGTTCCTATGTGTTTATTAGGGGTTTTCCTTCCCTTCTGCAGTGCTGAAGTGTATTTCACTTTGGATTGACCTGAGAGAATAGTGTTTAGGTTTTGATTAGTTTAGCTTGGCAGCTGAAACATCAGTTCTTCACACAGACTGAGAGCAGAGTATGTGAAAGTGCAGCAGCACTTCTGTAAATTAACCCTGCTGAACAAAATGCTGTGGCCAGGGCAGGCGCCAAGCGGAACTGAGATGGGGAAATGCCTTTCTGCTGGGCTGCTCTTGCACACAAATCCCACCATCTGCCTTGCTGCACCTGGCAGACTCTGCTCTTGATTCTGGAGACATTCAATTAGAGAAGTTCAGCTTTTCATCTGTTATTTACAAGCACTGATGTGAAGCATCAGTCAATTACACAATTGTAGAATCAATTTGCTGCAGACTTGATATATACAAGTTAATATGTTTGTGTGTAGTTGAGTGCAAACCCTGCTGCAAGCAAACAGCCACACCAAACCTGAATTGAACTGTCTCAGGTGTGCACGTGGATTCACACATGCAAACACTCAGACCTTGCTGAGGATAATTGGGTGCAATGTGCAGAGAACCAGGCTGTAAGAGCTGGCTGTGACAGGGACTTGTGTAAGTGGGAAGGCCTGCTTGGCAGAAAGTGTATCTGTAATTTGTTTTAAATGTACTGTAATTGTCTCTGGGCTTTCCGCTGTGTGTTTTCCACCACTGCTTTTGAAATCTCCTGTTGAAAGCTGCTCAGTGGGACTAGAATGCAAAACTATTCATGTCCAAGGTGCAGGGATTTTAAGTATCCAAGCTAATTGCAGGGTAGGGGAAAATAACCTGAGCTCCCAGTGGTTCTTGTGCAGCTCCCCTGCAGTCCCTATTGCTGCTGAATATCAAACATCCTCCACACTCTCCAGGAGGAGCTGTCCTGCAATTAAATCTCCAGAGCAGGCAGCTCTATGCAAGGGCATCCTCCTGAGGGGATTCTGACTCTGACACCCAGCTAAAATCCCAGGTTCTGGTCAGCCTTCAAGAAAACAAGAGATTTAGCTGAGGTGGGTTTTCATGTGACCTTCAGGATCTGTGAGGAGATGTGGAACTGGCTCAAAACTGACAGAACAAACTCCCAGAGAAGTGCTGAGGGAAATACTGGCACCTTCTTCAGGCAGAATCTCTTTTTTTGGTGTTTACAGAATGTTAAACGCTGCAGCAAACCTGTTAGTACCTGCTCATATAGAGAGCACTTTGAAACAGCTCTGAGAGAATGAAGGTGGTTTGAAAAGGTACAGTAATTTCTGGAATGAGATTTTGCAGATTTGCATGAGCAAAGAACTTTCCCTAGGTGAGTTAAATGAGTAGTGGATAAGTTTGGGGGCTCGTGCCCTTTGGAGTTCGCTGGGAAAGTGAAACAAAACATCACGGGATTGTAAAATAACTCAGTCTTCTTGGCTCTCCTCTGTTACGCTTTTGAGACCTTCGAGAGAGGAGCACACTGGTTTATTTCCAGAGCAAGGAGAGAGATTTTAAAGCTAGAGGAACATGGCAGAATAAGACTGAAAAACCGCCAGATTAATTATTCTGGTGTTTGGGTCCCTTTTTTCCCAGCAAATTCAATTTCTGAGAGACCTCAGCTCCCCCCGTAGTTGACAGGAAGATGAAAAGGCTGGGGAATGTCAGGTTACCTTGCAGCAAAGGAAAACTTCGGGAAGGATGGAGAGCCAGTGATTCAGGGGCTGTAAGAACGTGCCAGGAAGGCTCTTGCTCATCTCCATTAATGAGCGTGGCCTTTGTGTTTGGGGAGGTGCTGAGATCTCTGTGGTGCTGACGGGTTTGGAGCTGCACGTGTTGTTTCAGAACAGCTTTTAGGGCAGGCATTAAGGCTTTGCTTCCTGACTGCCCCGAGCAGGAGCAGCCTGTGGGTTGAGGACATTCCCAGGTGTGAGGGCTGTCTGTGCCAGAATCACTGAGAAAGAAAAGTACCCAGGTGTCAAATACCCACAGGGAGCTCTGCCTGTGTCCCCTGCTGCCAAGATCAGGTTGGCCTTGTCCTGTTGGGATGTGTGTATCTTCTCTGGGCCCTCCAATTTCCAGGCTCCTCAGGTATGGAAGGTGCTGAACAGGTACCCATTTCTACCCTCAGCTCTTTCTGAGAGCACACTCAAGTATTCTTGAGCTGCACTTTCTTCATTGAATGTGAAATGTGTGACAATAATGTATTTAATGAAATATTGCTGGGTTTATTGAAATTCCTGGAAATGTACTGCATATACCAGCACCATGGTGTTATTTAAATGAGACTTTAAAAGATTTTCTTAATTTTTTGGTCTTGTTAGTGAATGTAGCCATTGAAGATCAATATTGTAATTGTTGGTTGTACAAATTCAGTATTAGGCACAGAGCCTGCAGCAAGATGTAGAGTCATGATATGGATTAATAAAATTAAAATGAGTTTTAAACCCCCATACTCTGAAGGGGAGGAATGCTCAGCCAGCAGCCACAAGCACTCTGTGCTGCAGTTCCAGAGCAGGGGCTTGGCTCGGGGTGACACACATGGGTGTCTTAGGAAAGGTCAGCTCAGGACCTGCTCTGTTCCTTCTGCTGACTCAGGCCTTCATCTAATGCTGAGAATTCTTTTTTCCTCCCATCAATAATGGCCTGGTAGCAGAACTGCAGCCTCTGCACAGCCCTGGGTGCCCTGCAGAAAGTGAGGAGGGGATTTTGCAGACACACGAAGAAGGTGATTGTCTGAAGGGAGTGTGAACAGTGCAAGGCTGATCCTGCCAGTGCTGTACCTGTTCTGTCGTGAGGAATTGGGCAGTGATGTTGGATTCCTGGCACTCTGCACTCCCTGTTACTCAGCCTTACTTTTCTTGCTATTGGTTCCCAAACATAAGCACATTAAGAAACTCTATTTAAGTCAAAATATTCTTGGCAAGAATTTATTGTTTTGTGGGGTTTTTTTGCTTGTGTTTGGCTATGTTGTGTTCTTTACATCTTTGAGATCTTCATTTCTTGCCTTGTCTGGAAGCAGAGCCAGAGTGGGGAGGGGGCAGGGCAGGAATGGAGGCACACAGAGTGCTGCTGTTGCAAGCCTCAGACACTCCAGTCTGGTGGACACAGCAGCTCTGGTCTCTGTCCTTTTGTTGTGAGAGTCCTTGAGCCTGAAGTGGCTCTGTCCTGTCCTGGTGCTTCTCCATTGCATTCCCCTCCCTGGCCCATTAAATACCTGCCCAGGATGCAGGGGCTGGTGGCTGTCAGGAGGGCGAGGCAGTGAGCAGAGCTCCGTGCCTGCTGGGGCACTGACACACGCACAGTGATGGTGCCTCCCAAATCTCCTGCAGCTGCTGGGCTGGGCACAGCCTCTGTGCCCGGCCTGTCACAGCAATCCTCCCTGCCACCCTTCCCTGTCCCCAGGAGTTACTGTGCCTGGGAGCTTGGTTTATTTATTGTTTGCTCTTTTTTTCCTGATTTTTTCACTGTAAACTTTGTGGTGCCCATCACTGCTTTGCCCTTTCATGTTCAGGCTGACATCATTTTGTGAAACAGTGTCATATCCTTTTATCTAAATACTTTTCTCTGTAATTATTACTTTGCTGCCTTTTCAGGTGGGAGCTTGCCTTTGTAATATGATCTTCCTCTGATCATTTTTGTATCACTTGGTAATATAAAGGTGTATGTGTTCCTCTGAGGCCCTTTTATTTAAATTATTTCTTTATCTGTCTGTCAATGTGAATAATAAAACACCTTCAGGATTGCTCATCTCTCTCCTAATGAATGATCAGGTGTCATGTGTTCTAAAATCAATGATTAATTTACAAAAGTTTATTCAAACTTCAGTAAAATGCGATATTCAAAGGAAATATTGTGTCATCAGAGCTCAGAGCTGTTGCCAAAGCCTTTCTGTGCCTGTTGATCAGGCCCACGAAGGCAGCTGCAGTTGCTGGGCTGCAGTGTGTGTGTCTGTGTGTCAGGCAGCCCCTGCACACCCAGCTGGGCACCAGAGGTGCAGCAGCACTGGGACCCCCTGCTCCTGGGGCTGTGCCCAGCAGCCTCTGCCCCCGGGGTCACTGCCTGCTCTCCCTGCACACGTGCAGGCTGGACACCCTTTGGGGGTGAGATCAAACTGCCAGAATTATCCTTCAGGGCAGCCCCAAGCAGTTCCTGATGGTCAGGCTTGTGAAAAGGGTAAATTCGTGCTGGCTTTGGGCTGTTGCCCTGCTTTGGAAGCATCAGAGAGTGGCTGCTGCTAGGACTCGGGATTGTTTCTGTGCTGCTGGCTCTTCTCTGGTGGAGCAGGAGCTCCCTTTGCAGAAAACCTGAATGCTTGTACCAGTGGCTCAGGTGTGCTTTGCTGGGCAGGCTGTGATGTTTCCCCTTGCAGAGGCCTCTGTTTCAACACATCAATAACTGCCTTGTCTTTCTGCTCAGGCCAATCCTCATGAAGTTTGAGCATCTTGGCTCAGAGTGCTTCCTTCTTTGCCTGACTCAACACTGACACATTCCTGGTTTCTCACTGCAGTGGTGATGCTTGATAGTTTGCACAAAAAGAATGGTTTGAAAGTGTGCAGTCCTTTAGAAGTGATGGTACAGGTGATTTGTCTGCATCTTTGTGGAGTTCAATTTGCTTTATTCAGCATCTGCTGTTCTTAAGTGTATGTTTCACTCTCCAAAATACTCCAACTTGTTTCAAGTGATCTTACAAGAAATGAGGAGCCACCTTTTCACCAAGAAGCTTTTCAGTGTGGTCTGCAGCCTTGATGTCCAAATCATCTTTCTCTGACCTTCTAAAAAGGTCTGCAGAGAGATGCAGAACTGGAATGGGAGTTGGAGTAACTGGGGGAAGAGGGAGAAGTTGGCAGGCTGGGAGCAGCATTGCTCTTGGAGAAGAATGATAATTTCCCAAGGATGAAACAGTCACAGGGAATGTTATAAAGTGAAGCAGGCAGAGCAGTCTGAAATGCTAATAAGGAGAGGACTTAAAAAGAAATTGGTGATTTTGGGCCTCGAAGCCATTTTTCGTTTTAATTTGTTACAGATAAATGCATGACTCTTGGGTTGCAGGGTTCTATTTTTGCTTCCCTCTTTGTGACACATCGATTTGGCCTTATCGCTGCTCTCTGGGTGCCTGCCCTTTAGAATGCTGCTGGCTCCCAAAAGCAGGAGGTTTTTTTGGAAACTGTCCTTTCATGGTGCCACAGCACAGGGAGGAGAGATCGGGGTTCCTGCTGCAGATAGGCTGGGTTCTTTGATTTCTGATTATGCTGATTTTCCTCTTCCAAACAAGCAGGTGAAGAATAATGAGAAATGAGTGCTGCAGTGTGAATAGTGACAGTTACTTGATAGTGATCAATTGCTGCTTCAGCCTGTGCTGCACAGCTGTGGGGAATATTGGGATCACTGGAGACTTTTAAATGCAGTCATGCATTCATAAGGAAAGGCTCCTTTCTTTATTTCTTGTGGGTTTAAGGTTTTTTTTTTTTGTTTTATATGGCAAAGTAGTGGAAGTCTACAGAAAATGGGACTGGTTTAGTCCTCAACCACCCCTTACTTCTTGCCACTGTGTCAGAAAGTTGCTGGCAGTAAAGCAAAGCTAGCCTGAATCCCAAATGGAAAAGTGCTCTGCTGATGGTGCTGATGAAGCTGGAGCTGCCACGAGAGGCAAGAGGAGGAAGATGGGGAATCACCCCTGGAAGCTCCAGTTGGTTTATTCATGTTGAAGGGCTGTGGAGGATGCTGGACCCTGAGGAAGGAGCAGGACAAGCAGCCCACAAACCCTTCAGGATGGAAGTGGTCCTACTGAGATCTTTATGTAGCACAGTCTGGATCCTCTCTGTTGTCACTCAGAGGGGCAGAGCAGATCATCCCTCTGGTAAAAACCGGCTGAGCTGCACCTGGGGAAGGGGCTCACTCTGGTTGTAGCCTGGCTTTAAAATGCCTCCCTTCTGAGCATTAGCAGGTTCAGCCACTTAACTAGGTTAAAGCTGGAATATCTCAATTTTTCAGACGTGAGCATGAAGTTTCATTGGAATGGACATCTCCCACGACATTACTTTCCAGAGCTGAAAATATATCATGCTAGCAGATTTTTTTTCCTAGATACTTTTGCTGAAATGATTTCAATTCGTAGCAAACCTAGAAGAGCAGAAGTGTTCAGAAGATTCAAGGACAGCAGCTGAAATGAACTAAGAAGGTAAAATTTCAGCCCTTACTGAAAAGAACCACTTATCTCAATCCCCAAGATACAGCAACAAATTTCATCTATTGCATTACCAGCCTGAGCCTGCAGCTGGGAAGGCAATTTCCCTAAGAAGTTGTTCCCTTCAATCTACAAGAAGAAGACAATTTACTTTTTTTTAAATAGTAGCATTATATAATTGATTGGAAGAGTTTTAGATCTCATGAATGCTGGATGATTGTGGATTGAACTGTTTTAAAAATAAAGTAACTGTGAGGGCTGAAATGCCAAGGATCTGGCAGTACAGGATGGAGTCAGGGCTCTTGGCAGGTCCCTTCACTTTTCCGAAGCCGTGGTCAGTAACTGCAGTGGAACTGAGCCGTGAGGAGTGGTTGTCACTGACTGACAGCTGCTGCTCCGTGGCTCTCGGGAAACGAGGCTGGGAGGTTTTTAAACAGGGTACAAAGTGAGTGCCTTCCTGAGGAAGGTGGTGCTGGGGATTTGTGCACAAGCTTTGGCTGTGCAGGAGCAAACCCCACGTGCTGCCTTTGCCTCAGACGCTTTCAAATTCACTGGCCTACCTACAAATTGCTTCTTCCATCCATGGCAAGTATTTCTTAAACAGTGTCAGCCAGAGGAAGGTTTACTGAGGAGAGAGAAAAGAAAACCATCCTGTGGTAACATCTCGGGTGGCCACAGACTGAAATCCTCAACAGATTTCACATCAGAAGGGGTCAGACACAGTCACTGTGGCAAGGGATTGACAAACCAGTGCTCCTGGCATCAGCCTGGCATCAGCATCAGGTGGGCTGGATTCCTTCACACGCCTGGGGATCCTCTCCTGGAAGGACAGTGCTGGTTCTTCTGCTGCCAGGGTCTCTGTGGAGATGTTTCCAGACACAGTGGTGCAGCAAAGGTCAATTGCAGTTCTCGAATTTGTTTATTTTTTGTCTTGGTGCTGTTTCCTTAAGAGCACTTCAGCTCCCCATCTTTAAGTGAGAGTCTGCGTCACTCGTGACTTGGCTGTTCAGGTGGGTTGTTCCAGTGGAACGTGGATTATGATGGTAGAGATGGAATGTAGTGTTTAGGATAGATTATATAATTTAAATTTTAAAACACTGCTTTTCTGCTGAGTCTCACTAATAACAAACAAAGTGGTAATCTTCTGCAATTCTGCCTTTGTAAAAACATGCATAATTTTTACAAAAATAGTCATGGTTGTAATTAAGGACGCTGATAGTTGTTTTTGTTTTTAATTTCCTATCCTTCTGAATCCTTAATAAACTTTCACGGTCAAAATCCAGATGGTACAGCAGAGCTCAGTGTTGTTTTTGAGACATTTTGTTTGTGCTGATTATAACTCTCCCCAGATAAAAGTTTAAAATTGTTTGGATTTTTGGCCTTTGGCAGTTTGGAAAGCTGCTGTCAGCTTCCAGCACAAACCAGTTCAAATTCAGTGTACGTTCCCAGCTGGTGCTGGGGAAGGGCACTTTGAGGGGACCAGTTTGCCACTGCCCAGAAATGTGAAGGCCATGCATTTATTCCAGCTGTGAGGCTGGTGCCTATTTTCATAGGCAATTCACAGTCTCTTCTTTTATTTTTCCCCATTTGTGTTGCTCTCCTGTTCTGAAGAGTCACTGATTTACAAAACCTGAGGAATATTGTCCTGTGGGGATGGGGAATGCAAAGGAAGGGGTTTTAATCCCTCAGATAATTAAGCACTAAAATAAATGATTAAAAAATTATGAGGCGAAACACTCTGTTAATTTTAATATAAAAATAATGTACTTTTCCCTGTGGAACACAAGGGAGGGAGCTGCAATCAAAATAAGGGGAATAAAAAATTGAAAACTCAGTTTTTTTCTCTCCAAGTTGCTTCTTTGATGCCTTGCTGTGCTTTGCCAGGATGTTGGGAGGAGATCGAAATGAGTGTGGAATTTCTAAATGGGGCATTGGATGGGGAAGGGCTGTGGGCTGGGTGAGCTGAGGACAGCAGAGCAGAGCTCCAGCCCTGCAGCTCACTGCCCCGAAGCATCAGGGCTGGGAGAAATCTTTGCTGGAGGATTGTCCTGAAAAAGGTCCTGAAAAACTTCATTTGCTCTCAGTCAGTATCTGGAGAAAGTAGGAGCTGAATGCTCAGAAGACTCAGGCTGAAGTGAAGGTGGTTTTGTGTGTAAGAAAGCTCTGCAGTTTACTCTTTATTAAAAATGATCTTCATAGCAGATCTCAGATGAGTTTGCCACCTCTGGGGATCTCAGGATTTCAGTGCTCGTGCACTTTACAGTCCCAGATGTTGCCGTGTGCTGGGGCCATTTTCCTGGTCCTTCAGATAGACTTTATTTCAGTTCTTTGGGGTTTGAGTGGACGTTAGTTAAACTTTGTAATGTAAGGTTTTATTGCAGTTGTTTATTGGAAAAGGAATTTCTCCTTTTCAAGATGTAGAGAAGGATTTTATGAAGCTCTGAAACTCTTTTGTAATCCTTTCTTCCTGGCCTCTTCCGTTCTCAGATTGGTTCCTTCTCAATGGAACCCTTATCTAGTGTTAGTTTGTTTTGATTTGTTGCTGGTTTTTATGTGATTTTGTGGATTATCATCTTTTAAGAAGCCAGATAGTTTTGCTTTTACATCTAGAAAGTCTTTTGCTTTTTTTTTTTAAACTTCAGTTTGTTTTGCATTGTGTTAGGCCTGGAGAGCCTAACCAAAATCACAGCTTTGGGGTTTTAGGTTCTGCTCCTACATAAATAGTAAGATAAGTTGGTTATGTTTGCTGCCTAGAAAGGGTAAGGGGAAAGAAACAGTAATACCCTTTATTTTTTGGGCATAGAACAGCAGCACAGGAGAAGTGGCTTGTCTGAGGTTGGACAGAGTGGACTGCAGCACCAAAATGGAAAATTCATGGTTAGGAGTAACTGGCATCAGTTTAGGCCACCACAGTACTCGTGAGCAAATCAATATTTAGGTCAGATGCTGAACAAAAAAATAAAGACTACTAAAGCATTTGTGAATTAGAGCTTGAGAAACTGGGTTGTCTTCGGATGCCTTTGTCCCCTTTCTGAACGAGGGTAATGATTTGAATTTGCTGCGGGGGGGAAAGAACGGCAATTTATTTCATAATTAGGGTAGAGGATGTGAGCACGAAGGTCAGCTGTTCAAACAGGAAAGGTGATGCTGTATTTGCATCTGTATTTTTATAGTTGCTGTATTTGTTCTTTGGGACTGCCAGTTCCTAGAAAGGATGCAGAGCTTGCCTGCCTCAGGTAATTGCTGGCTGGCAGAGTTTAAACAGGTGCCCTGCAGCGGGAGAGGCTCAGGGCCATTGGCAATGTCTTTGTGTGCAGGGATGTACAGCCTCCAGATAATGCAGCTGGAGGAGGGGACAGTGGAGGGTTAGGCAACAACGAATCCTGATGGTGATCTACAGAAAAAACCCTTTATTCATGGATCAAGTGAAATAGAAGGGCCTGTAAATTGATGCAAATACAACTCCTTTTGAAATCCTCACAGAGTGATGCAAAGGAGCTGTTGTGTACATGGCTATTGTGCTAAATACTTTTCAAGTGAAATTCAGCCTTGTGCAGCAAACCATTTAGAGTCCATGTACTGCTTGAGAGTGCTGAGAAGGTTGAAGTGAACTCTGGGCAGTCCATTTGCAGCATTTGGTGTGAAATCATTGCACTGCATTCCTGCACAGGTGGAGCTTGCTGTAATGATCAGATTTTTCAGCTGTGCCTGTGCAGTGATCTGGGGTTGCAGGTGCTGACTGGGTCATTTTGTCTGTGATGATAAATGTTCATTGCAGTGGAGATGTGACCTCTGGCACGTGTAAACCTCCACAAGCTACTTCTTTTGATCTGGCTGTCATGCAGATGTATCATAAAGCATTGCTTTCCAGGCTGATTAGATAAATCACTGTCAGCCTAGGCCACCTCTGCAGGGACTGATGAGGTTTATTGCCACCAGTCCCAGCTGCAGCACTGTCCAGCCCCTCAGTAAAGTCGGTGAGGTTATATCACAGTATGACTTGAAGATCTGATCTTTTACACTCTCCTTTCCTTCCAACAGTGACTGAGAGTCGAGGGATCCTGGAGAGCATACAGAGGTTTTCTTTGCTGCCCACTTACTTGCCTGTGACCTATCGCATCCACAATGCAGATGTTTCCTTCTTTCTTAAGGAAGCCAACCAGGATATTATGAGGAACTCCAGCTTGCAGTCCCGGGTGGAATCCTTTCTCATCTACAAATCCAAGAGTCCACCCGTGTTAAATGCCAGCTATGGACCTTTTTCCATTGAACAGCCAGTGCCCCAGGACTTAATGCTGCCTTCAAATCCCTTTGGCTCTACTAACACGTTCTCCTTTAACTGGAAGCTCCAGGCCTACATCATGAGCACCAAGATCTACCTGAGCAAGCCGCGGGTGCAGGTGCTGTTCTACATCGTGGGCAGGGACTGGGACGAGTACAGCCCCGCGGAGCGGCTGCCCTGCCTGCGCGTGTTCGCCTTCCGCGAGACGCGCGAGGTGCGCGGCAGCTGCCGCCTGCGGGGCGACCTGGGGCTCTGCGTGGCACAGCTGGAGCTGCTGCCCGCCTGGTTCAACCCCCCCACCGTGGTGGCTGGCCGGAAGAAACAGCTGGAGAGGTCTGAGGGCAGCCCCGTGGAGCTCTACTACTCCATCCACGCGGGAGATGAGAGAGGGGAGTGCGCCAAGGAGGATGTCAGGAAAAGCAACGGCATCGATGAGTCGGGACCTCCCCTGCAGAGGATTGGAAGTGTTTTCCTTTACCAAACACATGCTGCCCCTTCTTTGACTGAAATGAGATTGGATAATAATATTGTGATCCAGTATGCACCAAAGACTGTCAAGCAAGGAGACATTCTGACTTTCCTTGTATCTGTTGCTAAAAACTCGACAGAAGATCAGTTCACGCTGAGGTAAGGCTGCTTTGTGTTTCTTTGGTGCCTCACTTTTTGTTTCTCTGCTCTTGAAGTCACTTTCTCTGTGTAAATGGCCTAACAGTCCATCAATTGCTGCTCTCCACTTCTCATGTTGCTCAGTCTTGTGCTGTATGAGTTGTGTGATATGTGATCTCGTGGAGTGAGAGAGGCCTTTTCCTGAAGTTGTCCTTTGAGGAATGCTTCCAAAAATTGAAATGGTAGAGCTGGGACATATCTATGTACTAAGAGGAGATAACATCTAAATTCTTGAGAGCTGGAGTTTGCAGTTCTCCTAATCTCTCTCACTGGACTCATGTTGAGATTAATGAAGCTTAAATCCACGGAGTTATTTACAGGAAATGAGCAGGAATTGGGCATTTAGGTAGGATTCACATGTTTCAGCATCTCTCCCCAGCTTGTCATGAGCTCAGTTCTGTATTGCAGCATGTCTGAGGTTCCCCAGTATTATTGATCTACCAAAACAATTTCTGAAAATGAGAAATGGCCCGGGGGGTGGTGTTTGGATGTGACATCAAGTGGCACATTGGTTCACCTCATTCTGTCCAAGCACTGAGCTGTTCCAGGGCAGCTCCCTGTAACCACCAGTATAATCCAAGCCAGACCAGTAAGGCCTGGGCTGGGGCAGGTGTGTGTGCCTGCAGGAGGGACTGTCCAGCTGCCTTTTCTTTCCAAGCTTGCCCCCGAGTTCAGCACTGTGAGGGTTGTGTGGGAAATCCATGTCTGCAGAGATTATTCCATTTTTGATCCCTTACCAGTGACTGGTGCCACCTCTTCCCGAGCCGAAGGTAAATGCCACACTCTGGCTTCTGGGGATGAGAAGATTTGTCTCAGGTGGCTGTCCTAGAAATGGTGGGTGTTACCAAAGCTCCCAGAGCACTCCTCTGAAACAGCAGGTGCCTCATGAGGAGCAGTGAGCTCCCCACCGGTACAAATGCCACGGTCACACTCTGGCTTCTGGGGGTGAGAAGATTTGTCTCAGGTCCTAGAAATGGTGGGTGTTGCCAAAGCTCCCAGAGCACTCCTCTGAAACAGCAGGTGCCTCATGAGGAGCAGTGAGCTCCCCACCGGTACAAATGCCACGGACTGGGACCTGCCTTCATAAACAGCTCTGCTGAGCACCAGGGATGCTTTGGAGCTGTCCCCAAGAAATCCTGAAGGGAAACTCCTTTCTCAGGTGTTACACATCTCCATTCCAGGGCTGGAAATGGGGCCAGGTTGGAAATGGAGCATTCATGGACTCCCATGTCTGCCCCAGCCTGGAGTAAGGAGTAACTCAGATTTGGCACCACTGGCCTCAGCACTAAGAGCTCAACCCAGCAATTTTTTCCCCTCCCCTTCCCCCAGGGGAATTTCTGGGGGAAATGGTGTGCCCTAAAATCAGGACATTTTCCCTCTGCAGGTGTGTGATGTATAAACTGAATAACCACAGCACTTGGCTGCTGACTCAAGGGCAATTATTTCTTTTTCATCTGGTGGAGGACAAGCACATCTCCTCACCATATCAGTTTGTCATCTTCTGAGTCAATCTAAGATTTAAATTGTGTCCTGAGTACTGATTTCAAGCCAGGCAATCCAAGTTCCTCAGAGCAAGTGTTCAGGGATGGCTGTGTCTTTATTCTCTGTACTAATGACTTAATCACATCAGCAGACATGGCAACTTCTGCTACATTTAAAAACAGGTTTAAATATAAACATTAAAAGCAATTAATTAAGGTAAAAAGTGTTTGTTTTCACTGTAAATGTAGAGTCTTAGAAATCTCACTTCAAAGCATCTGTGTTTCCATGAGCTGTAATCCATTAAAAGTGGAGCTGGTTACAACCATTATAATTGTTACATATGGATTTATAAAATTTTCAAAAACCTTGCTTTGTTTAAATTAGGATGCAAATGCAGCACCTGAACTTTTTAAGGAATGCTTCTAAAATTAATTTTCTGGAACAAAAAAGGAAAATATGTGTTTGAATTGTAGCTTTTTATTCTGAGATCTAAGGTAGCATAAAACAAAAAATAAGCTAAAAATAGGGAGTGAATATCAGTTCAAAATGAAAAGTGTGGCATTCTTGTCTTAAAAACAGCACTTTGGTGTTACCTTTTAAAAACAGACTGTTGTAACAACTTGCTGTTGCTTTCCTGGGTTTGATTTCTCTTGACCTGCTTTTCTGAGAGCACCTGGCTTCAGACTGGAACGTGCTGCAGTGGCAGAGCAGGTTCACGTGGTTTAACTGTGCTTTGAGGGAGCCATGCCTCTCTTGGGTCTGGTTACAGCATCTCTACGGGGGTTTTGGTTGGGTTTTTGGTCAGAATTGTGATTTCTGTGTTCATCCCTCCATGTTCTCCATCTGTCTGGTCTCTTCTCATTCTGATCTCCACTCTGATAGAGGAAATGGTCTCTTTCCCCTCCCCCAATGTAACTATTTATGAGGAAAATTGTATTAATTTTTATTTCAAGCCACTCCATTATTTTTCCAAGTTCTGCCTTGAGTGGCAGCAAGACTTGGAACTATATTCATGAAGAGAGGCCAAGGGCTGCTGGCAAAATGCTTTTACCATTGCTTTTGCTCCAGTGGACTGGAAACTATGGCTTGAACAGATGGAAAATATAGGATATGCAGGTCAAAAATGAAGAAACAGACATGCAAAACAGCCAAAAGTAAAAAATTACTCATCACTACTATTTTCTGGTTCAGAACTCTTGTGCCTAGAGTAAACCCTTTCCCCTTTCTAACAGGAAATTGTCTTCAAGGGGAGCCTTCCAGAAACTTCTGAATACTGAAAGAGTACTGGTGAGAGGTACCCTTGGCTTTTGTCTTGTGGTGTTCTGCACAAGGGAGGATTTAGAGGTGTGAACATGGAACTGATGGACTGTTTTTAATTTTGGGAAAGAGTTGGACCATAAGAGCCAAGGCCTAGATTTTGTTTTTTAATGAGCTCGGGAAATTAAAAATATTTGTCTTGACTCTGTATGAGTGTGAGAGATGGAGGAAAGGAAGGAGATAAAATATAGATGGTGGGTAAATGCAGAATACTGCTGTAGCCTGAACGCCTCAGCTGGGCCTTGGGAAAGGGAGGGATTTCTCAGCTTCATTCAACACTTGCTTCTCCTTTTTCACCTTCTTTTCCCATGCTGCTGGCCAGGGAAGGCTGAAGGCTCTTCCTTCCCATCGTGGGTGCTGAAAGGTTCCTGATGTTCACGGAAAATATTCCAGTCTGTCTTGTTTTGCTGTTTCCCTGCAGTTTCATGGTGCAAGTCTTGGAAACTGCAGTGAGATCTTTATTTGTAGCGTTTTTGCTGAGAAAGGAAAACATGAAGTATAATTCCATGTCAGTCCTTCCAATGCTTTCAGCAATTAAAGCCTCAAAGCTCTGGTGTAACACGATTCCAATTCCTGTTTGCAAGCCCCAGTTCCTGCTGGGATTAACTCAGTGCTGTTACAGACGTGGCAATCAATACGTGCAGGGATGCCAGGGTGTCCCAAAGTCAGGAGCAGCACTTTGAGTCCACTGTAAATACAGTTCTTTGCTTATTAGCTTTTTCTTCTTTTGCTGGGCCTAATAAACATAACCTTTGTTTTGTTTTAAAGTCAACAGGATTGATACTTTCTGCTTGCAACCTTTTAAATTTGTTTTCCTATTTCTGGAGATGAATCAGCAAAGAAATTAGAGAGCTGGAATTGCCTTAAGCTACTGAGTGTTAGGCCTGGGTGCATTCATGAGTGGAAAAAACCAGCAGCTTTTTTCTTTTTACAGTTATTCAATTTCTAATTATACTTCATGAGTCCTGTGTGAGGGAATGATTGAAGGTTGAAATAAAAACTTGTAAACCCCCAATAGTGGAGAAATGTAAGGGTTTTTTTATAAACTATCAATGCTGTTTCTGCATTTGTAAACCCAGCTGGGGGTTGGACATCTGTAGGTACCAGTTTTATAAATGATTGGGAAGCTTTGTGGCTTCCCTCTGGTATTTCTAATGATGATAATTGTGGGAATACGGAGACTGGTGTGGAATTGTGGTGGTGAATAAGCAGTGCTTATTGATAATTGGGAAGATTTCCCCCAAAAGGCCCAAAGAGTTTATGTTACATGATCTTCTTATTCTCTGTTTTATCTAACAATCAATCGACAATAATCCAGCAAACATGAAAAGGGCTGCATAAATACATGAGGGGAGCAGAGTCCAGATCATTAGCACTCAATTTACACAGCAAGAAGATTTGAACAAGACTGGCATTTTATCAAACTGCTTGTGTGTTCTTCTAGTGCTGGGCTAAATCAAATCTTATTCTTCGTGCGGAGCTGAATCACATTTAAATAGCAGAAACAAGTGGTGATCAGGAAGGTTACCAGCCTCATAAAGCTGAGATGGGCTTTTCTCCAGGCCTTAGATTATGTGGCTATTTCCTGGTAGCCCTGAACTTGTGCCTTCTCTGCCAGGTTGAAAAGAACCCTACTGTACATTTTTTCCTCCTCCTTCCGTAGCGCTGGTTCTGTCAGGTAAAACATCCTCTCCCACATTCAGCTTCTAAAATCTTCTCATAACTGAATTTTCCCCTTGCTTCTAACTATGAGAGAAAAGGAATTTAAAAAGCCCAACAAAACCAAAATTCTCCTCTTTTGAAATGCAACCTGTGCATTTCAGCTTTTTCACTGCTCAGTCCTGATGTAAAAATAAGATTGAGTTAGACACTGTGACCTAAGAAGATGAGAGTCCTGTGTCTTTATTGTTTTGTGGTAATAACTGGTAATTTCTTTATTGTTTTGTGGAAATAACTGTTCTTCCCAGCACGAGCTGGTGCAGAGGCGTTCCTGCAGCAGGGCTGGGGGGAATCACCCCTCTGCTGCTGCCTGGGGAGAGGCTTCTCCAGCAGCCTCCCGGGGCTTTCTGCCGTGTTCAGCACACTCTGCAAGGAGGAATTAACTTGCATAGCCTGTTTATGAGCTAGTCAAGCAAATATAATTTTTTTCCATCTTCTGGATGGCAAAATAGCTTTCCTGCACTGCTAAGTGACTTGCTAATGGGCCAAAATTGTCAGTGGCACTGTGGAGACAAGTGCTTAAGAACTATTGACTTTTAGGGCACTCTATTACCTCCTGTTGGACTTGCAGATTATATTAAGAAGAAAATAGTTCCTTCTGTTAAAATTATTCCAGTTAACATCCTCTGCCTTGAGAATCAACTCACATTGCCTGAGCAGGTGTCAGAAAACTGAGACAGACCCAGCAAGCCATTACCCACACAGTGGCCTTTGCGGCCGTCTGTTATTTCAGTTTATTGCACTCCAGGCCCGTTTCCTCCTCTCAGAGCCATCCCCGAGCCTGGGCCCAGCCTGGCTCAGGCGTGCCTGGGGCAGCAGTGCCCTGGAGCAGCGTGTGGTGCTGGGCTGGCAGACCCTGGGAGGCTGGGCCGTGCCTGCCCCGGCTCCCTGCCCTGCGGGCTCGCTGTCCCAGGCACCTGGACAGGTTTATTATTTTGCTTCTCCTGCTGAAGGACTGTTTGCCTCCTCTCCTGATCGCTTGGGACTACAAACGTCAGGGAGCTCTTTGACACTGAAGCTGCACTGCTTGGGACTGCACTAGTGCCTTGCTGATCTGGCACTCCAGAATTGCTGTTCTGCTGCTCTCTGGAGACACTGAGAGTTGGCTAGGGAAAGCTAGCCATTAATTTAGGGAGCTGGAGAACATCAGCAGAAATCAACTGAACATGGTTATAGCCGGGAAATACAGGTTTGGGTTGTTTAGAAAAGGGGAGGTTGGGGTGCTACACATCCCCCAGTTATGGTAGATGTCAGAAGTGTTGTTTCTCCCCCAGAACCGCTCAGTTCTCGGTGCAGAACACACGAGCAGCTCCTTGGTATCAGAAATGAGGGGCTATGGAAGGGCTGTCAGGGCAGTGCTGGTACAGGCAGATCCAGAGGCTGATTGGCACTGGCAGGGCGTGAGCTGCCTGCTGCAGGTGCTGCTCCTGCCATCCATCTCACCTGGGGAGGTGTCACACCTTGGCATGGCTCGTTCCCACTGCCCAGGGCAGGGCCTGGAGGGTGTGAGCCCAGGGAAGGGACGCTGGGGGCTCTGCAGGGCACACGTGTGACCTGTGCAGGGATTGCTTTGTTCAGCAGCACGGGGCATTGCACACCCAGGCTGTGATGAGCGTGTCCATTCCCACTCCTTGCACTTCCCTACTTACTGCTGACAAGGTTAGGAGCTCTCTTCTACCTGCATTTTGATGTCTGCATATGTAAAACACTCTTGTAAAACTTTGGGTCAAAGAACTCTTCCTCTAATATTCTAGTAAAACATGAATTCTCAATCAAGTAGGGATTTTTCCTATTTCCAAAGTACTTCTAAAAATAAAGGCTAAGTACACTGAGGAATAAGACATTTCAGGGGAGGGAAGGTAATCTTTGATTTGAAATTATTGGAATAGTTTGACTTTTCAAGTGTTGCTTTCACATTTTTTAAGAGTAACATTTATCCAGGATGAGCACACTCATATGAAATGCATCAGGCAATCTCAAAGTGCATTTTTGATCACAAAAAAATTGAAACATTAGTTTCCTACTTCTAATGGCAAATCTGAACCCTTTCAGATTTTAAGGTTATTACTTAAACAGGTCTGACAGATCCTTGTAACATCTTGTAAAGCCGTGGTAATGAATTGTCTTGTCACTTTATCAGGTGTCAGGCTGCACAGCATCAGTCACTTCCCAGCAGTTTCCTCTCTCTGCTGGTCCCTCCTGGAGCCCCAGAGGGTTTCACACACAGCAGTGTCCCAGAGGCTGCTGTGCCCTGGCTGCTGTTCAGCTGTGCCTGTGCCCTGGCTCTGCCCCCTGTCTGGGTGTGCTGCACTGGCATGTCCCACTGCTCTGCAGTGTGTTTGCTGTGTCTCGTTCCAGGCTGCTGCATCCACACCCTTCCCATGGCGTGGAGTTCCCCTGGGAAGGGAGTGAAGGGAGCTGCTGGTACAGAATCAGTGTTTGTGCTGCTTGGTCTCAAAGAATACCAATAGTAATAGCCCGGGGTGGGTAGTTCATTGCACAGAATAATTGGTGTGTGTTCTAGTAGATGGAATCTGATCTAAATCTGTAACAGCTTTAAGTGGTGACACCAAGCCCTGGCTGTCAGGGCAGGGGTTTTGCCTTTGGGGTAGCAGAGCTGCACAGCCCGAGGTGCTGGGCATTGCTGGCCAAACTGGTGGGGCCCTTGGACACTTGGTGCAGGCTGGGATTTCTTTAGGAGCTTCACCTCAAAGCCAGGGTTAGTGATGCATTTCTGGGTGGTACATTCACTGCACTGAGGGCAGGGTGGAGCTTGTGCTCAGTGTTTGGTGCAAGGTGGCACCTTTGGAGCTTTGGTCAGTGTTTGGTGCCAGGTGGCACATCTGGAGCTTTGGTCAGTGTGTGGTGCCAGGTGGCACATCTGGAGCTTGTGCTCAGTGTTTGGTGCCAGGTGGCACATCTGGAGCTTGTGCTCAGTGTTTGGTGCCAGGTGGCACATCTGGAGCTTGTGCTCAGTGTTTGGTGCCAGGTGGCACATCTGGAGCTTTGGTCAGTGTTTGGTGCCAGGTGGCACATCTGGAGCCGGGGTCCAAGCCTGAGCACTGTTTTGTTTGAGTGCTCTTTGAGTGAAGATGTTGATGTTCTCCTGTTCTCCAGGAGGGAAGGGGCAATGCTCCCATGTCCTAGGGAGGACAGCACTGTGGGTTTGGTGCCAGGCTGGGCTGGGCACAACCTCAGGCTGTGAGTGCCCGTGCCTTGCTGAAATCAGACTTGAGCTCACCAAATCTGCTGTGGCCACTCCAGTGGCTCTCTGGCCTCTCTAGCAATGGGCTGAAGTAAGCAGACAGACATCTGCTCTGAAGTAACGCAGGGAGCTTCATTTTCCTGCTTATTTTTAATTATGGTCTGCCTGTTCCTTCCTCAGCTGTGCCTGCTGAACTCTGGTGCACTGTGCTTTGTAAAGGCTTCTCAACAAAAAAATATCTCTTCATAAATCCTGAGATCTAATGCCTGAAAGCTCTGAAGGGTTTGGGTTTAAGGATTGTCATCTTTTTGAGGAATTGCCTATTGCAAGTGTTCATTACTCAAGCTAACAGATACTGAAAGTGGCTTTAAATCACCTGCTGGGTTTTCCTTGCTTGTTTGCTTCATATATTATTTTATTTCAGGGATAGGTTTTCCTGCATATAGGTCCTGAACTTTTAGATTTCATCTATGAAGGCTTTTTTTTCCTCTGTAGCTAGAAATGCTAATTGACTGTGATTGAGCAAATAAAAATAAATTAATTCTGTGTTGAGAGACCCTTTCTGAACCATTTCTGTGTCCAGATTTAGCAGAGACAGTAATTCCTTTGCCAGCCTGTTGATTTGAGCCATCTGTAAACAGTGAAAGAACAATGTCAGTCGTGACCAGCTGAAGCCATTGTTGGTGGCCAAATTTGAACCCAGGAGGGGAAAGGCAATTTTGGATGTTGCCACTGTCGTTTAGAGAGATGTCAAATAAACAGGGAGGGCCTGAAGGGGCTGGGCTGTGGCACCAGTGAGAGTTCTGCCACTACTTTTGATTAATTTTCAAAACGTTCAAAAAGTTTTCAAAAAACAACTTTTGTGACCATACAGATGTTCAGCCTTCACTGAAACTTGATAAAGAAACCAAGGTCTGTGACTCGACACCTCTGCAGTGACTGGGGCCTCACTTTGGTTGGCAAGTTCCAGGAATTTACTGCAAGTTTCCTGACATCTCTTAAGAATGAAAGAACGGTGGGAATTCCCTTTATTGTATTACTCTAGATTTGTTAGAGGGAATGTATTATTAGCTAAAAATTCCCAAAGTGAGATACCTGCAGAGAACAGCTCTATGCATGGCTTTGAGGTCTTGTAATAATTAGGTGGATAAAACAATTTGGAATGCCTGAAAAATCTCATTATTTATCTTAACCACCCAGAGCTGGTGATACTTTTCAGCTGTGAGGGAAGATAGGAAATGCTTGGCTGTGCACTTTTTGGAAAATAGACTTCAAATCTCAGTTTGGAATGTTTCACCACGGGCTTGCAGATGGCTGAACTAGGACCTAAGTGAATAAATAAGGTGGCTGCAGGGAAAGAACTGAAAGAGGAAAAGGAGGAGGGAAGAAAGAAGGGCATCCCCCAAGATAAATTAACATCTGTGAAATAAGACACTTCCAAATGTATGCTAATGGCCTAAATGTTTCCATATTCAATTAAGTAATAAGTCCCGAGCTGGCAATATCCTCCCAAAACATTCATTTACCAGGAGAAGGCTCCGCTGGGACAGCAGAGGCACCATAATGAACTGATGTGGGCAGTAAGACATGATAATGCCTCCTTCAGAGGGAATTACTGCTTTCATAATGCAATTTACAACAAGAATTTACTTGTTGGAAGAGTTTTTTCTCTCTTCATTATGACAGTGTAATTATGACTCCAGTGGCTCAGAATAATTTGAGAGGAGTGAGTTACCAAAGGTTTTGTACTGAGTGTTCTCAGGCGCTCTGCACGCAGGACCAAGGACAGTTCTCTGGAAATAACAATCCCATGGAAGTTCTCGCAGGCCAGCGCCTGCTTGGAGCCGTCTCCTCCTGCTCCACTGGGCCCCACCTGCAGCGGCCTTCACGCGGTTTTCTTTCCTGCTGTGATTTATTTATCAGTTGGATTTCAGGTGCCAGCCCAGGACAAGCCTCACCGGCCCGGTGCAGTACTGCAGATGCTGGTTTGTGGTGTTGATGCACCTGCAGGAGCAGCCAGGGTCACCTGCAAGGCTGGCACTGTGTGTGCGTGGCACTGTGTGCGCGTGGCACTGTGCGCGTGGCACTGTGTGCGTGGCACTGTGCGCGTGGCACTGTGTGTGGCTGGAGCCTGCGTGGCACTGTGTGTGTGGCACTGTGCGCGTGGCACTGTGTGAGGCTGGAGCCTGCGTGGCACTGTGTGTGTGGCACTGTGTGTGGCACTGTGTGCGGCTGGAGCCTGCGTGGCACTGCTGCAGCACTGGCACTGTGAACAGCCTGAGTATTCCACAGCCCCTTCTTCAGAACAAGTGGCTCAGTCCCTCTGGAGTTTCGTTCAGAAGTACATGTAGATGTAGTGCAGGGTGCTGCCAGTGCCTGCTCAAAGCCACAAGCAATTTATTAAGTTATTGTCTAGCTGACAGTCTTTCACTTCAGCCTCTGATCTTGGGTGAGTGCATTTGAGCATGGAAATAATCCCTGATGTTCTGTGCCCCCTCTGGTTGTGTTCTGGTTTTTGTCCGTGTTTTCTGACCAGCCAGGCACTACTGGAATAACTGCTCTGAATAGACTCAATGTTTGTTTGTTTTCCTTCCTCCATTGTCTTAGGAAAAGCTTTTAAGGATGGCACTTGGCAGAGATTGCTCTGGCCTTGTCAGACAGAAACTGACTGGCTGTAATGTGCTTTTTTCATTTCTCTGAGAGGCACCGAGAGATTGACTGTACATTTGTTACTTAAGACAGTATTGGCAAAATCTTTTTCAATTATGGCAGACTTCTCATCTTCACAGTGTGGCAGATGTGGCTTTTTCTAGAAGCTGAGCTGGATGTGCTGGAGCCTGGAAAAATGGCTCAGCTGAAGCAGAGCTCTCTGCTCTGCTGAGGTGTTTATTCCAGCCTAAATGAACATCTCCAGTGGGATGCGAGTCCTTGTGCATCGCTGCCTCAGTGTGGGGTGACTGCACCTCCCTGAGCAGGGACAGGCTCAGGAAGCCACTCGCACCACAGCTCCTCACTGCTGGGAGCCTGTTGCCATGGCTGGCTGCAGCAGCACGCCGCCGTCAGGGACAGTGACTGTGAAACCCTGCCAGGGACACTCCTGGTGCCTCTGGGTGTCACTTGGGGAAAACCCAAACCCAACAAACTGCACGTGTGAAGGGTAGAATTCATTCCTAGAGGTGCTGACAAGAAATCTCAGCAGTCAGATGTTCTTTGGAGGACTGTATGAACGTGCTGCTAAAGTGCAGGAAGCTTTGGAAGAACTAGAAACTGTTAATATGTGGTTACCTGATGATTTGTATTCCTTAAATCTGAGTAAATGCGAAGGCAGAAAAAGTAGATAAAAAGGACTTTTGCACTTACAAAATCAATCTTTAGGTTTCATAGTGTTTTACAAAAGAACCTGACTGCATCTTGTAGTCAGGTGAGCTGAAGCAAGAGGTGGGGCTGAGCTGCCCAGTGTCCAGGAGAGTTGATCATTTCCCTTCAGTGCTCTGGAAGCCTCACAGCCCTGTTTGCTGCATCAGACACACTGCCAGGTTGTGGAGATAGGTCAGCAATACGGGGAACAGCAAGGAACTGTTTCTCCTTTTGTGATTTAATAGACTCTTCTGCTCTGTTTGCCCTCTGAGGGAGCCAACAGATTTAATACCCAATTTCTCTCATCTGCTATCAGAATGCAAATGTGATGGCAGATGAATATACTTTCAAGAATACTTAACCTAATGGGCATGTGAAGCCTGGTAATTACCAGTTGTTTGTCTGCTCGTGTGTAATGGTTTCAGTAATAGGCAGTGCCACACACTGCGATCTTGGTGCGGGCCAGGGCTGGGTTCCAGAGCAGCTTCTCCTGCTCTTCCACTGCAAACAAACAAAAAGTGCCATGTCCTCATTGCATTTGTTCCATTTTTAGTATCCTGTGAGTACCGGCTGGAATACCAGGTTAATAATGCAAATGTAGCATTTGACCCCCCTTTGGGCCAGCACATGCAGCCACAGTGACAGACTTCTCGTATTGTATGTGGCACACAGGCAGGAATGGTGAGAGAGCAGACAGGGCTTTGTGGCTGAGAGAGAAAGGATTCTACCTGCAGCCTCTGACCTTCCCGAGCCCCCTCTTGCATGGAAAAGAAGCAAACAAGAAACAGCTCCAGGTTCATTACTGTCACATTTGACAACAATGATCAAAGATAAAGATGTATTGTGTGTGGCACACAGGGCTTTGTGAGAAAAAGGATTCTACCTGCAGCCTCTGACCTTCCCGAGCCCCCTCTTGCATGGAAAAGAAGCAAACAAGAAACAGCTCCAGGTTCATTACTGTCACATTTGACAACAATGATGAAAGATAAAGAACGATCATGGACACACAGCAGACAAAGCAGAAGTTGATTCATCTTGCTCCCTAACTGCAGCACGTTAAAGCCATCGGGAACAATAAACTACAGTGGCCTGAGCTGGGCTGGGAATCAACACAGCAGTTTGTGTTGTGTTTCATAATTCATGTTGTCATGAGGAGTGCCACTATTGTGCCAACACTTCTTGAGATTTTGTTTCACTCTGTGGGCTGAAGTTTTTCAGCAGAGCTGCGCTGTGGACTGAAAGGCTGCTGTTACCAATCGGGTGTGCTCTCCCGAGGTGGGTGTGAGCAAAGAACACTGTCCCTGGGGTGACGGCCGAGAGCAGGGCTGGAGAGGGCATGTGCAGCTCCGGGCTCACAGGGGCTGTGCCCGGGCAGGTTTGGGGCTCAGAGGGGCTGTGCCAGGGCACCTTTGGGGCTCACAGGGGCTGTGCCAGGGCACCTTTGGGGCTCACAGGGGCTGTGCCAGGGCACCTTTGGGGCTCACAGGGGCTGTGCCAGGGCACCTTTGGGGCTCACAGGGGCTGTGCCAGGGCACCTTTGGGGCTCACAGGGGCTGTGCCAGGGCAGGTTTGGGGCTCACAGGGGCTGTGCCAGGGCACCTTTGGGGCTCACAGAGGTTGCGCCAGGGCAGCTGCGGGCTCACAGGCGGCTGCAGTGTCGCGGGTGTCCCCAGCCCCTGGCGGGCACGTTCCCGGGCACACACCGTGTCTGGCGGGCAGCACTGCCCGGGCTGCCGGCACCGCTCCGCTGGAGAGGCTGTATTTTGGTTTTGTAGGCATTGCTGGGGCTGGGTGACGCTCTGAGAGGTGCACAGCTCCCCCCTGGCTGTGGGAACACGGGGAGAAGGCAGAGCCGTGCGTTGGCTGCCCGTGGCGGTGGGGGATGCCCGTGCAGGGGCAGCGGTGCCAGCCCGGGGGCTGCGGGGCTGCTCTGCCGGGCACCAGGGAGCCATTGCCTCCAAAGGAGCTGCACACTCGAATTGAGCCCGTAAATGTAACTCCCCCAGCACTCTTAAAAGTTAGGTGCAGTAATCATGGGTTTTTCAACTGAGCAATGTAAAGTTGAAAACGAGCTGCAAAATGTGTTTAAAAAGCTCTATTTTCTAAGTGATTAGCTCTCACTAAATCTGTGTGGCAGCATGTGATCAGTAACAAGCCCAGCTCTATTAGAATACTCTTATTTATGACTGACCAATATAGACTCAGCTGTCATCACTTCACTCTTACAATCTGTTTTCTAAATAAAATCACAACTTAACCATATGCTTGACAGAATTATGTAGCAGCTTTAGTGTGTTTATTTTTCGCTCTGCTGTATACATCAGTCCACGCTCGGTTTGAAAGTCTGTTCTTTATTGCTGTTGTAAACTCAGCTGGGCCATTCATGCCCCGTGGGTATTCAGAGAACAGGCATTCAGTCAGATTTGTCCAACGATGCTGCCGAGGAGGCAGCGTGCAGAATCCTTGAGAGGTGCATTGCCCTTCCTTCACAACAATTACTGTTTAAAGGGTTGAGATTTAGAGAAAATTGTTTGATGTACCTGTCTCTTTTTCCCCTCTCATTGGCAATCAATATTTCTTACAGGATGAATCAGGAGCAAGTTGTTCAGATGTTGGGCTTCTCTTTGGTTTGGCCAGCATAAAAACAGGCTGGGTCCCTGTGCCACAATCGTTTAATCTGTGGAGAATGTTATCAGCTGATTGGGGGAATTAAAACCTGGCCAGCTGCCCTAGAGCTCAGCAAGTGACCAGTAAATCTTTGGGTTCCCAGGGAAAGGTGGGCCTGAAGTCAAAAACCAGACATCACCAGAGAGGGAAGACAAATGTGTGTATTTCAGTCCCAATAAATTGGACTTTGGTACATGTCAGAATTGCTCTGTATTCCTTCGGAGCTGAAAAGTGCAGCTATTAAGCCAAAAGAAGTGATTGCCTGAAATCCTAATATAGGCTGGGGAGAGGGAAATGGTGCTGCAGCCAGGTAGAAAATGACACCTCGTGGTGTGCCATGTGCCAGTCACCCCCGCACCTGGCAAACGGAGCCGAGAGGGGAGAGCAGCTGCACGCAGCCGGATCCCGGGGGGCTGGCAGCGAGCGGCTCGCCTTGGGGGTTATTTGGGGGCTTGGCTGGTTTTGCTTTCCAGTTCACGGCTGGTGCTTTCAGATGCATTCCAGCACCTCCTGGCCTTGCAGCCAGACCCAGCGTTTATGGCTCTCAGTGCTGAGGAGCTGGGTTGGCAGAAGGTAAATCTGTGTGGGGAGTGCAGTGGGATTCACACGGGACTCTGTGGGGCTGAATGCTCTCAGTGAAAGGGCCACGAGCTGATGGCTCTGCTTGGCAGGGCCAGCGTTTGCAGGCAGGGAGGAACTGGATACACAGGCTTTTCTTAGTACGTCAATACCTCTTTTTAAAATGAGAAATATTTTCAAATATTTCAACATCATTTAGAAAAATGTATGAATGTGTACCCTGCTGTTTGACAGACACAACTTGGAAAATGTTACTGACTATAGCACTCTTCTTCAGAATTAGTCTGCAGTATGAACCTCAACAACAAATCAGGCTAAGTGGCGCCTGAGTTCATCAAATACATCACAGCAGCACAAATAAACACCATACCGGAAATCCTTGGAATCCCCAAAACCTTCTACTTATGCATCAGAATTAAATTAGTCACATACCTGTTGTGTTATGATACTAAGACATGGTGGCTTTGAAGCACAACTCAAGTCTAGAGGAGTTCTGCTTAGTGATAGAGAATTTAAAAATAGGTTTATAAAGGGAAAGATTAATTTGGTGAAGTGACAATAATTTGGAATAACAAAATGCTTATCCATAATAGATAGTGCCATCTCCTCTCTGTTCCTTTGTGTACCCTGAGTCCGCCCCGCTTTTTATCTTATGTAAATGATGAAGTACCTTGTGCTGTCAGAAGTTGCACTTATCTTTACTAAGCGCTAATTAGTAACTACATGGCAGAGTCCTGTTTTTAATGATCTGGAAACAATGCGGGTGGGGTTGGACAGTAGTGTTAGAGCAGGTCCTTGTCTCTGCCGTGCCAGCTGCAGACAGCCCGGGAGTCCTCCAGGGGATGCAGGGCCCCAAGAGCTCCTGGGGCTCGGGACAGACAGATCTGCCCGGGGAAGGAGCTGCGGCAGGGCAGGGGCAGATCTGGGCAGGCAGCTGAGCTCGGCCAGAGCAAATCTCAGCACAGCTTTTGTTCTGCCGAGAGGATTTTGGGGAGCTGTAGTCCCTTCAGAAAGGTGACAGATGTGGTACCTCTCAGGGTTTAAAAGTACAGGGTGCCTCCCGTTTCCATGGGAAATTTAAAAGATCAATCATAAACCTTTGGTTTTGAGAAGATTTGTTAAATTGTTCAGAAGTTTTATGAAAACAAAGTATGTTCTGGATGTAATATGGCTTATTTTGAGGTTTATTATGGATGCTGAAAGTGTTCCCAACCTTGAATAAATCATATCACATATTTTTTAAGTACCTGTCTAGGAATCCTGAACTGAGAAATAGACATAATAAATAATTTATTGTGCAGACCAGGAGCAAATATGTATATTACACCTTATGATTTCCAAACACATCTTGCTGAGCAAAGCCACATGGTTTAAAACAGCTTAGCAATATTCCCCAGTGTCTCAAAATCAACTTCTGAGCTATCCCGAGTGAAATCCAGGGGCAGTTCCAGCAACAGCAGTGGCAGCTTTGCAATCCAGCGCTCCCCAGTTCTGTTGTGCCAGTCCTGGAGCTGATTTTGGGAGGTGCTGCTTTCACATCAGCTCCCAGATGTTTGAAGAAGCTCCCACTTGTGTCATTGGCAACAGCTAAAATTTCTGATAGGAATTCTAAGTAGGCCAGAAAGAAATTAATGGACTGAAGTTCCTTGATTATAAATAAATGTCTTTATTGGATGAATGCTGAGAGGAAGAGACCAAGAAGGAGGCAAATGATGATCAGGGACTGGAGATAGAACGGGGAGCTCCTCAGGGACAGAAGTAAGAATGAAGTTTGCAAATTTCTGGGCAGGGAAGAACATGCAAAAGTGAGAGTTTTCTATGTTTGAGGAAATGGGATTTGGATAGTCCCTGAAAAACTACAAAGGAATGCTTTACAGAACTTGAGGGTTGGTATAAAACTGAGCAAACCTCATGGGAGCAGGGCTTCCATCTGATGCATGGCTCCTGTGTGCCAGGACAGGAGACCTGCGGGTGTGTTTCTGGGCATGGCCTCGGCCAGGCCCTGTTGGCATTGCTTTTCCAGGATGGCACAGATGATTTCTTCTCTCTGAAAATATTTCTTTTCAAGAAGTGGGTGGCCAGTCTGTTTCTGGGCATGGCCTCGGCCAGGCCTGTTGGCATTGCTTTCCCAGGATGGCACAGATGATTTCTTCTCTCTGAAAATATTTCTTTTCAAGAAGCAGCACAGAAGTGCCCTTTTCCTCAGAGCCTTGCTGGCACCTTGCTTTTTTGATGTTGCTGTCACTCGCTTGGCACGGCGCGGGATATGATCCCAGTTCTCTGTTTCTCTCCAAAAGTGAGTGATGCTATTGTTACAGGAACGTGGCAGATTGAGGATAGCAGAGCTCATTTCCTCCTCCTCCCGTTCCAGCTGAGGGGGAGCTCTCTGCCATGGTGCCATCAAAAGCCCAGCGGTGTCAGGGGAGCAGGGTGAGGGTGCAGCAATTCCAGCAGCTCTCACATGCCCTCCCCAGGCTGATGGGCTCTCCCTGTAACTGTTGGCTCGGTGAAACCTCCTCTGTGACCTTTGGAGTACAGCAGCTGATGGGACTTGCAGTGTCTTTGCTTTCAAAGTGACTTCACAGAACATGAAACTTGTGAGAAGAACATTTAAAGTCTCTTGCTGGAATGAATTCTGATCTGACTTATACCCAATTTCATTCAAATCAGACAGTGCAGATGAGAGCTGGCAATTTGCATAGACACAGTAATTTGGAGAGGGCGTGCAGAAGAGCTTTTTAAAATCCACATGGAGTTCATGTCCTCAGTCTCTGAGCATGGGTAAAATTGAGGAAATTCTGAACTCTAAGTCATTTTTTTTCCCTCTGACTCTCTTGTTTGCTCAAGTCCAATTATTCAGAACCAAAATATCCTATTATATCATGGACTAAACAGGCACACTTTGCAGCTGTGTTGGGAAATGAATGAACATTTGAAAATGTGACTCTCATATTGCTGTATTATCATTAGTTTGAGTATGCGCTGCAAATAACATTTTGAAGACCAGGTTTCCTTTTGACTTTGAAGGAGACATATGAATTATTGAAATAATGAGCTAAAGTCTTATTTTAAATTGCATTCTGTTACTTGAATTGATATTTTGCTATAAATTTCTGTTTTGTCTAATATTGCATTTAGCCATCTTTGATTTTCAGCAGGTAATAGTCTTTTCCTCATCACCACTATCAGCAGCAGCTTCAGTTTGAATGAATTCCCTGTTCTGAGCACATCCCAAGGCAGTGCCGTGGCACTGATCAGGCAGTGCATGACCAGATGTGATAATGCCTCTGATAAGGAGCAGCACGCCCAGTGACCCACTTTCCCCATGTCATCCAGCTCTGCTGCAAGGGCAAGCCTGAGGAGCATCTGACAGCAGGTATTCACTGCAGCTGCCCCTGCAGAGCTGCTGCTGCAGGCAGGGCTTCCTGGCAGCCCAGGGCTGTCCATGGCTCTGCTCCCTTCAGCTGGGTTTCCCGGGCAGTGGGATGAAGTTCATCCCTGTGCTGCTGCAGAACACACACACGAGCAGTGACGGCTCTGTCAGAAACTGCTTCCTAGAGGGAAGGTCTTCCAATTAGCCTTCAGGAGGGCCTGTCACATTTATTTTTTCTACTTTTCTTTTTCAATGTATCATTTTGGTAAATCTCCTCTAGCAGTCACTCCCAGACTACCAGGAGGATATTTCTGGAAGAGGAAAAATTTCTTTATTTAGCAGAAGACCTTGGGGCTGATTTATTGCCCTCTGTACCCCAGCCCTGGTGGCTCTGCCCCGTGCAGGGGATGGTGCTGGTGTGGCACAGGTGTGCCAGTGTGCCCATGGCAGCACAGCCTCTGCTCCCACAGCACAGCATGACAGGCAGGAAAGCCTCTCCAAGGGCAGCTGCTCCCACACTCCCCATCCCTGGACTGAACAGAGCAGGGTGGGACTTCAGTGACTGCTGGATTTAAGCTGGTTTTCCCCTAATTAGCCCTGTTAGAACAAGTAGCTCTCATGGATGATTTCAATATTAGCAAATAGGGATTCCTAAAACACATTAGGGGGTTTTTGTCACTGAGATATGGCTGAATTACAGGCTTTGCCATGGATTTTATACAATCCTAATGGACTGTAATCCTTGTAATACGACAGGTTGGTGACAGAGATTACTAAAATATTTATCCCTGGCATCTTTCCTTTTTAATACATTTGTTTTCTCTCTCTTAAGTGAAAGCAATACATTGACAGCAAACTAGAGGTATTTCATCAGCCTCTTATCAGCAGCCAGCACTAAAGCCAACAGGAAAGGTTGGGGGTTTTGAATAACATTTATTGCACAGTGTTTTCTGTATGTCCTGACAAAGTTCCAAGAGCACCTTTGTAGCCACACAGAGCAGACTGATGCTTGCTTTTTCCAACTTAGAGCAGCTTGTGCTGAAACATCTGTGTTCCCCCAGCCCCACATGCCCACATTTCACCTTCTGCAGCTCTGCATTGTCACCTCGGGGTCCCCAGCCTTGGGGCTCTGTCTCCCCAGCCCAGCACGCTGATGAGGAACAGATTTAAATCCAGATTTAACCACTGCACTGGGCTGGGAGTCCCTCCCCAGCCCCTTCCAGGGCCGGTTGTTTTTGTGGCTGGTTTTGCTCTTTGCTGGGAGCACGGGTGTCATGTCACCAGCAGTCTGCTGGCGGTGGGGCTGTGATGACAGGGGCTGCTGTTTAATTAGTGTCTCTCTAAAGTGCCTCGAGCTGGGGCTGCTGTTCAAAGGCCTCTCAGAGCCACCTTTGGAGTGGGCTTGGAACTGAGCTTCAGAGGGAGCTCCCTGGAAGGAATCAGCGTGCAAAACGCTCCAAAGTGCTAATTTCACTGTGAGATGGATTCTTCATTGCCCTGTTTGTTGATTCATCCTTTGCCTCTCTGCAATTTGGGAATAAAACAGTGATTTTCAGAGCCATGGCACTGTGTGCACGTTTTGTCCAAGAGAAATTCCAGCTGCAGCTGGGAGAACGTTCTTTGTGAAGCAGATGTTGCCTTTCCCCGTCTTAAACTCATTAAAAACCCCAAATCCACTCCTGCAGTGAAGAGGTGAGAGTGCTGTCGGTAGCCACATCAGCACAGTGTTAGCTTCCGTCTGTCCTTTTAGAAAGCTGCAGTTGTTTTGTAGGTTTTTCAATATCTTGAGTTTTAAGCCAGGTATCAAAGTGCCAGGTTTGTTCTGGCAGCCTGAGCAGCCGTGCTGTGGCACTGGGCACAGGGGTGGCTGATGAGAGCAGAGCTCACTGGATGGCCAGAGCTGGGGCTTGCAGACAAATCCCCAGGCAGACCATGGCTCAGAGAGGAGGATTCAGCTGTTCAGGCCTCTGCTGCTGCTGGCCTCTCATTTGGGAAAGTGGGGTTTGATGGGTGGTACCCGAGACTGGCTCACATTCCTTGGGCTTTGAAACAACGAGGGGAGAGGCACTGTTTGAAAAATTTACAATTTAAGTTACTTTCCAGGCCTGCTTTTCTGCAGTTTTTCTCTCTCTGTCGTGTTTTTTTCAGCCTCATGTTTCATCACTGTCACCACTTCATCATCCAGCCATTGTGGTGATGTTTCAGTTGCCTGCTGAAACAGCTTTTATTCTCTAGTGGTTTTTGTCCCATGAGCTGGCAGCCAGGGATGCAGCCTTTTGTCTTTCAAAACAGCTGTCTAGTGGTCACTTCTTCCTGGAGAATTTTAAAAAGTAGCAAATTAAGACAATGTTTTTGGCTATTGGGCTTTTGCTGCAGGAGTAAAAAATGTCAGTCCTTGCCACAAGTAACATTCCTGCGTGTGTGCTCATTAAAACTTTTAAAACCCTCTATTTTCAATAGAGCAAATTGGTGCCTAAAATTTTGATGCAGTAAACCTGGTGTCCAAGGCTACAAGGTTTTAATACAAAAGAGCAGAAATATTCATGTGCACTTGAATTCTTGCTCAGTCCATGTTTTACGTTCCCATATTCTGTTTCATGGTGTTTAACTTGGATGATGGACAGTGGTGAAGGACAGTGGGGTTCTCACCCATTTGAATCCCACAGGAGGGTCCTTGGAACAACTCTGCTGGGACAAGAAGCCTCTCACTCCTTCTCATCTTTCTTACACTGAAATGCACAAATAGAATAAAGCACTCCAAGGATATGCATGAAGTGTGAGGCTGAGACATGTAGTTATTATTTTTTCAGGATTTATGTGTGGAGGGATTACCAGCTGCCTTTGTGCTCCTGCACAGTAGCTCTTCTTGGAGAGCAATCAACAGGGAGGGCTTTGTGTTACTCCAAAGGATCTCTTCTGCTTGTTTGGATCAGCCAAGCCTTTTCCTATGGCTCTTCCAAGATGAAAATCATGACCATAACTGTGCTCTGGCATGCACTGGAGTTAACTGCTGCAGCTGGATACTGACATTAAGGGCACAGGATAATTTTGAGCAGTGTCATTTTTGTATTAATTGAGTTCCCTTCTGCATCAGTGGCTTCATTGAGCTGTTAGGCTTTGCCTGCAGCAGAACTCCTTGCTGCTATTTAGCAAATGTTGCTTTGGTGGCCACTCGTGCAGATGACACAAAGGTGGTTAAATGTGGCACTGTAAGAGCTGTAGTGTCCAGCCTGGATTTTATGTATACAACAAAAATTCCTATTTGATTTATTCAGTGAATATCTATTTTATGCCAACAGCAACTTTGGAGCAATGCAGGTTATTTTCGTCTATTGAAGAATCTGCACCCTTTGTTTATACACTTCTTTCCTTTCTCTTTGTGCAGCCCTGGTGCTGCAAACCTTAAGTAATGCCATCAGGAATCAGTGGAGCTGCTCCCAGGAGGGAGGAAAGGTCTTTGCAGAAAAGGCTTTTCAGGCTCAGGATTTTTGCAGCAGACTGCTCCATGGATTTCTGTCCCTCAGATGCTGTTCTTTGAACATCTGACATGCGTGTCATTGAGTGAAGGACAGGCACAGCACGCATGGATCCGTGGGCTTTGGTTTTGGCCAAGCTGATGTAACCGTCCAGCTGCTGTCACCTCCTGCAGGGAGCTGCACACAGCCATGGATGAGAGAATTCCTGGGAAAGAGAACTAAGCATTCACCATTTCTGTGATGTCCAGGAGATGATTTTATCTGCAGCTGTGAGAAGTTGCTAGGGAACAGAGCTAACTCATTTTGCTGATGGCTCTTCGTTAGTGGAGCAATGTTCCTTCCGCTCTCAGCGCTGCTGCCGCCTCCTTCTGCATGAGGATGTGACTTGGAAATGCCTCAGAACCGTCCTGCTGCTGGAGTCTGAAAGGAGCTTCTTAGCAAAGAGCATTTTCCAGGTCACGTCCAGCAGCAGCCCGTTCAGCAGCAGTGCTGGGGCTCCCAGGTGTCCCTGCAGGTCTGGGGGGCAGCTTCAGTGTGGGGCCCTGGGGGGATTATTGGGCTCACAGAGCTTCCCTGGGTTCCGTCCCTTCAGCAGAGGACAGGAACATTTCTGGAGGCTCTTGATGTTGTCTCTGGCTGCTGATACATTTTTGGCTCAGCTGGAAGCACTTGTCTTAAGATGCACAGTCCTTGTCACTGAGCATCAGGGAGCTGGGGTAGTGGCTGCTTGAGGAGTCAGAATTCCTGTGGTTTTGATTGCTAGCAACATCCCTCCTTTCCAGGCTTGTGAAAAGGTCATTGGCCACGCCATGACTCTGAGGGACTATCTGCATCCCTCAAAAAATTGCCTTATTGTGTGACCTCAGAACAAGAGGCCCTGTAGCAGGCGCTGCTTTTGAGAGAAAACCAAAGAACTGGTTTGACCAACCCCATTGCTCCTTGGTCTGTATAGAGAATATCAAGGTCTGTTCCTATTTCTGCAACTTTTTGGAAGACTCATGGGCCACAATTCACCAGTTTTTTCTTCCTTTTTCTGTGCTCAATGTTTTCAGCCAGCTCAAGTGAATCATAAGAATTCCCCCACTTGTTGCTTTCCCACTCAGCATAAATGTATATGTGCACACATAAACACAGAGAGAAGGGTCCTGAGCTCTTTGGAAACGCTTTGTTCTGTTCTCTCTCCTCCTCCATGTGCAGTGGAGGGCTGGTAATGCACAGGGCACTCAGCCCTGGGCTGCAGGGCTCTCTGGGGCTGTCCAACGCAGCCTCCTCCTGTGCTGCTTGTGCTGTGCTGGCTCTTTCAGAATATGGTTTTCACCTGTGAAATGGGGCAGATGGCACTTTGTTTTCACTGCACAGAGTGCCCAGTACTGTGCTTTGTTTTTCTCTTTCCTTAAATCTAAGTCTAATTTTAAAAAATTGCTGGTTGCACAAGCTGTGCTGTTAGCAGCTTTGCTGCTGTTTGGCCAGGAATAAAAGGGATGTGCTGCATTGTTTGCTTTCTTACAAGCAATTTAGAAAGATTTCAGACCCTACATATTATTTTTTGCATTTATTTTGGAAACAGTACTTTGAAGCAGTCCACAGGGCTCCCAACCACTTTAAATCAGCAGGCAGCACTGTTTGTCTTTGCCTTTCATTTTTGTTAGCAAACACCTTCCTGCACAGCCTTGAATACAGAAATGCTCTGCTGTGCTCTGGCTGCTCATGGTGCCCAGGGCTCTGTCCTGCAGGGGAAGGTGCTGGGGAGGGCATCTCCTCCTCCTCCTCCTCCTGCAGCATCCTGGAGAGCCCAGAGATGCAGGCAGCACGAGGGGCACAGCCAGGCTGTGGGCATGGGCAGCCACGAGGCTGGTGGAAACCTGTTCTGGCCTTTCTGCCACCTTGGGAGCCCCAGGATGAGTCCTGCTGGGGCATGAGCGCTGTCCTTAGCTTGAATGTCTCTGGAGGTCTGCTGCCTGAGCTTCATCTAACTCAGGGTCTTTCTGCAGAAAGATCTAGCTCTGCTGCCCACTGAGGATGTGGCCCTCTGAGCCTTGTTTGGTGAGTAAATGGAGGTCAGAGCTGCACACTGTATTTGTTTCTGCTTTAAATTGATTTGTATGCATCCTTTCCTTTTGGCTCTCCAGAGATGTGTGTGTTTTACATCTTGCAAAACATGTTCTTAACAAGGACCTTGTTTGAAAGGCACAGGAATAAAATCTGAATGTGTCTTGTGTGCATGTATGCAGATACCTGCACCTGTGTGCACCCACACAAACTTCAGCCACAACAGGCAATTTTTGGCAACCCATGAGATATACATTACAGACAAATCTATTTTATTTAACTCCTGGTATGCGCAATACAGCTTCTGAAGCCCAGATAGTTCTTGTGCCCTTTCACTAATTAAATTTCATTATAAATCCACCTGGGCTATGTTTTTGTAATATCTCCGTTTGAATGGCGGTGGCTTGGTGGCTGTGTGGAGTGGCTTTTCCTCCTGAAATGTTAATTAGGTGGAGAATATGTTATGCTTTGGAAAAGCTGCATTGCAAACCCATAGATAAACAGATTGATTTAATTTTAATCTGCTTTCATGGTGATGCATAATGATAACTGGTTTCTGTCTCACAGGGCTGAAAACCACAGACCTTAATAAGAGTTTGTGGGTATATCATACAGCTTTAAATGGCTTCTGTTGTGCTAGACCGCTCTCCATAAATTATTCTAACTCCATCAGCATCTCAGGGACTCCCCATTCTCTTCTGCTGTGGATTTTCAATCAGTGCAACTATTAGTGTAATCTGAAGAAACTTGGAGGTATCTGCTCTGAAAACAACTGCCAACACTGGTTTGTACATCAAGTATTCAATGGGGAGAGCAGAACCAAAAAAAGCCTTGCAGAAGCCAGCTCTGCAGATCAGATCACAGCATCCAAATCCTACCTTCTATGAGCCATGCCAAAATTAATTATGGAATTAAAGCCAGACATTCAGATGGTATGAAGTGTCTTACTGCATGGCCTGTTTTTTGTGATTTCCCTTTCCTGCTGAACTGAGAAAGGTGCACTTCACTTCAGCCAGTTCCAGAACAGTTGGTTTAAACGGGCTCTTCCAAAACACAATTTCCTCCATTGAAAGAGTTTCAGCTTTAGAGGTTTGTTCCTGATGGGGAAATAATTTTTGGGTTTAATGGTCTGAATTTCTTCAGGGGTTTGTGGTAGATACAGATCCAGAAAGCCTTTGTGTGCTTGGTTTTCATGTGCTCACAGCAAATATGCCTTGAGTCTGACACAGATGGGCTGAGTTGTGCCTGTTTTCTCAATGACAGACACGTTTTATTTTTGACTGATGTTCAAAGAGCCTCTTTCGGGCTCAAATTCTGTCCTATATTAGCTTCAGCCATAAAAAGCAATGAAACTGCAGAGGGAGGCAAAAGAAGAGTATGACCTCAAAGTGCATAAATTTAGCATCACCCCAATCTGTACATAAAACTGGAAATGGAAATGCTGGGAACACAAATCCCAGCCAGCCCTCCTGGTGCTGTGGAATGGTTAATTTGGTCTCATCTACTGAGGGTTCTCACATGGGAATAGATTTTGGCCCAAGGATGGTTTTTTGGGAGACTGGAAAGACAAAGGGCTGGATTACCTCTGGTTTTTGTTTTCACTGTGAGTCTTGGCCTCCTGCTTTGCCCTCTCACTGTTGAGTCTGGTGAGCTTTCCAACATTCCTCATTCCCATTCCAGTGCTGTTCTTGAGGTTACCAACTTCTCTGGCATTCACAAACCTGCTATCCCATACTGCCTTCAATTCTGGCCCTCCAGAATTTAAAAGAAACTCTGTTCTGAAGCAAAGCCAGAACATTTGTTGCTGTTTTCCAGTGTTTTGTGATATTTTTGTGCATTTGAATATGATTCTTTGAGCACAGAGGCCTCAGGGAGGGGAGGAGGTTGTGTGCAGGCAGTGAAACATCAGGATGTAAATGTCATGCTGAAGTGTTCTGGTATCAAAACGGCCTCATTTAAGGAACATACAGCTCCAGCCTGACCTCAGATCCTGCAGAGATGTCTGCATTTAATGTACCACAGCATTAACAGGATCACTCTGCACGCACTTGCCAGCAGGAGACAGCTCCCAGGGAGCTCTGTGAGTGCATCCACGGCTTAGTCATGCCACAGCTGCTGTCTCACTCTTGGGTCCCGTGGTAGCACCTGGCCCCACACCACCTGATCTCAAGCATGACATTTCATTCTGGTCTTCAGGAAGACCCTGAGGAGGTCTGCCAGCCCCTGCTGCGTGTCTGGAGGGTGGCTGGGTTTGTCCTTCAGCCCCTTCCAGGCTCGGGGAGTACAGACAAGGTGTTTCCACTTCAGGAGCAGCAGTTTGTTCTTGGATCTAGCGGGGGTGTTTCTGGAAGGAGCCTGTGGAGGAGCCCCCCATGGCATTGTCCCCAGCACAAATGGGCAATGAGAGATGCAGGGCTGGCAATGCCTGCAGGGTTTGTGCAGGAGTATTCTGCTGCTGGCTCACATCAGTGTGTTTGGCTTCCCAGTGACTGAAAACTGCCCCGATTCCTTTGTTTCATGCCATGAGAAGCTGTGGTCAGGTCCATTTCTGCTCACATCTTGCTTGTCTTTGGTTTGAAATGGGTGGTGGGGGAAAGCCTCTCCCCACCCCTCCTGCTCCCATCCCTGCTGCCCAAAGGAGGATCTTGGCAGAGGGAAGGCTGCCATCCTGCCCTGCTCTGCTCTCTCTCCATTGCTGGGTTAAGGCCAGGCTCTGGGCAGGAAGAAGCACTGCAGATAAACAGAAATAGAAGCCCCTTCTAGTTATTTCTGAGATGCTTCGGGGAGATGCAGTGACAAGGCAATCTCCGAGGCCACTGTGATGTCTGGTAGGTGCCTAGGAGCTCTCAAAAGTGCCCCCTCTGCACACAATTTATCTGCCACCTTCTCATCGCTGCTGGTGACAAGATGACAAGCAGCGGTAGCAGGGTGTTAACAGGCTCCCTTTTCTCTTTCTCCTTTGATGTTGAAAGTAGCTCTCTTTCTCAGAAGGACCATGAAAGGTTCCCACAGATCTTTGCCCCGAGCACTTACAGTAATGAAAAGCTAACTTCAGTGTCACGGCTCTGAAGCATCTTTATTTAGAGCTGTTTAGGGGTCGGATTGCCTGTTTATTTGTACCGTGTTGGAAAGGGGGGTGATGCTTGTGTGCTGCCAGCAGGGCACGCTCTGAGTGACATGGGCAGGGGAGCCTGGCCTGGGCAGGGTGTGCATGCCCATCCCGGGCAGGGTGTCTGTGCCCATCCCGGGCAGGCTGTCCGTGCCCATCCCAGCCCGGGCAGGGTGTCTGTGCCCATCCCGGCCTGGGCAGGGTGTCTGTGCCCATCCCATCCTGGGCAGGGTGTCTGTGCCCATCCCATCCTGGGCAGGGTGTCTGTGCCCATCCCATCCTGGGCAGGGTGTCTGTGCCCATCCCATCCCGGGCAGGGTGTCTGTGCCCATCCCAGCCCAGGCAGGGTGTCTGTGCCCATCCCGGGCAGGGTGTCCGTGCCCATCCCGGGCAGGGTGTCTGTGCCCATCCCATCCTGGGCAGGCTGTCCGGGCTCAGGAGTGGCACGGGCTGGAAGCTGAGCCCCAGTGGTTGTGAACTGCAGGGACTGGAGGTGCCAAAGCAGCCCCTGTGATAAATGAGAGAGAAGGCTGCCTGCATTTAATTGGAGTTGCAGCCTCTTCCATCAGCAGAGTAAACAGTGTTCAGCGGGTCAGGGGCAGGATTGGGAATCGCTATCTTTATGCACTTAGGTAATGCATTTCCTTGATTTCAGCTGTGATGTATTGATTCTGGGAGTTCCTTCTGTGCTTTTTCTTTGCTTCTCCCTTCCCCTGACTTGTACCCTGTCGGCACTGACGAGTGTTCAGGGATGTGGACTCCCAAGGGCTTTGTTTGCCGTGATTGATTTGGTGCGAGGGGTGAGCAGCTCAGGAGCCTGGGTAACTGATGTGAGCAGTGATCCAGGGGTAAATAACAGCCAGGAAGGTGCTTGGCTGGATGGGCTCTTGTTTGAAAAGAAACAACAACCCAAAACCAGCCACAATTCAAATGTTTATGGCCTTCCTTTCCTCCTCTCCACCAAGCAGACCAAAGTTGAAGTGATGGGCACAAAACACTCCAAGGACTCCCCTTGCTGCAGCTCAGCCTCGGGGTTCTGAGCAAACTTACAACGAGTTTTACTCAGACTGTTAACTGAGAGCAAACAGGTGCAAGAGCTTTGCTGTGCAGGATTTGGTGTGCTGCAATTGAGACATCCTGGAACAGAGAGGCTGCCTGAGCCCTGGGAGCAGCTGAGGGGTCAAACCCTGGCACAGCCAGGCCATCCCAAGCTGCTCAGTGGCCACCAAGTCACTGAGCTCTGGCAGCAGTCAGCGCTCTCACCTCAGGTGGCTTCAGCTTCAGCTGGTGCCAGAAAACACCTTCAGGTGTTACTGACCCTGCTTCACCCAGGTCAGTTTTGGTAATTGTAACGTGCTGCTGCCACTGTAAATGGAGTGAATAAAATTCTGCAATTGCCCAACAGTGAAAAACACGGCACTGAGACACACTGGAGGCAAAACATTTCCTGGGATCGAGGATTGGAAGTTTCTGTGCTAATTATAGAAGTATATTAATCTGATTCCTCAAAATGAGTTCCTAACCTCTAATTCTGTAGAAAGCAGCAAACTTGTGTTACTGTTTTCAGTAAAATCAGGGGATTGGAGCATTTCACAGATGACTAAATGAGACTTATCTCTTCTGAGAAATCCTGATCCATAGACTGCATTTACCCCAAGGCTCTGCATTTCTTTTGAAGCATTAGAAATCAGTACAGGATGGCAGTTTGTCATTGGAGAAAGTGAATATCAAGGATAAACAAACTCAGCTTGTCCTGCTGATTGTGTGTCCATTTTTCCTATAGTTTGTAAAACTTTTTACAATAAAGAATGAATTTTGTTCAATTTTCAGTGTGTGTCTGTTTGCTGAGCAGTTCTGAGACCCTGCACAGCTTTCCAGTTGCAGTACAGTAGTGCAGGTGTGCCAGCTGAGCAGGGTAGACCCTGCTATGGTCTTAGGCTGTTTTCCTTGACTCCATGCCAGTTTAGTTAATAAAATGTATAAAAACACAGTTGCAGCCAACACAATGCACTGGTACAGAGCTGAGGGGCCCAGCTGGCAGCAGCAGCTCCAGGCTGTGTGAGTGAAAGCAGCCCTCACTCACAGCTGGGAGGGCTGGACATCAGCTCAGCTTCATCCAGCCTGGGACTGGGTCACCCAAATCCCACGGTGACATTCGAGCTACAGCTGCTGTGCCAGAGCTCCGGGGTGGGGATGAGCTCCTCAGTCACAGCCAGACAACTGCACAGCACCTGAGCCAGCCAAATCTCCCAAATCATTTTCTGTCACTGCTCTGGGCTGGTGCCCAGCAGTTTTCCTTCCTTGAGGTGGAGCAGGAAGGCAGGACCAGATGCCAGTCCCTAGGAATGGCTGAAGACACGTGCTGAGAAATGTTTCAGCCAGGTTGTGTGGCCTCTTTGTACCTTCCTCTCTGAGCCATCAGGGATGGAGTTTAATTTCCATCCTTTGACCACTGATCTCGTGTCCTGAGGGATGTCTGCTCTAGCAGCAGTGACTGCACCTGCTTAAAATTCATTTTGTCAAATTAGCATAGGAGAACTTGCACAAAAATTGGCAGCCTCCCTGTATTTGTTCTTCCAGGTGTGCTAAGGAAATTGCAGCCACTGCTATTGAGTTAGTGCTGAAAGAAAGGAGATTTAATCCTTTTTGTTCAAGACAGTTGAAGGAATCCTTTGGCTTTTTATTCTGAAAACATCTGTGTGGATCTTGTCCTTCAAAGACTTCCTGAGCAATTTCATGCGGGGGCAGAGCTGACAGTGCTTTCTGCTGCTGTTTGCTTCTCTGCGTGGCAGCAGCTGCTCAGACAAAAACCTCACCTACCTTTGGGGGTTTCTGCCCAGAACTGAGGACTTGCCATGGCACTGAATGCATTTTGTGTATGAGATTTTAAGCAAATATAATTAAACTGTCATTTCCTGGCACCTCATGAGGCTTGACCACAATGGACTTCTTGTAAACACATTCAGGAACCAGAAGTGAACAGCACCAGGGACTCCTCGTTCAGTAATTTGGCCAACATTATATTTATACCTGTGGGGTAATTCTGTAGTGCCTGAGGTAGAAATTTTGGAAAAGAGAGAGACAGAATTAAAGAATGCCACACCTGATGAGAGGAATTGAAACAGATATTTGAAAGTGCATCTCTCTCCATATAAAGTCCCTCTTCTCCCCTTGTGGTTAATAACTTGTAGTTTTTATTCTGGTTATTCTTTCACCATGCAACCATAATAGAAGTATTATGCTAGCATGTGAGAACTAGAAAGTGCCTCTGAACAGGAGCCAGTCCAGTCTGCCATATGGCTTTTGCTGTTGTTTAACCTCTGATACATGGAAACAGAGCTCCAGAGAAATCAGTTGCTTTAGCAAAAATAAGAATTTTAAAAAATAAGTGTTTTTAAGTTCAGGGATTACAGGAGAATTAAACCCAACAATATTAAAAGAAAATGTTGTGGACCCAAAAAGATGATGAAAATAAGAGCAAAGATAAGGATTGTCATCCTTATCCAATGTAAGAGTAATCCAGAGAGGGAGGAGAGAAAGGGTGGATTTTGTTTGTAACGAGGCTTAGCAATGGCTCTTCACTCCCTTGTTTTTACACCAGAAATGGTACTTTGTGCTCCAGTACAAGAACTTGCAGCCAGGAGAGAGCCTTAACATGCCCAGAGTGTGGGTAAGGGAGGAGCAGGAGCGAGGAGCCTGCTCCAGAGCACACCTCCCCTTCAATCCAGCTATGACTGGAGCTGTAATTACCATCACTTCAATCAGATTTCTGTCTTGATACAATTTCTTCAAAATATGAAAGTCTTAATTAATTCTCTCATCTCCTTTCCTTGTCCTGCTGTTGAACTCTTAATGAGCGGTGGCATTTTCTGTGGGGCAGTAATGAGAACGTGATGATGCAATAAGCACTAGATTGAGCTGCTGTTCGTGTCTGATGGGTGAAATGTCTGCTTGTTTCCCTAGGGCCAAGGTGAAGAGAGGCGTGAACGTGGTCGGGGTGAGAGGCAGCAGCCCTCAGCTGTGGGACGTGCGAGAGAGCGAGGCTCAGCCCGGGAGGCACGCGCCGGCTGTGGTGGTGTGCCACAGGAGATCTGCTGCTCAGAGCAGGTGGGCACGCCAGCAGCCTTGCTTTTTGACTCACGGCTGTTTTCAGTGCATTTTAATGATTTTAATACCTTTTCCTATGGTGCATGAGGAAATGCTTTTGGAAGAGCTGTGTCTTTGTCTTGTACTCATTGCTCAATCCACCACGCAAATGTTACTGAGTCCTGGTCCTCAAAGGACCTGAAAACTACCAGAAAATACTGCTGTCACCAATTATCTGGAAGAACTTATTTCATGTCTTCGAGTTTGGTTGTGGCTAGTTTAATTTTTCTTAAATTATCTTCATATGGCTGTTTGTGGTGGAGTTTTTAGGTTTGCCTTATTAATTTTACTTGGAGTTTTCTTGCTTGGTTGGGTCCCTTTCCTTTCTTTGTTGGGTTTTTTCCTTGTTTTTGTTTTGGTCATTAGTGCCTGTATGATAATGATGTTGAAGGTGAGATTTATATGAATTTTTGTTCTGCAGAAGGAAATAGATTTTCTGTTTTCCACTCCCATTCTGCAACATTGACCTGCCTTTAAATGCCTTCATCTGGCAGGTGGATGTTGATTTTTTAATCACAACTCTTGTTTAATGAATACATTTTTATATAATGTGCTGCTGCTTCTTCTTCATTTCTTCTGTCAGATTCCTTAAAATCCCCCTTCAAAGCTATTGGAAGAAAGGATGAATATTTTCATTGACAGAAATGGGCATTGGATCAAAATCAGAGATTATTTCAGCGATGAGTTTTCCATCACACTTTATCTTGTTGGGCCCATAGAGTGCATTTGCCTGATTTCTCTTCCTCAGCAGGAAAATGTAAAGCAGCCTCATGGGGAAATTGAATCTTGGCAACTGAACTTCCCCTCACTATTCATCATCCAGTGGCAATCCTTGAAAATGACCCCTGGTACACAAAAAATAAATTACTATGTCATCTTTCATGTAGTGGTTGTGGATTCTGGGTGCTTGCACATGCTGAGTATAAACATTGCTGGATGTTTATTGAAAGAAAACTGAGGTTTTACACAGATTTTACTGGAAAGAAAACCCAGGGAGGAGAAGGTGCACGTGTGCCTCTCCTGTAACTCCTCGTTGGATTTGCTCCATCGAGTTGCCAGCTGAGATTTTCTGGTTTTCTAACTTCTGAGAACTTCTTCTCAGAAAGTGCAAAGTATTTGCAATGCATTACCCAGTGTATTGTTTTCCTCATTAAATTTAGTTGGATCTGTTTAGCTGTGCATTTGAAGAAGCAAGATCAAGCATTACATGGGGAGAGAGCACATTACATGTGCTCTACAGTTTTTGGGAAATAATTTTATCCTTATCTAGAAATGTTTAATGTCACCAAATAGGTACACTGGGTCACAGTTAAATATTGATGTCCCTTACCAAATTTTTGGCCTCTATAGTTAATTTAAAAATTACAGAAACTCTGTTTGCATATTCTTTAATTTCTCCTAAAAGCAGAGGTCTGATCACAGGGATGCAAAGGTGGCAATGTTAATTAACTGCAGATTCAGTACCTTTGTGTTCCTGATAGTTTTACATGGATCAGAAAATAGTGTTAATAAAGCTAACTCAGTGTGACAAGTGTAATTTCACGGCTTAAGGAGGCACTTGTGCAAGTGACAACCCAGAGCAGAATGCCAGAGCGTTCCCTGCTCGGGGTTTGAAATATATCCGTCATTTTGTTTGGAGAGGTTCTGGCACCGGCAGCTTATCGTAACAGGATTAACATATAAATATTATCACAGCCAGCAGGCTGTTTTCAGATGAATATTAACAGCAAATATTATGATTCTGTCTGGGAATAACTAATTAAGCCCATCTGTCAAATGTGATTTGAAGTTCTCGTGCCTTGCTTATTATGGGCTTGCGACAGCGTTCCAGATTAATGGTGAAGCAATTAGAAAGTTCTCCCAATTCTTCTGATTTCCTTCTCTGGCAGTAATAATTTCATAACACTCGAAATCCTGACCCAGGAGATTATTGGATGGGTTTACTGCTGGTAGCATCTGCACAGCACTGCTGCTGGTGCCCATGAAGCACCGATCTCCCACCCCTCTCCTCAAGCAGATGACCAAACAAGCGAAGAGAAAATGGTGTGGGGATAAACAGTGGTCAGAAATGGGCCTGGGGAGACCTTCAAGCACTGACTGAGTCTGGGAGGTGCATCCTAATCTGTGCCCTGGGAGCTGGCTGGTTTTATTGTTGTGGATTCCTAATGAGGTGAGGTTCAGGGTCCGGCATTTCCCAAATGTTTTCTTGGCTCAGTGCTGTTCCTCACCTTACCCGAAATGGGGATCTCTGCTGTGCCAGTGGTGACTGAGAGGAGGAACAAGCAGGTCAAGGTCTGGATCCTGCCTGTCTTGCCCTGTGATTGCTGTTGGGCTGGCAGTGCCGGGTGGGATGGGCTGGAAAATCCTTGGGGTGGCTGAAGGTGAAGATTTATTGGGGTTTCCTCACTGCAGAACACAACTGACAGCACTTCCCTATGGTCTGATGGGATAGTGATGGGTGTCATGGTCCTCTTACAATATGCTGTTCATGTTTATATTTTGGGTAGAAATGTTGTTATTCCCATCCCATTGCTGTGCTCTGTGCCTGTGGCAGGAATGAAGCCACTGATTCTGTCACATACAAAACAATTACAGACGAGGCTCGGCCGTCTCTGAGCAGAACCTTAATGACCATTTCCTGCCTTAGCACCAAAAGTATTTCAGTTATATAACGGATAATTTGCTCAGCAATTTCCTTTCCCCCTTTCTGGAAATGTAGCAAGGACAGCATTTGTTTTGATACTTTTCCTCCTCAGTTCTGCAGTACTGAAGGAGCTGCTGGTTTGTGCTGCCTGAAACCAGATGCTGCTGTCAGAGAAACTGATTTTCAGTTTGAACTACAAGTGGCTAAATCAGTTTGTGAGAACGTGAACACAGTGAGAGACAGTAACAGGATTTCCCAGGCTATATTCTTCATTTGCTCCTGCATTTATTCCTCATTTGTTCATGGTACTGTATTTCAGTGCTTAATTTTCTTAACACTTCTATAACTGAAGAAATTAACTTGATATTAAATAACAACAGGGGACAGGAAAATGTAAGCCAACATTGCCTTTGATTGTCTGCACAATATTTTCTTTCTATTGCATTTATGCCATTGTCCTTAGTGCCCTGTTTCTCTCATTTTCAGTGCAGTTATTAAACATTTTCATGTTGTAAAAGCAGTGAGCTTGTTGCACGTGCCAGCACATTTGATGGACTCCCAAGAGTGCTGTAGTCCTAAAACACTTCTGAAGCCAACAAGAGCAACAAATTTAACATAAATAACAGCCTAATGGCCACAATAATTACACTCTGTCTCTTGCTGGTGTTCATCAAAATGCTTCATAAAAGTAGTTTAATGTGTTAGATCACCATTAATTTTTTTCCTTGCTCCCATGTGCTCACATGACTTTGTCACCTAGAAATGAATTATTGCTGGGAAAGAGAAATTTCTGCTCTAAAATGAGAGAAAAGGACGTGTGATGCAGTAAAAAAAAATCCCCTTGTATTTGTCACATCCCATCCTGTGGGAATCACGTGAGCTTCATTTTGTCAAGATGAAATAAAAGCAAGAAAGAGATTGAGAAATCAGACTTTCGGAATGGAGTATTCTCAAGAGTGATGTTTCCAGAGCTGGCCAGGCCCAGTGGGTGAAGGGCTGGGCTGGGCTGGGTGTTTGGGGATTCTAGTGGCAACCCAGGGCATTGTTTGTTTATGTGGATTCTAAGCAAAAAAATATTTCTCCTATTCATTTTTTAATGAATACCTGGTTTTATTATGGAGGGAAATAGGAGGGAAGGGAGAAAGGTGACACTTTATGTGGTTGCAGAATTGCTTTCTGAGAATAATTATTCAGCCCTAAAAATTGTCTGTTCACTCAGCATTGCTGGTGCTGATGTAATACATGAGGATATCTGTTGTTGGGCAGGTAGAACATGTTCATTTAATTCTGAAACAGCAGGGTTGAACTCCATTTCTGCTTCTGAGACGTGGGTAATGATCAGCTGCAAACATATTTACCCTGGGTACTTCCAGAGTTTCGTGCTGTGTACACTTTGGGTTTTTCTGTTTCCTTCCTGTGGTATTAGAAACCTCCAGGCTTCCAGGAGTTTGTCTGTTGTGATCATGTGAAAATACTGAACATCTCAGAAGTCATGTTTACATTGCTCTGTTTGAAGGCAATTAGTCACAAACCTCAGTTTCTCATTTTAAAGCTTAAATGTGCCCTCAGAGAGAGAACCCCTTGAGATGCTGAGGGAAAATAAATTTGTCTGAACCAAGCCTCAGTGCATTATTATTTTACATGCTGACCCACTTTTTCAATTTTTTTAAAAAGAAAACTATTTTATTTAGCAAGAAATGCAGAATCTTTCTTGAAATCATTCTACTCAATGCTAATACACTAGAAGAAATGTCTATGGTTATCATCTGGGATCAAATGGAAAGGAAAGAGGCGAAATAATAACCAATTATTAGATAAAGGCATTATTGGCCAACTTTTTCACCACCTGTTGGTTTGAGACTCGTTCATTTTCAGAAAGCCCTTCTAAGGCGGGGGATGGCCCTTGGCACCTTGGAGGGGCCCTGCTGTGTGTCTGACATTCTCGTGGAGCAGGTGACCCAGGGAATTGCAGCTCCAAGGGCAGGGATGGTTCCCTTTAATTCAGCTGAGTCTCGGGCTCTCCTCGGAGAGCAATTCCTGTTCCTTTGGTGCTGAGAGGATGCTGCTGGAAGTGGGGAAGGTGAGAATCAGCACTGCCTTTTGGAGCTGTTAAAGAAAATAAATTCCCTCATTCAGGGATTATCCTTTTGAAATAGCAGCCTGTCACTTCTGTGGTGCCCCAGATGTGCAGATTTCCTGGGACTGGAGCCCTTGGAGCAGAGCTGGGATCAGCGTGGGAGCTGTGCTGGCTCCACACCCAGGAGGGCTGGGGCTCCCATTGCACCTCTGGGAATCATGATATAATTCATGAGTACGTACAGGACACTGGTAAAGATGCCGTGTTCCTTTCAGAGGCTTTGCAGTAGTCTCATTTCCCTTGGCCATTGTTACGTTTGGCTCTGCTTTAGTGGCAGTGTGTTCCAGGAGGGAAATGAGTGCAGGGAACAATGACACACAGTGGGGGCTGCAGACTGGTGTCCTCAGGGCCAGTGGCCACTCCCTGGCTGTCACCACCTCCAGCACAGCTCTGGAGTCCTCCTCTGGACATCCAGAAACCCTGGGAGGAAATCCTGTATGCTCTGCACTGTCACAGCTGCAGACAACCTGGAGAAGTGTTCCTTAATTTGAGCTGGAGCAGTTCCACGTTCCCATATGGCAGCATCAGGGTAACCAAGCCCAGCTCAGCCAGCTGTGGCCTCAGGGCACAGCTTGGAACAGAGCAGTTCTGGCTGCTTGGAAGGAGGATGGATTTCATTTCCTGGCCCAGTGCCTCTGAAAGCATGTTACCCCTTTGTATTTTTGGATTAAATCTTACTGGGTTTTACTTCACGTATAGAAATAGTCCTGGAAGGCAGGGATCCATGGGCACTTCCAGGCTGGGGCTCCCAGAGGATGCAGAAATGGAACCCAGAGCAGGTTCTCCACATTCCCTTGTTCGTGAGCCCAGCTAGGAGCACAAGAAGAGGTGTGCTGGCCCCACAGCCGTCACTGGGCTGGCTCAGCTGGGGCTGGGGCTGGAGCTGAGGAGTCCTGGGAGGAGTTCAGACGATCCCTGTGCTCACATGTGAGGGGCCATTTCCTGATGCTCTCATGGGAGTGCTCAGAGCTTCACTTTTGGCGTTTCAGGAGGTTCTGGAGACAGAGCTGTGCTGTGCTGTAATCAGGCCTGTTCTCCCTGAGTTACCCACGCAGTCCTGTGGGTACAAGGAGGTTCTGCAGCACCGTGCTCAGCCTCAGCAGCTGCGAGGAGCTCCCAGGGCCTCTTGTGAAGGCACTGCAGCTCTGCAAGTAATAGATCTGCAAACAGGAACTAACGTTAGGGGCTGAATCCCCTTTCACTGAGAGCTCTTGGCATGAAGAACTGGGAGTCAGATAATTGCAGGGAAACAACCTAAGGTGAAGGAGTTTGCTGACAGAAGTCAGTTACAGAAAAGGCAGGCAGTTCATGGATATGCTGGGAATTTTGTCCTCTCCTCCTGGGTGATGTGCAGGTGTTCTGGGGGTGTTGCTGTCACCTCCCTTGCAGAGCAGAGGTCCTTTCTGCCTGGTGTTGAAGTAGCTAAAGGATATTTCCAATACTCTGGATAACCTCATTCGTATTTAGTGTCTGTATTTTTACCCTGGTATTACCCAGTGTAATAAATACAATTTTAAACTTGAGAAAGAATTATTTCCCTTAAGAACCTTCAGGATTCATCATTGTTATGCTTGCTCTGTGTTTGTGGTACTTAGCACTGTAGTTCTTAAACCTTTAGTAGCCCAGGGGCTCAAAATAACAATTCCAGTGGGACAAAACCAGTTTGCTTTCTATTACAAAAGAAACAGCAAGTGAGTAATCTCCTGTCTATTAAAAAATTTAATATTAAATGCAAAAGTGTGTCTTGTGAAAATATCTCTAATTCTGCTGTTGATTTTCTTTTCCCCTTGGAGGAAATCTTGTAAGAAGTAATACTAATTACTGAGAGAGTTGGAAAGTTGAGTGGATGACTTAAAATATGAGCTGAGGCTAAAAATATTCCTGTTGCTCTTGAGACATGGGAATTCCCATGATTTGGATGAAGAAATCAGTCTGTCACATCTGAATCAACACACGAGCAAGTGTGGGCCAGAAGGTTGAGGGAATTATGTAACACAGCCTGGCATCCTTCTAATCAAAAACCAATCCTAAATAAATTCCAACTGCTAGTACAAGGCTGAGCTCACAGGGCATTTGCATGATTTTATGGCCTCAGCTCTTACTGTGCAGACACCTCAATGGCACAGTTCTCTGGAATTCCTAGTGTGTGTTAGATCTCTTTTTGGAGTTTCTCTTGGCTGCCGTGCCTGTAAAAGAGTTTGGCTGTTTAGGATGCCTTGTCTTTGTGGGTGTCTGAGTCTGACACGGACATGCATGTGTGTAAAACTGGCCCAGGGCAGCTGGTGGAATGTGCAGTGCGCTCTGTGTCTGTGAGAGCCTGGATCTGTTTGAAATCGTGCTCGTGGGGTGAATGATGAACCCTGTTCTGTGTGTGATAGTTTGACACAGAATGTGAGCGGAGGAATGCACAGAGAGAACGTTACATAAGCAGTGAGACAGGAGGATTGGAGGGTGTGGGAGTGGGATTCAGGCTGTGCCATTGATGGCAGTGAGTGAGCTGGGAAGGGACCAGTGGCTTGTTGCACAATGCTTTGGAAAAGAGCAGGAGTTACTGCAGCCTGTGTTCCTTTGTTACTCAGGAGCCCTCAGCGTTCTTTGTGTCAGCAGTATCAGTGTGGGTTTGTGTCAGGTGTACTTGGAAATGGGAGTGTTTGCTGCTCTGCTGCTCTGTCTGTGATGTGAGAGTGGCCAGGCTGGCATTGGGTTAGACTTCAGGAAAGAACCCTTCACTGAGAGTGACGGGGCACTGGAATGGTCTGCCATGGAGTCACCGTCCCTGCACGTGGCCCTCTGAGCCATGGCTGGGCTGATGGGCCTGAGGATCTCAGAGTCTTTCCTAGCCTGGTTAATTCTGCCAGTCTCTCATTCCGTGATGAGAAGTGCCAGCCCATGGGAAGGTGGCCCCTGGCACGGGGTGCTGCTGGCTCAGTTTTCGGGAGGATCCAGAGCAGATCCCGTGGCTGCAATCAGGCTGTGCCTGGGGCTCCCTGTCAGGGGGGCAGTGAGGGATCGCCTGCACTTATGCAAATGTGCTCGTGTTATTCTTAGTTCCAGGGGTTACCTGAAGCTAATATTCAAATGTGCAATTAGCTGAAAGGATGGCTACTACCTCCAGTGATTCCCGAGATAAATTTTCCCTGGCATGTTGCAGGAATGCCTGCCTGCCTTTTCCTCGGCTTTAGCTGAAATACTTGAAAATCCCTTCAGTGCTGACATGATGCTATCTTTTCTAGAAGTCTTACCTGTGACCCAGAGCCACACACTCCTTCAGCATGTCCTGCTCACAGGATGAGCAGAAACCTTGGAACTAGGTCTGGAACAGGGCCTTGCACTGTGAACTCATGAAGTGCTGAGTGGAACTTCTTAATTTTCAGTTTATTATTAGACTCTTACATTTAATCTCATACTAGAGAGAAAATAATTAGCTTGAATAATTTTCAATACAGTTAATCTATTCCTGAGTGGCAAATATTGTACCTGGGAACAGATCGATTATGAAGTGTTTCCTCTGAGATGCATTTTCCTGTTAATTGTTGAAGCAATTAATTTTCTTACAGACACTTGCAGGTCTTTGTGTGAAGTAGTGAAGGCAAGGAAAACAACAGGCGTGGCAGAGAACAAAGATGCCTATAAAAAATGAGCACAGAATGAATAAACAGAATGGATGTAGAGCACATGATCTGTGCTGGCCATACATTGTGCACTTGTCAGCATCCACAGCAGAGGAGCTTTCCAGAGCTGCGGAATCAGGAGGTGCTGGAGTGAACCTTTGGTGCATATTCATGAGGAACAGTCACAGGAACACATGGGACGTGTTCCACAGGACCACGGGCACAGAGTTTGCAGACGAGCTCTGCCAAGTCTGGCTATGACACGTTCTTCAAAAGAACGTCTCCCTCCTGTCCTGAGATCCACAGTTTGGGGAAAATTGGGTAGATTTTTATAGGGAAAACAAAGTTCTGTTTTGCATTTTGGACGCCAAACCCAAAATTTATCCAAACTGTGTCCCTTGCCAGTCTTTGAGTCTTTGCTTGGAAGCATAAGAAACTTCATAATGTTCTTCTATTTTTGAATGTTGATTTCCAATTCTAAACGTCTTTTAATATAAACAGACGAGGCTGTTCTCCTAAATTCTACTGCACATGGCAAAATGGCTACAATTTAACTTGGTTTTCCCAAAAGTAGATATACTTCTGACGTGGAAATTTATATCTTCATTTTATAGCTTCATTTTTTTGCCAAGTTGTCAACTACTGAATGGAAGGTGGTGCAACAAATAATTTTGAATTGCCTTTATTTTCGTAGCTTTCAAATCCACATGTTATATTCCCATGATCTCACCAATATCTATTTTATGTTAGAGCTGCATTTATACATTCAGTGCATACCTATTGTCTATATTGCAATTCTTTTTAGGTTCTGATAGATTGAATCAGGTTTGATTTTATGCACATTCAATACCAAGAAGGCTGAAGAAGAGAGGGGGGTTGTGGGTTTATTCTGTATTTGTTTTCTATATTTGAGTAAGATAAACCTCTGACTTAGTCCTTAAGAGTCTCAAAGAGAATTACAATGTCTTGATGAAAAATTACTATTTGTTCAAAAATCAAGACTTTGTTCTCATAAAGGACATGAAAATAAATCTTGTTTGCAGTGGCTCTCAGCAGCAAAGGATCAGGAATTTAGCTGTCTCCAGAGTTTTGGGATAAATGACAGTTTTAGAAATGCAGCCTTATGATCAAATCTCCGAGATGGTGGGAATCAGCAGTTGTTTTGTAAAAGCTGTATTTTTGCTCCTCACTTTAGGTGTGTGGTTTTGGCACTCTCATCATTCTTGTGTAATTCTCTAGGAAAATATCTCTTGTTCAGTGGTTTAAGGGATTAATCTTGCTTATGAAAAGAAATGCTGCTTCTGCTTCTTGGATAAACCACAAATAAAGATTTTACTCTTCAGTTGTAATCAGGACTTGTAAACACACCCAAAAGTCCTAATGAACTGCTAATGATCGTCGAGGTGCTTCCATCAGAAACTGCAGAGTTTAATTGTGTGGAAATGCACAATTACCAGGCAGGTGAAGACAGCCCCTAGGCAGGAGAACTGCTGTCAGGCACAGCCCTGTGAGCACAGACCTGCTGGCCAGCTGGGGGCAGAGGATGCTCTCATCCCCCTTTCAGAGACTGGATATTTAATTTTCCATTACAATAAGATGTACTAAATGGAACTTTTTAACTTCGAGTGGAAAAGGAAGAGTTGTGCCAGGGGCAGAGCAGAGAAAGCAGATATTTAGATGTAGTCCAGAAGGAAAAGCAGGATGTATATTTGTGGAGATGCAATGCAAACACAGGAAGGAGTAAATGACAGCCCTTCATTTGTACCCCCAGCCTTGTTTCGTGTTGTAACGTAGGTGAGCAGGGCTGCTTTCAGCTGCACACCCCCAGCAACAAGCAGCATCAGCACCGCTGTTGGCACACCTGGCTGTGGGGCAGCATTCCTAAATACCATTCTTCATGGCAAGCTTGCAGTCCCTCAGGTGCTGTGGCTTTTCAGAGCATAAATCTGTATTTAGACCCATCAGGAGAGGAGTGGTTTTGGTCTGTGCCTGTGGAGAAGTCTCCTGTTCTAAAATTAGAAAGTCAATTTGTCTGTTAAGCCAGGGGAAGAGGCAGCTCTACATGCCCTCTGAAATTAGCAATGGAACAAGCTGTATTGAACTCATCTGTACGTTACACTCCAGGGCAGTGGCTGCATCCAAGACAGACAATATTTCTCCAGGCTGTCGCAGCTATTTGACAAGGAAAGGAGGAGGGGGAGCAGGGAGTTGCTTTAGTCTGATCTCTAAGTGAAAGAACCAGCTGAACTTTTCAAATCATGCAGAAGATTAAAGGACACTTCAAACAGTCTGGTGTGTCAATTTATTCTGCTGAATATCTCTTCCTTAATTGTCACAAAACTAAGACATTAAAGTTAACAGAGTCATGTGCTCTGTTAAAAGGTGCTGTTGCCTCAGAGAAAGGTGTTACTGGAGAAGAGAAATGCAGAGGGAGGTCTTTCATGTACTACAGAGCTCGGAGAAGAAAGGAAATAAGGCAACAATTTGAATGCATTTGATTTTCTGCAGATAGTACTTGGAACTATTTAACATTGTTGTAGGAATGCAAGAACCTGTGCCTTGTGTTCCAGCGGAGTATCATTGCTTGGGCTGCTGTGCCAGCTGTTAGAGAGGAGAAGGGCTGACCACAAACAGCTTCAATCCCTTCTCCACAACCTGAGCCTGGGCAGGCACAAGCATTTGCAAAACTCCAGCAGCTTTCAAGGAAAATATGTGATGGAGTTGCAAAGAAGCACACACAGCTTTTTCTGCTTCCCCCCCAAAGGCCTGGGTAGAAATATGGAAGAAATTTGTGCAGCAGCATATCAGGCCTTGAGAATGATTTCCATGACTAATAATTCAAATTAAGTTACATACATGTATGGGATATTAGGCGATTGCAATTTCAATATATTGTAGATTAAATTCACCTAATATTTGTGCTGTGCGAGCCACATCTCAGAGAATGTGCATAAAGATGTCAAGTCAATTTCTCAAGCTTTTTTCTCCTACAATATGAATTTTTTTTCCATTAGCTCTTAATTTACATATTGTTTCTGCACTCTGTGGATATTGCTTTCTTTTTTGTTTATACATCAACAATATTCATGCTTTCTATTTTTAACATTATAATATTCCTCCTATTTCAGAGAGGTGTCAACAGGCAAGTGGATATATTCAAGTGCTGTGGTGTGTTGTGCAGATCTCTCGCTAATAATAGGTGTGGGCTGGTTTATTTCAAAGCAGAGAACTTATGCTTATTTCTGCCATAAATACAGCCAGCAGTGCTACACATGCGCTAGCTCCAGAATGCATTTGTCATTTGTAATGAAGGAAATAAAGCACGTAACTACAGCTAGGTCAGTTTTTCATTAGTTTCATTGGGTTTTTCCTTCGGAGAATAAAGGGATTTTAGCCAGGTTTTGAGAGCAAAGGAGTCTCATGCTGCCTGTGCATGTGTGCCTTAGACTTGACAGCAGCAAAGCTGACTCAGAGATGGGAATTTCTTATCTGTGTCAGGAAAATACACAGAGTAGAGGAAAAGCATAAGAGAGAGTCTCCAGGCAGCTGAATTCTTATCAATAGGCAATTAGGGAAAAATCTTAATAAGAGCTTGTAGTTTCTTGGACACAAGAGCCAATCCAGCTCGAGACAGAGTTCTGTAGGAAAGTGCCTTTTTCTTGCTCCATCCTCATGGAGCCTCTTCTTTTCCTTGCTTAAGTAATTGCCAGGAAATCTTGGCTCTGCAGTGCAGACCTGGCTTTGGGCTCAATTATCCCCTGTGGGACTGGGGGAAGCTGAGAGGTGCAGGAAGGCAGGTGCAGGAGTCCTTCCCCTGGCAGGGGTGCAGGGAGAGCCCTGCAGTGCTCGTGTCCTGCCCAGTGCCAGCCCAGCTGTGTTTGCAGGGCTGGCTCCCCCTGCACAGCAGCACTGCTGCCAGTGCTGCCAGTGCTGCCAGGGCTGAGGTGACTGCCTGGGCTGGGCCAGGAGCTGCGGCTGCCTCCTGCACTCAGGAGCAATCTGACTGACTGCTGCTCTTCCCCACGAGCTGATCCACCAGGGGAGGGCTCCTTGTGGCAGCCCCAGCTCTGGGAGAGAGCTCGCTGCAGTTCCGTGCTGCTGGACACGACAGGGCCCAGTCCTTGTGCAGCCCCTGGGCTGGGTGGGAATGGGCTGAGTCAGTTCTTGTGCAGCCCCTGGGCTGGGTGGGAATGGGCTGAGTCCCTCCAGAGAGCCCTGCATGCAGAGCTGCAGCCTGAGCAGGGTGAGCACAGGCACTGGTAATTCCAGCCTCTCTCTGGGGTGAGGAACATCCTTGCCCACATCCATCCCTCCATCAGGGACTCTCTGCTCCTCCATCCGTTCCCCTGGAGGATGGACATGCAGCTGCTCAGGCCTGGGTGGTTAAATGCTGGGTGGGTCTGGGGTGGTGAAATGCTGGTTGGGTCTGGGGTGGTTAAATGCTGCTTGGATCTGGGGTGGTTAAATGCTGGGTGGATCTGGGGTGGTTAAATGCTGCTTGGATCTGGCAGCGGGGCTGGGCTCTGCCTCACAGCAGCACAAAGGACTTGGTGAGGCAGCAGGAGCCTGAGAGGTGAATTCTGTGTGAACCCTGCAGCTCCCCCTGACCTGGGATGAACGGGGCAGTGCTCACCTTGAGCAGCACACGACCCCAGCCGAGCAGGGAGGCACACCTTGCCACCTCTGCTCCACGCCCAAATCCAAAATACAGGCTCCCTCAAGAGGGAAAATGGAAGTCAGAATCTTCAAGGTTAAAAAGTTCTGTCTAACCTTTCATATTATTGCTCAGAAGAATTATTTTTTTGAAGTTAATAAACCACGTGCATTCACCTCATATGGCTATTTCCCTCCCCAAACAAATTGCTTTTATTGTCAAAACTACAAATTCGGGCATTGTGATCGATACCATCGTTTTATGAGCTGTCAGGAAAGGGACTTGAAGATGCAGCTTTGCTTGATTGTGTAGGAATAAAGATTGATCAGGCCTGTTGCTGCTCCTGTATAGATCCTGGGCTGATTCCATGCAGTGTACAAAGCACAGCACCATCCCTCATCCCTCTTCCAAATCACATCGTCGATAGCTTTCCCTCTGTGCTTCTCTGCAAGCTCCTGAAAGTACAACCCCAGCTAATGTCTTAAGAAGGGCACAGAGGAGGAACAGATTGTGGTGTTGGGGGGCTCTCCCTCATAGCAGAATGTCATTTTAATTCCAACCTTTTCTTGGTTCATTTTGCAGAAGGTACTGAGCCAAGGCTGTTTGCTTGCACTCTCCCATGATTTCTGTGATTGTTTTTGGTGGAGGGAAGAGTGCAAGATGAGAGCAGTGGGCTGCTGGCCTCAGGCTGCTGGCTCTGGAGGGACACTGAGGGACTGCAGTGTCACACACTGCTCCAGAGGGACAGGCATTCTTCTGCTGTCAGAGCTTGCTGATACAATTATTGCCAGTGGGAAAAAGGGGTATTGGCTGAGGTCTGTATTGGTTTATCATAAGAAGTGTTGCTGTATTTATAGCACAGGTGACCGAACAGACTTGTGCATGGTGCAGGTTGTGCAGTGCCCACAAGCTGGACCTTGTTAGACCCCAGCCAAGTCAGGATTCACTTTCCCAGCTGCAGGATTCGCATTCCCAGCTGCAGGTTTGCTCAGGAATTGCATCTCAGCTGCAGGTTTGCTCAGGAATTGCATTCCCAGCTGCAGGTTTGTAGCAGCTGTGAGGTTTTTCGTGTTCCATGTGTGCCCTCAGTGAGTGAAGGGCTGTCCCTGCTGAGGGGGGATCCCCTTCCTTCCCTTTTGTGTGGCAGGGAGCTGCTTGGGGCAGCAGAGTGCCAGGAAAGAGCAGTGCCAGGCACTGTGCTGGGTCCCAGAGGGGCTCGGTGCCCATCCCGGGTGGGTGCCAGGGCAGGGGGAGAGGGCACAGGCTGCTGGGAATGCAGGCTGCAGCAGCACGTTTGGGGTGCCTCACACTGGGCATCACCCCTGCGTGGTTTGGGTTTCACATCAAGAGTGGGGACAGCGCAATGTGTGACCCTGAGGGATGGTATTAAACACTGCATGCTTGGTGTCTGTAAAGCTTTTGGGAATTTTGGATGGAAGGCTTGTAAAGGCACATCTGGAGGTAGAGTGGACATCATTCTGTGGCAAGTCCTGCACTTAAGTAAGTGCTGGCTTCCACTGGATCCTCTCCTGAGGCGTGTACCTTTGCTTTTATAGTCCTGCCAGGAGGCCTCTGTGGAGCTCTCCCTGCTCAAGGTTCCCTGCCCTGTAATCCCACTGAAATGGAGTGGAAAACCCGTGAAAATTTCACTGCATTTGCACTCAAGTGACATATGGCCATGGTGTTAATTAAAAAAAAAAAAAAAAGTGATGGTCCAGTCGCCATGGAGACTGAGCATGCTGGAAGAGGTGGGAGTATAAAATATTTTCAATTTTAGGTTGAAAGGCAGAGATCAAAAGTTGTTCTGGTTAAAATGCTGGTGGGTGTCAACATGCCCAGTTGAATGATAAGGAATTTAGCACAAATGCTTTGCAAAATGTTTTGAAAATGAGATTTTAAAGCAGGTTTCCTGTAGTATTTTTAGCGGGTTTCTGGAATAGATCTGGATGTGTACTGTCTGTGCCTTTGTCAAATTCCTACCAGAGTGCATGAGCCAGGAAATAAAATACCCATCCTGGCAACAAGCAATCCTTGTTTTACAAGGTAGCATTCAAATTCTTTTTGAGCATCATAAAAAGTAAATGAAAGAAGACCCAGCAGAATGGAGACATTCCATGTGATTAAGATGTCTGGCTGTCAAAGAAGCCAAAAATAAAAAAGCTTTCCCAAGCTGCTTTGGAGAGGAAGGAGCAAGGAAAGCACATGAGGAGTACTCAGCAAAAGGAGCCAGTAAGGCTGTTGTTGGTACCTGGTGACTTTGGCTCAGTGCTGCTCCTCAGGCACGGGGACAGCAGCAAAGCATTGCTGGGGGAAATCACCTGCTGGTTAATGCAGCGTGGGCAGCAGCAAAGGATGCATTCTGCAGCTCTTTGTTCCCAGGTGACCAGAGAATAGCTTTGCTGACATCCAAAACCCAGGGTTTGTGAGCTGTGATTGAAAAATCACTAATTCAGTGGTTTGCATCTGAAATAACCGTGGTCAGGGTGGGACTGACGGGAAGGACAGACAGCTTGCCTCCGTGGGACGATTTCCATGGGGAAGACAGCTAAAACAGCAGAACTGGCAATGCTGGCTGTTTGCACGGAGTGCAGATGTGGCTGTTCTTGGTGCTTTAGCTGGGAAGGTTTATTGCGTTCCCCGTGGCTGACAGTGGATGATCCTTGTTTATTTAAATTGTTCACGTGTATGGATCTGTTGCTAAAAGCCAAGGATGTCGATGGATTGAGCAGCCTGAGGGGGGAAGAGGACAGAACTGGAGGGGAGGGTGGGTGAGGGTTTGTGCAGCCCGTTCCCCTGCTGTTGGTGTCCCTTGCTGCCTTTGGAGCCCTCATTTACTGAACTAACACGGGGAGCTGCAGGTGAAGGCTGGAGCTTCTCCTGGCTTTTGGGGCTGAGCGTGAGTTGCTTGAACAAGGATTGTGAGCCTGAATCTTATTATTTGGGATGGAGCTTTGGCAATGATATAACCACAACAAGATTTCTTTATTAAAATACTTTTTGAGCATTATTAAAAGAAAAATTCAAAGGCCCTGCCCTCTTTCTCCCTTTAGATCAGAGCTGAACAAATACATAATTTGGGGAAGACATGGAGGAAAAAACCACACATGAAATGCAAAAATACATTCAGTTCTGTACCACTGTCTGCCTTGGAATTGTCAGTAAACAACTGAACAGATGGAAAAGGTCTGAAACAAAGGGAAAACATTACCTAAGAGAAATGCTTGGTGCTTGCTACCTGCAGAGAGTGCTTGAGAAGGCAAATAGATGAGGGGTTGGCTTGCCACATGAGGAATAGGAGTTCTTGCAAATCATGGCTCTGGAGTTTTGTTTCAGGAAATGTGGTGGTCTTGAAAGGAGCAGGCATTTCATGCTGTAGGTGCTGGCACCACCAGAAATACAAATGGATTTGGTAGCTGTGAGCTTCCCCAGCACTCAGTGCAGCGTTTTTCTCGTGGTGCTCTGTGTGGGAAACTCAATCAGAGCCTGCTTTGCCCTGCCTGGTTCTTTGTTCCCTGGAGTCAAACAAGTGATTTCCCGAGTTTCTCCATTTGCAGGAATAATTTAGTAACAAGGATTTTTGTCTGTCATGGATCCCATTCTGTATTTTCTGTAATAGACTGACATCAAATTATGGCTTAAATTTAGGCAGCAGGTTTTGCAAGCAGCACTTTGGACAGTAATTCTTTATTTCTCAGAGGCTGCGAAATTGCACCTGTTTTTTAATAGCTTTGATTTGTCAGTACATTTATATTGAATCTGTTTATTCTTCCCTAACTCCCTGTAATAGAAATTAGGCATGTAATTAATTTAATAATAGCACCTGGGTCAAAGGAATTATTTCATGCCACCTCTCAGTGAATAGGAATGAAGATATTTTATTCTGAAGACTATTGTGTATGCAGAAATTTTCAATTTCAGAAAGAATAATTAGCAGCATTGTTAAGTGAGCCGGGTTTATCTTTGGTCAGCTTTGCATTCCAGAGTGGCTGAAGAAACAGAACAGAAATGTTTTCTCTGCTGTTAGTTCTGGCATGGCACGTGCAGTGCCCTTGGATCAGTGCTAGTGCAGTCACTTTGATTTTTGTGCTCAGCCTGACTTGGAAATGGAAACTGCTTCTGGCGTGCACCTGGAAAAACGAGTGTGCCCAGCTCCTGGGGTGGCTTTCATCATACAGCCAGTTTTTACTGACTCAATTTAAATGTTAAGTGTTGGTGCATGTGGGGCAGATCCAAATGTTCTCTTACAGCTGACAATCTCTGCTAGTTCAGTTCTTTTTTTAAATTCTGATTTCAGATAGGAAGATGTTGTCCCTGTCCCCCCAAAAGCCAACTGAAGCCCTTTTGTCTGTGTAGCTCAGACACAAAGCTCTTAAAAAATACTGCACTCTGTTCACTTGTAACATTTTTTCATTTGCCAAGGCTCTGAGTGGGTGTTTAATTTTATTTAAAGGACAGTGTGAATAGCCTCTGGGGCTTAATTTAGAATTTATACAATTTCCCACTTCCCTTAGATAAATCCTAGTGAAGGCAACATCTTTCATATGTAAAGAAAGTTGTGATTTCCACCCCATTTAAAGTCATGTTTTATTTAGACCATTCTATTTCCTCTTCTCTTGGGGCAGTATCTGAATTCCTTGTCAGGTCATTAACTATATTAGATGCATTAGATGAAAACATTTGAACATTTTTTGGTCAGAGGAACAACATTAATGAATTAATGCTGTGTACAGCATTAATAATGTAATAATGTATCTCAGTGGGAGCTTTGTGCTCTTTTCCTGCCTGCCCAAAATTGCAGGAGCTTTTTGTCTTAATGGAACTGGAGTGGGCACTTGAGCGGGCACGTCCCTCCGTGTGCTGAAGCTCTCCGGGGGTTCTGTGGTGAATTCTGACATTTTCCTGCTCAGGGTCTGGCTGGAGAGCTCAGCACGAATGAGGGCACTGAGATCATTCTGGAGAGGACGTGGAAGCAGCTGGTGCTGGGTGTGCTGCTGCCGTGCCCGGCCCCGGGCACTGCCCGGCCCTGCTGCCGGGCTGCCCGGGCTGTGACCTGCCCGGAGCGGGCTGCAGCCACCTCGGGCAGCGCCCCGGGCTGGGGACACGTCCCTGCCCCTGCAGAGGGCTCTGGGGCTCTGTGGGGACAGAGGGAGGGCAGGAGCAGGGCAGCTGGAGCAAGGAGCAGGGTTCACAGGGGTCCAGGCGCTGCTCCTTCACTCCTTGTCCCCCACCGTGCTGGAAGCAGGCAGCTCTGTGTGAAAGCTGAGCACGAACACCCAGTCAGGGACGCACAGCCGGGCTGGGGATGCTCAGGGACATCCTGAGCAGGGAGAAGCTGTCAGCTCACAAACGGAACAGCCACAGTGCAAGTGGGGAGAGCAGTAACCAGCAGTGCTCTGGTGACCTGCAGAACGACAGCACTGACCTCTGCCTTGGAAAGGGGCACTCACTGCTCACATCTGAGGGGAATCTGAAACTTGCTTTGTCTGGTGTCTTATATTCCTATTGATTTTACAGTTTTCCTTACAATTAGCAGATAAGGTGCTTTTCTCCCTCCACTCAGCCTGTTATTTATCCTTCCCAGACAAGGGTTATTACATGCTGTCTCTTTTTCAGGCAAAATCCAATAAATTTTCTGATCTCTGCTGTAAAACTGGGGTAAACGGATCGTGCACAGGAGTCATCTGTCATGATTCCTCCTTAGTGTCTTGCAGGAAATGAGCAGCCAGGAAGAATCTACCAAGGCTGAAAGATGGCATTTCCTTCTCTTAGCTCAGCCTCGAGGAACCCAGCCTCAAACAATGGAGTTTATATGAAATTCTCACCTTATTTCTCTCTGCCCCTGTTTTCTTCTGAAGAAACTGAAAGCCTCACGAGCTTTTGCAGTTTCTGTTCTCTTTTTTTTTTGGAAACGTTTATTGGCTCTTTGGCTGGAAAAACATATCCCTTCAGTGAGCACTGGCACCATTTGGGAGCTTTTGCAGTTTCTGTTCTTTTTTTTTTTTTTTTTGGAAACGTTTATTGGCTCTTTGGCTGGAAAAACATATCCCTTCAGTGAGCACTGGCACCATTTGTTCAGTTGCACTTCATTAATATGCACATACTTAGCCTGCTCTTGATTGCTCTTGCTGCCACTCCAGAGGTGGGGGATCAGCCAGTGGAACCAACACCCAGCTTTTGGCAATAGATAAAACCATGGGAAAGCTAAAACCAGGAGTGACTGCCCTTCAGAGAGCATCCCAGCCTGGGGTGGGTAGCCAAGGAGAGAGACGTTAGGAGACACCTCACACCTGAGCTCCAGGAGCTGGGTTTTGCATAATGACTATCCTGCAGTGTTCACTTCCTGGCAGCCACCTCTGTAAGGCTGCCCTGCAGCACAAGTTCTACCCTTCCCATGCTCCTGAGTTCCTGAAGTATTTCAGTTTAACCTGAAATCTTACTGGCATCAGTACCATTTGGACACTTGCTTGAATTTCAGCAATTATATTTTCTTGAACCATTTATTGGAAATGAATTCATTGGCTGGGCAGCCTTGGAGCATGGGAATAACGTGGGCTCTTACAGTAAACATGAGAAAGATTTTCTAGGGTGACTAGAGGGTTTTGGATGCACCAACTTTGAATTTTTCAAATCAAAAACTGAACTGAGATCTGATTTTCAAAAATGCTGGAGTGCTGTCAGGGTGGTGGTGAGGGGAGGAGTGGAAGCTCAGTCCCGTGTCCCAGCCAGGCAGGCACAGCACTGGTTTCATTAACAATCCTGACCAGGTGGAACTGAAATCTCTCCTTTTGTGCTTGCCTCAGCTCCTCCTTTCCCTGCTGCTCATCCGTGGTGACACAGAACAAGGAGCAGGAAGTTGTCACAGTCTCTTACCTGGTTCATGGTGACCAAAGGAGATGAACCTGTCAAGTCTCAGGCCGGGCTGTGGTGGCAGACCTTCCCTCCGGGGAATGAATGCCCTGGGATCAGAGTCAGGAAGAGGATCAGCCAGCTCCCAAGCTGTGAAGTGCCAGTCCCTGAGCTGTGCTCAGAGCTGCCAGCTGGGCTGGGACGGGGGACACGGGAGCAGAGAAACCCTGCCCTCAATTCCTTCAAACTCCAGCAAAAGGAGACTTGGGGTGGGGAGGGTCAGCAGCACTGGCTGGGGGCTTTCACAGCAGGGCTTCTCCAGCCCTGGGATTAACATATTTTACATTCAGACTGATAGCTAGATAATGCTGCATTCAACGTTTTGGAGGGTTTTGCAGGATTTTAATAGTAAGCTCAATAGAGCAGGCATTTATTTCATAAAGAAAGTTTATGCCAGTCTCGTCTAACAGCAGAGTGAGCTGATTAAAGTTTGGCAGACCCTATTGACATTTCTAATAAAGAAATCACTACCACAGCATTTTTCTCTACTTAAAGCAACAAGAGCAAGAATGGTGAAGAAATAAAACCTTTTGAGAGAAAGACGCTGTTGACAGCACCTTTTAACTTCCTCCATTTAATCACAAGTGCTCAGCTTTTGCCACCACTAGAACGCATAAAACAGTAATAGTGCAATATATTCATTACTCATCGTCCTCTGGAGTGCCTGGGAATTAGGAGAGTGCAGGGCTGGCTCACAGTGGGGAAAGAAGAGCCTGGAGGGTCTGAGGAGAGGCCTTGACACAGTCACGGTACAATCATCCTGTGCCGCGTGGTTCTGGAGCTGCTGATGAGCTCACTGGCTTGGATCTGCCACTTTCCTGCTCATGGCACATTTCCCAGGGAGAGCTTCAGCGTTTGGTCCTCGGTGTGTTACTCCCTCTGTGAAGCCTCCTCGGTGTGACTGAGCACAGCCTGAGCCAGGCTGCCGCCCAAAATCAGTCCCTGCCCAGCCGGGGTCCATCGGGGGAGCTGGAGAGGCAGGACCTGAGCCCTGGAGCTGATTTCCACAGCCCACAAGCTAAAGGGTGTTTCATGTCCATACCTTCAGGCAAATCAGGCACTGCAGATTGTTTAGTTAATCCTTATCATATTACAGTGCAAACTAGATTAATTGCACAGCAGTAGTAATGGGGTAATAATGGTAAGAGTTAGATGAGAGTTTGAAAAGATATTCCCACACCAGTGTCTGCCCCCTTGTACAATGGATGACCATTGCTATGCTTATTTGGCTAACGAGGCCATCTCAGTGGGACCACTGACATCCTGAGGAGCTGCTTATTTTGGTTTTCTCTTAGATTATTCTTCAGATTTTAAACAGATTCCAGGGAATATCACAAAGTCACAAAGGAAATGTAGAAAATAGCTATGAATTCCCCAAAAGTCTGTGTCCCACATGATCCTTGCTGCTTTCCAGGCAAGCCCTTGGCTGCCACTGCTGCTGTACATTTGTGATCAAAGAGTACTTCAATCTTTTCCAGAGAACTCCATAGCACACTTGCATTGTCCAATACTCTGTCCTGCACCAAGATTTATCTGCCTCGTGTGTGTGCAGCAGACAGACAGAAGTAACCTTGAAAATCTTACCATTCAGATATGAACTTTGTGGCAAATGCCTGCATCAGTAAACCTCAAAGAACTGGCAAATCTTTTATTTATTTAAATTATCTTTGCATCCCCAAGGAGATGTTTTCTGTGCCAATGTCATCTTCCTTCACAGGAACTTCTGCACACGTGCTGTGACAGTTTACATGGAAAAGGCATCTTTAATGTGCAGTTTAGCACCCTCCAACACATTCCTAGCCTGGAAATTGAGTGTGTAAAAAAGATGCAAAAATCAAATCTAAAAATATATCCAAGTGTCAGACTAAATTAAAATTCAAGCTTCATTAAGTGGGTACAGTACAACTAAAAGCAGTCTTGGTAGAAGCACAACTGCTGCTCCTGTTCAGCTGGGGCTGAACCTCCTCAGGAGTGCCCATGGTGCTGAGTTAATGGTGTTCAGCAGTTGTTCATTCCCAGTTTGCCAGAATGCCTGATTCTGCTTTTCCAGCCGTTGTTATGGCACATCTTCAAACTGATTTTAGGCTTTACACATTGCTTTTATGTTTGATCAGCCATCTTCTTGTTGTGAGATAAAATACACGCCAGATGCTGCACACACCTGTGATTTACAAACTGTTACTGGGATGTGAAATACCAAATACTCCTTTGCTCACCCAGTGGGTGCTGGGTGAGCAAACACAGCCCGTGGAGCTGCTGTGGCTGCAAGGATTCCATGGAAATACGGAGATGTGGAAAAAAGAAAAAATTAAAAGTATGTCTGGGCTGATTTTTCCGTACCCTTTCATGTTCAGCACTCAGCCTGGCTCTGAAGAGGGATTTCAGAGGAGCAGCTTTTGTGTGCTGAGGGTGGGAGCTCTGCAGGCTGGGGCTCTGGGCCGGTCCCAGCAGGTTCCTGAGCCCCAGAGGAGTGCTGGAGCTGATGTTCCACGCCGGTGATTTTGTGCTGTTTCAGCAGTGGATATCAGATCTGAGTACATATCTGAGCAAGAGCCACGGCTTCTTTCAAAGTATAAAATCCAGCAGAGTGCTTTCTGAAATAGGCAAGCTGACTTTTGACACAGAAGCATCGATTTCCTCCCTCTCCTTTGAGTTCACATTTTTACATTTCTTTGACTTCTGACACCTGGCAGATTTTTGCAAATGAATGTGGTGACAGACAGGAATAAACTTAATTGTGAGAGTCAAAGATGAACCAGATGAATGCAAAGTAGGTCAGGAAAGGAAAAGGTGAGGGGAGCATTCTGGCAGTGACATGAGGGACATCCCTGCCAGATACCCAGGGGGAGATTTCAGTCCTGCAGAGCAGTCACGAGGCATTTATTCCCATCCCTTTCTCTCTTGCTCATCAGCCTTACAGCCCTAAGCAGAGTGCCCTGGTGTCTTTGCTAAAGCCAGGGGGTTGGCTCAAAGCTGGAACATGCTCCACTGGGAAAGAGCTCCCAGCCCAGCAGGGCCAGGGGAGCACACTTGGTGCCCTGGCTCCTCCACAGGGGTTGACTGTAACATGTGGGAAGGGTCTGGCACAGTCTCCTCAGTGCTGAAAGCAAATTCCACCCAGTGCATGAGTTCAGGAGTTCTGTGGTGAGGGCAGTGCTGAGGGCTGCAGGACCTTCCTCTTCAAACAGCTCTAACTCCCTCTTTTCTGCCTTGGGGAATTCCAGTATGCATTGCCACTGTGGTCTCTGAAATATTGCAACTCTCTGAGGCCAGGGCAAGTTTTCCACAGAAAATGATAATGTTCTCCTTCCTTTATTTTAATTAGTATTTCAGTGGAAGTGAGGAATTTGCTGATTTATGTAATTCTTTAAAAGAGGGCAGGGCAGCAAACTTCAGAGTAATTTATTTTTTGACATATATATTGCAGTGGTTTCGAAGACTTTTTGCAGCAGTTTGCAATCCTTTTCTGCAGAGCAAAATGTTCACCTCAGACAGTGGAATTTCACGAAGTCATCACTGATTCATGCATTTCATGGTTATTTGCTACTTTTGCAGCCTCATCTGTGCATTTTTACTCCATGGCATCCTGCAGGCATGTTCATTTCTATCTGCTGTGCTGAAGTACTTTTGCAGATTGTTTTAAGAATATGTTTTAAACAGTTCAAAAAAAACAAACTCTTTCTTTTAAATAATTGCAGTTATAGATTAATTTTTTTCTGCATGTGCAAATACTTAATGAACAAAAAAGATATACCTTGGCTTTTAGCAACCAAATGTGAATCTCATGTAGTCAGTGAGATAAGCATTTCTAGCAGTTTTCAGTATTCTCCCTCTGTCCAGTGGTTATTCCCAGCCTGCAGCTGTGGTGCTCTCGGTGAGGCTGGCACAGCTCTGAGGAGTCACAGGAGCTCTCAGGAAAAGGGGGGCTGACGGGGTGATTCCAGTGACCTGAGCTGCAGTAATTTCAGTGGTAATGTCACTGATCCGAGCTCAGGGCAGCCAGCCCCTGGGGCTCAGAGTGCCCTGGGCAGGGCAGGGAGTCAGGGCTAGGCTTGGCCAGTCCGTGATCACCAGCAGAGCTCGTGTCCCGTGCTGTGTGCAGGCAGAGCCCAGAGCCCTGCTCTGCCTGGCCAGGCCCAGCCCAGCTGAGGCTCTCGGGCTGCACACAGCTCTGACAGCCGTGCCTGCCAGGGCCCGTGTTCTGCCAGCTGCACACAGGGCTGGGCGTGCACTGGCAACTGCTCTGGACATTGGCACCACCTGCATTTCAGACTATTTACATGGCTTCATTGCTTCCTTGAAACCTTCTCCATTCATTGCTTCCTTGAAACCTTCTCCATCTTGGTCCTGTCTGAGCAGCAGGAGGGAGTTTGGCACGGGGATGTGCTGGAGGTGGCACAGGAGGTCCAAGGCAGGGCCGTGGGCAGGACCCGTTCTGCTGACTCTGCCTGGACAGGGTTTGTCCTTCTGCAGGCAAACCTGGCCCCTGGTCACTGCAGAGCCCCTGGAAACGCCCCAGCACAGAGGGGCTGTGCCTGCAGGGCTGGGAAGGGGTGCTGCTGATGGCACCAGGGCTGCCCCAGAAGGGGAACCAGCACCAGGGCTCTGTCCTCCGGGGGGTTCTGGTGCTCGGGGCAGGTGGGGATCCCACAGGACAGCTCAGGCTTTGGGGCAGATTCCTTCAGAGCTGCTGGGCGTGCAGGAGTGTGTGCTCCCCTCCAGCAGCTGGGGCAGCCCCTGCAGAGCCAGCAGGTGCCCAGACGTGCAGGGTGCTGCCCCGTGCCTGACCCCTCCGGGCTGCCCAGGGAGGGAGGGCACAGCTCTCGTGGTCTTCAGCTGCTGCCACAGAATGACTAGCAATTGTCAGGAAGCATTTCTTTTTCTCTCTTGACATTTCCTCCTAGCAACACGTAGGATATACATTTCCTATAAATTGTAAGGCTTTTTTTTTCCTTCACCAATTTTCTGTGAGCCGACAGCAAAGTATTGGGTACGGGGAGGGAACACACAAACACGGAGCTGTGTGGTCTGCAAGGCCTGCAGCAGAATTCCTTCTGTGAACCCACAAGCAGTGTTTTCAAGGCATTCAAATTTACCTCTCAGCTGTTCCAGCAGCTCAGAAGGAGATAAAAAACCTCCAAGAATTTTGCAATAGCTCTTGAAAAGCTGAGAGCACACAAAACTCAACCGAAACAAAATAACATTTCTTATACCTGAATGGGTTTAGAATTGGAGTCATTTACAAGAGAAAAATAGAAAAGTGAAGGCAAGAATGTTAATAAATTCCACAGTACTCCTTAGCATTGAATTCTATCAAAAAGTGAAGTCAAGGATGTGTCTGTGTGTTCATGTGAAAGCCATAATTTATTTAAACTTCAGTGTGCCACTGGTGCTTTCAGGAGCTGGCTAATGAGGTGATGATGTTTCACCTTAAGGTCACTCCACATATTATTATTTTCTTCTTGAGGTACCTGTAATATCTTGGGTGATTTAAAAATATTGCATAAGAATGCCACAGACTGAAGTTTAGACAGACAGCCGAACAGTGGCAAAGGGCAGGACTGGGACAGAGTTTATTTATACAAGGCAAGTCACAATGTTCCACCTGGGAGGTCTCTGGGAGAGGTTTGGCTGCAGCCAGGGAAGCTCAGTACAGATCAGAGCTCTGGGATGAGCTTGCTCTGTGCCTTAGCTCCACCAGGCCCTGCAGCAGCAATGACCTGGAGATGGGTTTTGTTTGGTCAAGGTAAATATTTGAGGTGTGCAGGGGCCAAGGAGGTTCAGTAAAGCTGATCCCTTGCTCTCAGAGGCACTGGAAGTGTGTGCTCCCTCTCCATCAGGAGCAGGACTCTCAGTGCCAGGGCAGCTCCCGGGTGCCCTCCTGCCACTGCTGGGGCCCCTCTGACCCTGGGGCAGGACAGGGGCCCTGGGGCTGCCTCGGGCCGGCTGCACCCCTCAGGCACCAGAACCACCACGGCTCTATGCATAACTTATCCCTCTTTTAGATCAATTTCCCTTTCCTCTGCACCTCTCCGTGTGTTGTTTCTTTTGACATCTCAGGCTAGGGCTGACCCTTTACCATTCCAGAAGAATCCAGGGTATTTCTAGGCTTTCGAGCAGTGGTTTGCTACTTGATGTAAAATGAACAAAGAACAGAAAACTCAGCAATCCTGCTCTAGAGCAGCTCTGAGGAAGGGCCAGCAGCTGGAAGGCTTGGGGCAGGAGCTGGGAGCTGCCCCTGGTGAAAACATGGCCAGGGCTCGTGTTCAAAATCCAAAAGACACAGATGCAAACTGAAAATCCTGTAATAATAATGCTGACCCTTGCAATATTTCACCCAAACATTTGAAAATACTACCTTGTGTTGGCTCCCTACTGCTGTTTTATTTCCTTTTTCCCCTATAGAAAAGCAGTAGCTGCCTGACACTTGTTTAACAGTTTCATCTCTTGCTGTACTCGACTCAAATTGAAGCAAGTTGCTCTTTACAATTGAAAGTGTGAAAGGTTGTAGAATTGTCCTCTGGAGGTCAGGCAGGCACTCAGCTCAGGTTGTGTATCTTAACCTCCTTTTTCTGTGCTCCTTTTTCTGTGTCCTGCTGAGCACAGCAGCCGGGGAGCCCTGCTGGAGCTGGTGTAAATCTGTGCCCAAGCACCAGCACTTCTGCTGCATCATGGGCATGGCATCATCCCCATGCTTCTTTTTCCTGCTTTTAATAATCCACTTTGTCAACATATCAAAGCAATGTTTATTTACCTAGTAATTTATTTATGTTCATTTAAAATCAAGATTATCCAGTGCTGGCTGGATTGACCAGAGGTCGGGGCTCCAGGGAGGTTTCTGATTGTCCATTCTTCCTCTTGGAGAAAAACTTGCTGCATAATGTAAGAAATCTTTCTGATAGAAAAGACATCTGGAAAGGAGGGAAGAGTTAGTGGCAGGGGAAAGGATAATGTTAGGCCTGAGTCACCTCAGTTTTATTCAGCTTTCTGCCAGGATGTCTCTGCTCCTCTCCATGGGCCCCTCCTGGCTTCAGGCGAGCTGCAGCAATGGCTTTGCTGTTTGAAGTGCTGGTGCTTTTTGCAAATTCACAATTAATTCCCCCTGGAGGTGAGGAGGGAGCACGGGGAGGGGAGGCAGCCTGCGGGTGCTTTTTGCAAATTCACAATTAATGAATTGTGAGGAGGTGAGGAGGGAGCACGGGGAGGGGAGGCAGCTGAGGTGTGGTGCTGAGCTGTGTGCCGGGCATGGCCCAAGGAGCTCAGGTGGAACCTGCTGCAGGCTCAGCCTTTGCTGGGTGCCCTGCCTGGACCTGCATCTCCAGGAAGGGCTGAGGGTCTCTGAGAGGGACCCCAGAGCCACCCCAGTGTGAGGGTTATTGTTACAACTACCCAAATGTACTCAAAGAAATCACTGTGCCTCCTGTGCCAAGGTCCCCAGACGTGTGGGTGGAATCTCTGCCTTATGGCTGGCTTGGTTTCCCTCCTTCTCTGTTCCCCTTCAGTGTTTGAAAGCAGAATTGCCTCTGCAGCGTTCAGGGATGAGGCTGCAGCTGGCAGGTATGGAGATCTCCTCTGCTGCCACACTGGGGTGGATAATTGACAGTAATGGCTGTAAAATCCAGAGCTCAGGTTTGCTGGTTTTTTTTTTTTTCCCTCCCAAGCCATCCCTCTGGAAAAGAGTTTGATCAATGGCTGAGCATTTCACACTGGTATTAATAAATGCAGAATGTTAAAGAGCCACTTCAGGAATAAATAATCTAATTCAGTTCATAATCCTAACTGTTGTTTAAAAAGAAATAAAAGTAATAACAAAAACAAATTACCCTTTATTTAAATATTAATCTTTGATGGTAATTGTGCCTGAATAAATATTTCAGTTGGAGAAGTGGCTTGTATTGTCAGAGTGAAAGCTGTGCTGTGGCTGAATGCAGTGTCCTGGGCTGGTGCCTGGCAGAGAAGAGCTGCTGCTCTGAAAGCTTTCTGCTGCTCTGTGACTGTCACTGTGCATTAGCAGCAGCTCCCTGAGTGCTGGGGGCTTGCTGAACGGGGCAAGGACGTCCACTTGGCACAGGCTCCTCGCTGGGTTGCTCCAGTCACATCAAAATGATAAATAAATATATATATATTCATAAAACCAGCAGCAGTCACAGCTCTGGGGCTTTGTGTTGTCTAGGAGTGCAAAGCACAGCTAAAAATTCACTCTGTTGTAGCTTTAGGAGGAGCTGGTGTGGCAGATCCTCCCAGTTCCTGCTTCTCACCTAGTCCAGTTGTAACACACGCACCACTGAGCTTTTCCTTATCTATCCAGGACTTGGATCTCTGCTCATCTAAAAAACTGCATTATTGGCTACTGCTTTTGTTTTAATTCAGTTCTCTTTCCCTCTGGACCTTGTGGAATGCCAGTGCCCTGGTGCAGACCAGAAGTAGCACCCAAAGAGTCCCCAGAGTTGAGGGGCTTCAAAACAAACCAGTGGAGGACTTCATATCTGTGTTCTAAAGACTGACAAGAAGGCAGATGTTGCAGTGGCCTAGTGCAGATGTGAATGCAGTGGAGTGATCTGGCAAGAAGAGAGCTCAGCCTCTGCAATCTGCCCTTTGAGCAGGGACTGCTTGAGCTGTGCAGCTCGTGAGAGGAGGAAGGTGTGATGCAGATTCCTGACCATTCCCCAGGGCACTCCCCTGCTGGAGGTGCTGCAGACCAGGCTGATCCTTCCAGAGGAGGGTTCTGCTCTTCTGGGCTCTCAGTGGTCAGGGTTTGTCCCTTTGGAAATCTGGATTTAGCCCTGACCTCCTCCTGTTGGCCTTCACTGGCAAGCGAGGGAGCCCGACTCGTGTTGAGATGTCAGCAATGTGCAGTGCTGAGTGGGGCCGTGGCTGGCACAGGTCACTCAGCAGAGCAGTGACACAGCCAGACGTCCCCTGTGCTCCCAGCTCAGTGCTTCACGTCAGTGCAATTCTTCATGGCTGCGTGGCTGCTCCTGTTGTGTTCCTGCTTGGAAATGGACCCAGTGCCTTGGTGTCCCTGCATTCAGTCCCGTCCTGCCCCTGGGTTTCACCTGCACTTCCAGCAGTGGTGCAGGGCACTGGAAGTTCCTCTTTCTGCCCCCTGTGATTGCATTTCATGAGATGGATGAGAAGAGCCAAGGATGATCATGTTTGCAGCATGGGGCCTGCTGGAAGCAGGAGCACCCTTTAATTTATGATTTACTCTCATCAGTCCTATGGAGAAGTCACCTTCTTCGTACCTATGGGAGAAATGTCTGCTCTGGGGCCACTCCCTGCTTCAATGCTCTTCATTTCTCTTTCTTACACAAATAGCTTCCAAGTGGTTTCTGCTTCATCTTTTCTCCACACAATTCATCTGCCCACTTCTCACATTCATGTAAAAACTCTGGCACCAATCCTTGGCTGTTTTAGATTATTTTGCTCCTAAGCACTGGAAAAGTCTGCACCAGTAATTCAGATGATTTTGTTGCTTCTTGTTTTACATCTCCACAAAGTCTGCAGAACACAATGTTTCTTTTATGAACAAAGAGTAAGAGTTCTAAATTATTAAACACAGAAATAAGAGATAGAGACATATTTTGTAGTGCTTTTCTTTTGGAATTGTCAGAGAAGTTTGATTCATTCATGTTATTGCATGTTCTTACCATGAAAAAAGAGTTATTCCTTTACCTTCCTTCAGTTACTGCTGCTCACTGTGTCCTAGGATGCTGTGATACAGAAAATAACCATATTGCATTTTAAATTCCCATTAGCGGTGCCAGCAGGCAGAGGCAGCCCTGCAGCCACTGGGTGTGTGTGTGCTGAGGTCCCCAGTGAGAGCAGGGCTCGTGTGCTCCTGCTGCACCGTGAGCAGGGCTGGGCTGTGCCCCTGCAGCCAGGGCCCTGGGAGCAGAGCCCAGGTCACGCTCCCATCCTGTGGGTCACCTCACGCAGCTCTGGGCGAGGGGCAGGGGTGATGATTCTCTCCACGTGTTAATTTGGTGACGGTACTGAGCTGAGCTGCAGGTTTTGCTGATAAATGAGCCCCAGCTCAGCAGGCTGTTGAGATCCGTTGGTGTTAGCAGAGCACGTGTGCTCAGCTGAGGAGACATCCCAGGGAGGGGCAGAGCCCCAGGGCTCTGAGCAGGGCCACTGTGGAGCTGGGACCCCACGGAAGGTCAGCCAGCCCTGGCATGCAGGAGCTCAGCCAGCAGCCTGGCTCCTGTGTGTGCTGCCCAGGAATGAGGGCACTCGGGGGCTCAGGGACTGCTCTGCATCCTTCTCACACAGGCGTCACTCTTCCCTTCTGCTTCCAACATTTAATCATTCCTCACCTCTACTCTTCTCTCTAATTTTGTTGAAATTGGTCTAATATACTGGAGGGAATGGCAGAGACTCAGATGGACTGATTGCATAATCCTCTCTTTATTAAGGAGCTTGGAAAAAGAAAAACAACTCCCAAACCAGCTTGTTATAGCCATCTACGCCACTGCAGGAATGATTTCTTTCTAAGCATTTTATCCTATCTATTTTAAACCTTCCCAGATAATGTGTTTTTTCATTTCTTTCTGAGACTCTTCCACTGTCTTTTCACTTTGAATTTGCTCCATGTTTCCTGTTGTTTCTAATTATACTCTCCTGCCTACCTGCTCTAGCAATTTTCTGTCCTTGACAGATAAATCCTTGAAATATTTGTGGAAAGTGAGCACTTTCTGGTTCTTGTGCCTTTTAAGCCTCACCTACTGATATTTTTTTCAGAAAATCACCAACCTGCCTTCTGCTCTACTTGATGTTCCTTTAAGTACTGCTCGTTCAGGCCCTCTGGAAATCTGGCAGATTATTTCTTCTACCGTTTTTCTAAAAATCCCTGCCCATTTCCTGCGGTCCTTGTGGCTCTTGTTTGTACCTTATCCTGCTGTGCAATGACAGCAGAACTAAAGTCAAGCAGCTTGAGCAAAGCAAATGGAAAACCATGCCTAAAAGCCCATTTATATTCACGGGCTGTAGTGATAATTCTGGCAGTGCTGTGTTTTAATTCTTCACATCGTTTGGTTGCTTCTAATACCCATAACAGCTGCCCGTTGGATTTCTCCACACAAATTCCAAGAACAGTGCTAGTTAGGGGGTTTGGAGTAAGTTCCCCGTCCAAATTTTCCATTTTGCTTGCTTGGAGCAGATATTCTGAGCCCACACTTTTGGTGATTTTGTGTCCCAGCTCGTTTTTCACTGAGGGAAAGAAGAGCCTATATTTGCAAAGGTTCCATGTTAGCCTTGCAAAGAAAGAGTTCACATTCAATTGAGTCATTAAAGACTCATAATTGGACTAAGAAACTCTGGGGCAGTAGCAGTGAGAGTAAAAACAAAATAAGAGTGAGTAGTTCAAGCTGTCCAGTGTTCAGGTGTGTGCTGTGAAATGTTACTGGAGCAGAAATTGATCTTCACTTGCTGCTTCCCCCCTTATGTGAATGATTTATGAACCTGTTGAAGCTGTTAATGATTACTAACATTACTGAATTCATAATTATAACAATTAGGGTGTCTCTTCCCCTGCCTCCAGCTCGATAAAATCAATGTGTCTTTTTCAAGGGCTGGATGTGCATCTTTCCACGGTCACTTGCGGAGATTTCTGAGTTCAGTCTGAGCCCCAGGTAGGAGCAGTGCTCTGCTGAAGCTCAGAAGGAATCTGCTGAGGTCCAAGATCAGTGCCTGCAGCCTGAGCTCTCAGAGTGGCTGTAGGGCCCAGACTCCAGCAGCTGGAAGCCTGCCACACGGGGAGGGCTGGGGGATGGTTCCTGCCTGCCCCAGCTGACAGCCCGCTCCTCACCCTGCTCAGGTGATATCTCCCATCCTGGGCACATTTCTGAGGATGCCATGGAGCAGTTCATGCCGTGGCTGTTTTTCTGTCTCCCCCACGTTTCTAGTTATTAGTCTGATCATGTTATTATTTTTACTGAAAGAGTAATTTCCTTTTGGAGATGGCAAACAAGTGCAGCCACGTTCTGCCAGAGTGGATTGAGTGAGGTGGTGAGAGCTCACCATCTCATCTGCCTCCTCAGATCAGGGAATATTTGAAGTCCATTTAAGTTTATCTGCAGTAATGGTTTTGTTTACAGCTGTTTGGCTGGCGGTGATTTGAGGACACAGAAACTTGGAAGGAATCATTCTGGAGGAGGGAGCTCTTACCAGCCATTCCGTGTTGCAGCAGCTCAGTGTTTTACTGGGAGCTCTTGCAGGAGGAGGAGCTGCACTGGCCATTGTCCCTTGCATGTCTGGGGTGGGATGGGCTCTTGGAATGCTGACTGCAGCTCCAGCCAGGGCGGCTCCTCTGGCTGCTTCAGCCCTTAGAATAATCAGCTTCTGCAAAAGTCTTTCAGGGAATAGGCATTTAAAATCCCTGAGTGCTTTTAGAGTGGAGCTCGGTGAGTTTATGGAGAGATGAGACAGTGCAGGGAGCAGCCAGCTCAGGGTGCAGCTCTGCTTTCTGCTGCCGTGGGTTTCCCTCTGCAGGGGGATCTGCCTGCCACAGGGGTCTCTCCCTTGGTCTTTGCTGCTGCTGCTGCTGCTGCTGGGGGACACAGAGGCACCCCAGGGTGGGACTGGGAGCACCCAGGGGCACAGACCCCAGCAGGGACACCCAGGGGCACAGGTCAGTGCTGCTGATTCCTGCACTGCTCCCTGCCCTGGGGGGCTTTGCTGTCTCAGGCACCTCCCACGGGATGATTCCCTGCAGCATAACTGCAATCATAACCTGCCACTGCTATTATTATTTTATATTTTTATTGTTTTTATTGTTCCCATCTCTCCTGAGTGTCCCCAGGGACTGGCAGACTCCTGTGGCCCTTGCACTGGGCAGCGCTGGGCTCAGGTGCTGCACAGCTCCAAGGGGGAGCAGCAAACCCAAAAGGACTGACTGCAGCACTTGATGCTGATAAGAACATGACTTCTGAGAGCTCTTGAACTCACACAATTTTAATGTCACAAGTCCATCAAAAGCTGTGATTTGATTTGACAGGACCTGGGACTCAGCTCAGGGCTGTCCCATCACCCTGTCTGTGTGATTTCCTCATGGCTGTCAGATCATCCCAAGGTGTGTGGAGGGGAAACATCTGCTCCAGTAAAAATGTACCGCAGCTGGAGCAGGGACGGGTACAGGCGGAACAATTTACTGAGAAATGATCTACCTTGAGAAAGGGGCTACACCAGGGGATTCCAAAGGTCTCTCCTGACCGAGATTGCCCTGGAATTCTGTGATTTAAAACATATTTCAGCCTAAAGCTTTCAAAAACTGGGTTTGGAGGGAGGCAAGGTGTATCTTCTCTTTTCAGTTTATTTTTCATATTATTGCTTAAAAATAAGAAACAAATGGGATTCTGGAAGCTTCTGTTTTAATATTAAGAAAGCTGGAAAATATTTCCTTTTTTAAATTCTGGACTTGGCAAACACTGAACAATTGTGTACAGAAAACTCTTTTTAAATTTTTATTTTAACTGAAAAGGACTTTGCAGTTTTGGAAGATGTATGAGTTCAGCAGAAATACTTGCTGAATAGGTCACAGCAGAGGAAATTCTGCAGCTGAGGGTACTAATCTCATATATTGGATGTGCCTTGGCAGGTATCTCCAAATAAGTCACTAATTTTGAAATACATTGAGAGCTTGAGTCTTGTGGAATGTGGTGCTGCTTTTATATATAATTGTATTTGTGGAACCAGTGTGGACACTAATAAGAAGGCATAAAAAAGGTGTTACAGGTCTCACTGTGGGGATGTGGCTGCAGCTAAATGCTAAGGAACCAGATCTGCCCCTCTGGATTTAATGACACAATTACTTTTTTTTTAATTAGCAGGAGTCATAATTTCAAAACCATTCTGACTTCCAAAGTCCAACCCCACACATATTTATGCACAGGTGTAAATTTGCTGGTCATGTGTGAGAGGGGCTTTTAGGATAAATATCTGTAGGATGGGCAGGGAGTTGTGCTGCAGGGCTGTGTGCTGCTCTCCTGCTCGCTGTGCTGGGATTTCTCAGCAGTAAATATCTGCACTGCTGGCTCTGGGGCTTTCAGCACGAGGATCTGGGTCTCGTTCCCTCAGAGCAGAGCAGGGTCTGTGCAGCTCCTGCCACTCAGAAGAAGGTGTCTTTCATTTCCAGATGTGATGCTGTTACCAGGCTGCCACATTGCAATGTGAAGGAAACATCTGAAGCTGTTTTTAGGAATGCTCGGGAGTGTTACTGATCCAAGGGCTGGGGGCTGGGGTCAGGGTGTGAATTCCCACAGCACTGCCCGAGCTGGGCCAGCACCTCCCTGTGCCGAGCTGTTCCTGACTGAGCCCTTTACACCTGCTTTCCCTACCCAGAAAATGGCAGCTGGGGCTGATTTTTCCAGGATTTCCCCTGGTTAGGCCAACCATCACCACATTCCCTGGTTGTCCTGCACGGGTCTGAGCCTTGGCTGGATCCTGCAGACTCCTCACCCAGGAACTGTGAACACTCGTGGCTGTGCCTGCTCTCCTCCTCTGCAGCTTTACCACACTTACAAGTGAGTTATCCTACATTTATTGTTATTTTTGTGCCGAGGACAGTAAAACAGCAGGTGGAGAAAGCCGGGTTGAGTGTATTTGCAGGGTTTTATTGCACTTTGCACTGCCAGTAAAACCATTTTTGTAGCCTTCAGCTCTGCCCCCTGCCCAGGAGCTGGGCTGAGCTGCTCGTGCCTCGTGGTGGGGCTGCTGCAGAGGGACCCGATGTCCCTGGCTGCTGGGGACCACTCACTGCGTGATTATCTGATGGATGCAATAAAGTCAGCATTGATTTACCCTTCCCTTGGCACAGGGGGGGAGATGATCCCTGCCTGTACCACGCCAGGAGATGCTCAGAGCCCTGGTTCTGAACTGAACTGCTGACTCAGTGGGTAATTATGTTTTAAATTGATATTTTATTAAGAGATTTGCTAATTTTTGCTCACTTTTGGATTGAGTTATTTGGGAAAAGTGCTATCAACAGCTGGAATATCATATAGTGAATAATTTATTTGACAATACCAAAAAAATAAAAGTCAAATAAATAATTCAGCAAATATTTCTCAACCAACACTACTGATGCCAAGCTCCAGAGAGATGGATCAATTTTTAAAAATAACTCTATTACATGATTAGCAGACTCATTTCTTGGTGATTTTTCTTGCTAGTTGGTTCACTTCATGCAGTGGTTCCCACAGAAAAATGACTTTCCAGTCTACCTATGCTGAATTTTTAATAGCAAGATGACACTGACTAAAGTTAAATTTTCATGTGGTGCTGTATGTACCCTCTCTCGGTACATCAATGGCGAGCAATGATCTTGGCTGTAGCACAGTGCTCCAGGTTCCACAGATATTGGCTTTCAGAGTGCCCTCTCTGACCTGGGGTGGGCTGAGCCCCAGGCCTCACTTTCTTGTCTGAAATGTTTGAGTTTTGATTGTTTGTTGATGTGTGGGGATGAGCTGGCAGCGTGCTGGCACACGTGGGGCAGCTGCACCACGCTGCTGGGTTTGGGTAGCAAAATCCAGCTATGGGGTGAGCCCACACACGTTCTTTTGGACTGCCATGGGAAGTGCCCCGGGGGCTCTGCCTTTGCTCAGATGAGCTGCAGGCCTCTGTGCCTCCTCCTTGGGCACGAGCCCTGGTGTTTGTGGGGCTCCCTGCAGGGCCCAAGCTCCCCTCTCACCCCTGCACGCAGCACGAGGGCTGTGGCACGGGGCAGGAGTCACTGCATTGCAAGAGCTCTGCATTCAGCAGAGGTGTGATCTCTGTCTCCCCAGCAGATGTGGAGAGGAATGCAAATGTCCCTCCTGCCACAACAGTTTGACTCATGAAGAGCTTCTTAAAACAAAAACCCTCTCAAATAAAAGGATTCTCTCTCCCGAGCCCAGAGTTGTGGATATTTTTTAAGAATTCAGCAAAGACTAGACAGACAATCTTTTCTTGGTGAAAATAAACTAAAAGATTATCAGGATTCTCTCCTGGCTACTTTAAATATAGATGGGATATATATATATATATATATATATATATATATATATATATATATATATAAATATATTCCTTCTGGTACAGGAGATTTTCCACTCAGTGATTTCTTTTCTCTTAATATCTTCTAGTTTCCTCCTCCTTTTTTTCCCCACCCAAAATCTGTTTAGGTGTGAAGACAGTTTGGTACTGGGCTGCATGTTCCCAGGAGCACTGCAAAATTATGGATAAAATCTACTTTATATAAAGACTTTGGCAGTGCTGGGGATCTGCTGCTGTAGGGGAGTGTAAGTGCAATGTCCAAGTGCTCTAGGGGAGCTCTGGGGCTGGGGAGAGAAGGGAAGGAGGTACCAAAAAGCAAATATTCTGAAGCAAGGGCTGATTCTCTAGTGATCCTTTGATTTCCTTTCCACCTCCTCATCCTTGGTTGGGAAACAAGAACTGTTCAGTGATGCTATCAGGAGTAATGGCTTCAAATTCCAGAAGAGAGGAGCAGAGAAGGTTTGTAAAATCCTTTTAGTGAAATTGTTTACATTCTGGGGAAAATACCACAGGAAAAGGTTTCTTTTTTCATTTTAAACAGAATCTGTATCAGAAATTAAATGTTTTTTTTTTTTTTTTAAATGTGGAGCTTTGTTCCAACATGGCAGTGCTTTGGCTTTTTAGGCATTTATCTACATCTGCTGTGGGCTGATGTTGTTTCCTCCCACACAGGGAAGAGAACTTGGTGGTTTTGTCTGAATACCAACACAGCACATAACCTTACTTTTACCCAAAAAATTAACTTCTGTCTGAAATGTCACCTTTTTCTCCACTTTGTGGTGCATAAATCATCTCATCCCCTCTTTTTATGAGAAAGTAATTTTCAGTTTAATTTTCTCTCCTGTGGAACAGGAGTAATGGTTTTCACGAAGCCCTGCAGGCGTCCTGGGGTCAGCTGTGCTGCTGCCACCCTCCTCTCTGCTGGGAGGTTTTCCCAGTAATCCTGGAAACATTTCTTCCTTTCCTCAGCTCTGCTTTGCACCCTTGCCCGGGCCCTGCGGCGTTTCAGGCCAGACTGCTTTGGTGCCCTGCAGGAGATGTGCTGGCCACGTTTGTGGGGGTGGAGGAGAATGAAATTTCCTCTCCTCTCCTCTCCTCTCCTCTCCTCTCCTCTCCCACAGGATCCTTGCACCCTGAGCAGAGCCCCAGGCAGTAATGCAGTGATGCAGCTGAGCAGAGCCCCAGCCCCAGGCAGTAAATGCAGTGATGCAGTAAATGCAGTGATGCAGTAAATGCAGTGGTGCGGCTGAGCAGAGCCCCAGCCCCAGCCCCAGGCAGTGATGCAGTGTTGCAGTAAATGCGGTGGTGCGGCTGAGCAGAGCCCCAGCCCCAGGCTCGCTGTCTGAGGCTCCCTTTAGCTCCTCAGGCACAGCACTGGGGTAGGGCTCTGCACAAGCCCGGCCCGGTGCCGCCTGCCCGCTCCTGCTCACACAGTGAAGGGAGCTGGGGTTCCGTGGTCACAGCTGCATGAAGCAGCTGCTGATCCCACCCAGGGCAGCGTGAAGTTTGGAAATTGTGCTCTTTTTTCCATGACAGGAAGAAATGAGAAGTTGAACACAATGTGTTCCATTTTGGCTTGCTTTAATTCCATCCAGGAGAGAAAGAACACAGTGCATCCACTGAAATACAAACCTTAAAGATGATCAGATCAGCCTCTTCAAGAGGCATTGGTAAAGCTCTGAATTCAGTGAGCACAGTGGAAATCTCTGAGGATCTTGGGAAAAGTCCCAGTCTGGGGCTGTTGTCATAACTGCTCTTCATAGAAGTGTATCCTTAGTTTCAGCTCTTTTCCCACTTCAGCTGGGAAGCCTGCTGGGCGTGGGTGCATTTTGGGATTCTCTAATCAGTTGCTGAAATGTTCCCTGTTTTCCTAGTTGCACCCTCCCGCAGAAATGGCTTGTGACACCTCAGTGCTGTGCCAGTCTGCCTCTCCTCGAGGATTATCCCACAGAAAGAAATTCTGCTCTTTCCCTCCCCTCCCCTCCACACAAACACTGATGCTGCTTCAGCATTCAGTGCTTTGGGAGTAAAATCCTTCCCAGTGTCCCTGGATTTGTGCACTGCTAGGAAATTCCACATTCCTCTGCAGCTTTAAGGAAATTGAGTATTTTCTTGTCTCCCTCGATGCCACTGGCTCAAGGAGCTCACCTTGACAATGCAATCTTCACTAGCTCTCCATGCAGCAGCTGGTTTTATAACAGACTTTACAGGAATTGCATCAATTCCCTTTCCAATTCCCTGCTTGCATTTCTGCTGTAAGGAATCCTCTGAGACAAACATGGAAACAGGGAAGGAGAGCTCACAGAGCCCCCAGTGTCACAGCCAGCCAGGCTTTGCTCTTCTCTGGGGGTTTCACTCAAGGACCCTGGCAGGACTGGCTGATACCAAACTGCCCAGTTTTGTAACTCTCTCACAACAACTTGATTATCTGTAATTCCTGGTTTAGCAAAGGACAAAAGGAGCTTCCCACTGACATTCACAGCAAGGCAGCAGTATAGCCAAAAATTAATTCTGAGCTTTGCAGTCCTCTGCTGCCTGCTGCCCTTGTTCATGGACCCCATCCCGAGCTCTGGCCTTTCTTCCATGCCTGTCTTTTTAATAAACAGAAAATAGTTTTGATGCAGTGGTTTCCCCCTTCAAGGAGTGATTCCCTTTAGGGCTTTACCTGGGAGGAAATGCAGTGTGCTCCTTGAAGGGGGGTCTGGGCTCAGTTCAGGCTGGACTTGCAGCCTGTGTTTTGCCTTTGATCTGGTTGTGTTTCTCCCCCTGTGAAATGCAGCAGTGCTCAGTGATCCAGTCACAAAGTGTTACTGAACCCCTTGAATTGGTGGGAAATAACCTGAAATCTTAAGACAAGTGCAAATGATTAATTCATTATTAAATCCATCATCCCACCAAATCCTCTCTTTGAAGGAGCCTTAATCCAAGGTATTATTAATATAAAAGCAATTATGTTCCTGGCTTATCAGTCATGTGAATGAACATTTCATTCCTTTCTTTGCTGCAGTGCGGAGGGTCCTGCCTCTGAAGTCATGCAGATTGATTTTGAGATTGAGGAGCTGACTGACCTGCCTGAGACCCAGCTCATCACCTGGCAGGTGGAGTACCCTGGAGACACCACATCCGATCTGGGGATCTCCAAGATCTACGTGAGCCAGAAGGACCTGGTAGGAGTTGTCCCTTTGGCTATGGTAAGGAATTGTTTGGCATTCTGCAGGGCTCCAGCACTGACAGTGCCCACGGCCAGCTCAGAGGGGAGGGAGGGACACAGGGAAACACCTGAGGCTGGGATCCTGCCCGGGAGGGGAGGGCACAGCTCCCCGGGAGGCAGCTCTGCTCTGGGGCTGCTGCAGTGGTGGCATTGCCCCTGCTCTGAACTGCTGGGGTGCAGCACGAGCTGTGCTGGGGCACTCCGTCCATCTGACCTGAGCAGGAGGGCTCTTACCTTGGGCTGGGGCCCTGACTGACGGCATTCCCACATCCTGAATTCCGACTCCTCGTCCATTTGAGAGTGAGAAGAAATGAAAGCAAGGGCATGAGTTCTGATGCATTTGAATTGGCTGGGGAGCACACAATGCAGTGTGGAGCCAACTGTCTGCTCTACAGAAATGCATTCAGACAGGTGCCCCATGGTGACAGTGAAAACCACAGCACTTGAAAATGGCCTGGTCCTTTAGCCTTGTTTTTACCTAAAAACTGCCTGTTAGATACCCAGATTTCAAGTACAATCAGAAATTTGTGCATTTCCTCTTCTGTCCCTTTCACATTTCTTTGTTGTTGGGATTGAAGCACGCTTGTGTAAGGTCTGGCTGTGCCTCATTTCTGTTCTCAGGCAATCTGTTAGAAAATATTGACACGTTATTATTTAGTGCTGAAAGAAAAACAAAAATCAATCCCAAAGCATTTAAAAAAATGTAACCTGGATGTTTGCCTGGTGATAGCAAGTTAATTATGCCATTACTGGAGACTGAAGGTGTTCTCTGCACTTTGACTCCCAGAACTGGCTGCTCTTGTTATTTGAATTTCCCAACTTTGACTACTCAGATGCTGGGATTCTTTCTTTTACCAAAGCCACGTTTTCTCCCTGGTGGCTGGTGCCTTCATTGCCAGGGTGTGTGTCACAAATGAGAGTTGTGTGACCCCTTTGCACGGCTGCTGCCTCCTGGGAGGTCTCTGCTGCTGTGCTGGGAAGGGAAGAGGCTTTTCCAGATTCACGGAATATTCTGGGCTGGGGCATCGAGTCCAGCTCTGCTGTCAGCGGGGCCCTGGAGTGCAGCACACGAGTTCTGCTTGGGGGTTAAGGCTGTGGAAGGATCAGACTGAGGTAATGGGAGATGTTGGGGTTTCTGTTCCCTCCATACATAATTGAAAAGAGAAAAGGTTTCCTCCCCAGCGGTTCCAGTGGTGGCAGGAAAGCAGAGTTCTCCTCAGGTGTGCCCACGAGCCGTGATTGCTTTATTATCAAGTGATAGAGTGGCAAAATATAGCTCCTGAGAACAAAAATAGATCCTGCTGGCAGCTGCTGCAAATCAGCTCACTCTCCTAATTTCCATGAAAGATGAGGAAAAGCCCATTTTGCAGCAGCACAGAGCTGTGTGCTCAAAGGTCACCTGCAGCCTGTCACGTTGGCAGGAGATGGCATTTGCAAGGCAACAGGTGAGGGGATGGTGGGGAGGGGAGGAGGAAAGACAAATGGCAGCAGTCCCTGGGTCCCTGGCACACTGGGGATGCTGTGACCTTCTCTGCGTTAGCTGCACTGCCAGGAAGGAGCTCCAGGGTGTTCCAAACCTCCAGGTCTTTGTCACGCTTCGCTTTGTGCTGAGGAAATGATGATTCACGTGCAGCCCTTTTGGCATCCAGCTTTGATTAGTTTGATACTTCAGTTTTCCCCGTGGTCCTTGCAAAGCCAGCTTGTCATTTGTATTAAAGTAAAATTAAAAAAAAATTATCATCTTCCATTTAGAAAGAAGCACAATGAAAATTAGTATGCTGTTATTTCTCTGGTTTTGGAGAACAGGAATGATTTGGGTTAATTTTTTATTGGTCTTTATAGCAAACCATGTAATTTCATGTGTGCCATTGTTTCAACCTGCTCCTGATGTTCTTTTTAAAACTTTAATGAATATGTTGACAGGAAGTAAACTGTTCTACTTACCATCAGCATGAGAAGCTGTATAAGCAGACCAGGTAGATAAATAAAACCAGTTGTGGCAGTAAAGAGGCTATTTATTATAAAGGAAACTTTATTTGTACTACAATTATTTCTGATAATTACAGGGATCAGCTGTCATGGTGGTGGCTGCCTCTGATGGATTTTCTAAATCCCCAGGGTACTAATGCCCTTATAAATGTACCTGACACATTGCAGTGGTAAATAGTGCTGTTCCTGTTCTGGTGCAGACTGGGTGCAGCTCAGGCTTAGCTGCCACAATTCCCAGGGGGCTGCTGCAGCCTCCTCTCCCCCTCCACCCTCTGAGCTGACCACCAGGCTGCTTTGGGGTGAAATCTGAGCTTTTCTGAAAGGTGGCTCCCCTTGGGAGGGATGAGCAGGTTGATTTCAGGGATCTGCTTTGGCTGGGGCCAGCCTGAGCTCTGCCTGGAGCTGAGCAGGGCAGGATCACGTCAGCCAAACCCTCTGTCCTACTCCAGTTCAATGAGGAATATTCCTAAAGACTTCCACTGACAGCTTTATGAAAAAGAAAGAGATGTCTAGAGAGTAGATAAAAGCTTTTACCTTCCTAATTCATAGCTTTTAAATTGCAATTACAGTATTCGGCAAGTTTTCAAATATTTAATTAAAATGTTACCCAGTGCTGAAAAGGAGCCTTTTAAATCAAAATGATTAGTGAATCAGAGATGAAATCTACTCCTAAGGAAGGGAGAAACTGTTGGATCACTGTGACATTGCCAGCAACCATTTTCTTTTCAGAAATAAATCCTATTGCTTCCTGAAATTAGACAGGTCAAGGGCTTCAAATTTCACACCATGAAACAGACTTGCCATTCTCCCAGGAAGGTCTCAGCACCCACCAGTTCTGGTTCTGAGTCACCTTTCTTGGAAATAGGCATCCCAGATGATGTCTCTTGCCATCGCTGCCCGAGTGTTTATGTCCTGGAAATGTTTTGTCCTGTGTCTCAGCAGATGCATGCCAGGGTTTGCTTCTGTTTCCTGGGGGTTCTGTAGAGTTGGTCAGGGCTTGTTCTCCACGTTGGCACACACTTGTCCTGTGGCTCAGTTACATCCAGATCGTTCTGCTGCTCTGCTGTTTCAGCCTGGAGACCTTCCCTGACGCTGAAATTCTGACTGTCAGTCCCCTGGTGAAGCTTCTCACTTCATTTCATTCCTTTGCTGTTTTCTGAATCCTCGGCTTTATCTCTTGCTTCTATTTGATAGTTCAAACTTCTGTATTGACAATGCCTTCCCAACTGATATTGTCTGCAAATTTGAGTAGCAGTCTGTTCCAGGGTCATTACTGACAGCAGTAAAAACACAGATTTTCCCTGGGCTGTTTCTGGGCTCTTGTATCAGTCTGGTTCTGGAGTATTTCTGTGGCAGTCCAGAGGAACAGATTGTCTCCCTGGCTGTGGCTCTCCCAGCTTTTCCTGGATCCAGAAACCTCCCTTATGGATTGGTTCTCGTGCTCAGGCAATTCCACTGCAAGGACTTTGTATTGCAGAGCTTGTTAATCAATCTTTGTGCAGTGTGGGAGTCAGATCAGGTTCTGTTTCACATCCTGGTAGCTGCAGTCAGCCCGTGCAGCTGATGGGAGACAGTGTTTCATGAACATGGGAGAATCTGTGGTGCTTCAGGAATTAATTGAATTGCAGGGATCTGAAGCCACAAGACATTTTCCCGTGTGTAGATGTTAAATATTCAGGCTGTTTCAGTTTGTGGTGTTGGCACTCTCTGTGCCCCAGTGATGGACCAGGCCTGGGCAGTGCCCTGGGCTGTGGCAGTTCTGGGCTCTGTGTTCAACAAGAACAGCCCTGCAGTGGGGCTGATTTCAGGGCTCATTCCCACGTGGAGCTGAGTGGAAATGCAGCTGGGTTTGGGATTCAGCTCCTGCTCCTGCTGCTGCTCACCGAGCCCTGGCCAGCTGTGTGGCCAGCAGCCCTGGCTTTGCCTTGTGAGTAAGAGATGAGTGAGGAGTGGAGCAGCCCACCTCCAGTCCAACCAGTGCCACGTGCTCTGGGCTTTTCCTTGCAGAATTAATGACGACCCTGGGGTCCTTAACATTTGAAATAGCAACAGCTATTCAATAGCAACAGCTCTGTCCCTGCACAACTGGAGTTTGTGCTGACGTGTGGAGCATGCAGTGAAGAAGTAACTGTGTTTATTGCACACACACACACTTGGCTCCTCACGTCCCCAAGCAGTGACAACTTGCTTTAATCCAGTCCTTCTTCTGCCACTGTCACCACGGGTGATGGAAAGGGATCTTGGTGCAGCTGTTGCTGAAGACAGGAGGCTGGAAATGCGGGTTTGTCCCTGGAGCTGCAGCGGGGCTGAGTAATGCAGTGATCTGGAGCAGCAGCCTGGCTCTGAGGGGCACTGAGCGATGAGGGCTGGGGCTGCCTGCTGGCACCGCTGCTGACAGCCACAGTTTGATGTGGGACGTGGAAAATTGGGCTCCCCAGAGAAGCAGGAACCAGCACAAGGGTATTTTCCTTACGGATTAAGGCCTAAGAAAAATGGCTTTGCATAAGAGCTGTTCTTTCTGAAGTGTGAGTCACATGTGTTTTCTTTGATTAGACTGAACAGGGTTTGAGACAAGCCCAATCCTTCACCCTGACAATCTCTGTGTTGCTCCGGAGCTGTGAAATGTAGAAGGACCAGGAAAACATGGCAGTTGGGAATTTACAGCAGGTTTCACCAGAACACGTCCCTGCTTTATGACAATGGACACAAGATTTAGAAGTGCTGGCCTGTTTTCACACTGCTGTAAAACCACTGTTACTACAAATGTTCTGAGTTCAAAACAAAAATAATTTGAGGTGAATTGAGTTTTCAGAGTGACAGTCTTGTAATTATTTTATAATTGGATCATTTTTGTGGCGCAAATTTCAGCCAGCTGAAAGGGACCTCACTTTGAGTAGGAAAGTGCTCCAGCCCAGAGAGACCTTGGCTCTGTGCTCTGGGGCTTGGGCACCTCCAGAGAAGGGGACCCCATCCCTCTGGGGAGCCCTGGCTGTGCTCGTCTCCACGGCAGCGTTTTCCCTGTGTGTCCAAATGGAATTTCCCATGAGCACTCCCCAGAACCGAGGCTGGACAAGGTTAACAGAATAAATTGGGTATTTACTGAAGGCCTTCAACAGGCACAGCTTGGGCAGTCAAAGCCTCCGAGGGGCTACTCCCGAAATGGTCACGAGTTTTTCACACCTTTATAAATTTGGTCCTTTTACATATCAGGGTTAGATCCTGCAGTTACAGCTTCGGGTAATGAAGTCATTTACTCCAAGTTTGCTCCCCCAACTCCCTTTTGTTTCCATCTCTTGGGGCCTGAGCCAGTGAGGTGTCCTTGATTCCCAGGCATGGAGAGGAATTGTGTCTGAATAAAAAGGGAGAACAGCAGCTGACAGGCTGTGGAGTTTTACAGTATTACACTAAAGCAGTACAAGACTGGAAAATACAAAAAAAAAAATCTAAAAGCTAAATGCTAAGGCATGGGGACAGTGTGACTCCTCTGGTGTCACTCTGCCCTGTGGGGAGCAGCAGGGCTCCAGCTGTGGGCCCCAGCTCAGCCCTGGTGGGGCTGGACAGCCCCAGCTCCTGAATCTCTCAGGCTCTGCCTGCCCAGCTTGGTGGCCCTGGCCTGGCTCCCGAGCAGCGCTGTCCTTGCTTGGGCTCTGCCCTCCCTTGCCTTGGGCTCTGCTCTCCCTTGCCTTGGGCTCTGCCCTCCCTTGCCTTGGGCTCTGCTCTCCCTTGCTTGGGCTCTGCTCTCCCTTGCTTGGGCTCTGCTCTCCCTTGCCTTGGGCTCTGCTCTCCCTTGCTTGGGCTCTGCTCTCCCTTGGCTTCTCACCTCTCAACTGGCGTGCTCATGAAAAGATTTCTCCCTTTTGGCATAACGAAGGGGATGCTGCCTTAATTGGTTCCCTTCAGGTTAGTGATTTGAATAAAGCATTGCTGCAGGAGAAGCAGAGCATTTCTCCTTGCTGAAACAGAGGTGCTGCTGGAGCAGACCTGGCTGGGATCTCTTTTTGCAGCTTGACATTATTTTTAGATGTTCTTGCTCATTTTGAGGTACTGTTTGGGGGCTGGGGGCTTCCTTTTTTTTCCTTCTTTTTTTTTTTCTCTCCTGGGGATTTAAGATTTTGAAATTATTTATTTATGAGCCATGAAAATCTCCCCAAAATGGATTTTAACAAGTGTGTAATTGGATAATTTGACAACTGGTAAGCTGAAGCCCCAGAGATCAGGAATTACACTTCACCACAGAATAGTGGTTCTTCATGTAGAATTAATTAGATTTCCTCTAGATTACAAGTAGTAAGAAGAGTAGTCAATTAACAGAATTATTCCTTGACTTTCCCATCCTTCTTCCAGCCAGTGGTTTTAAGAATTCCTTTTCCTGTGTGAGATGTCCTAGAGTCAGGATGCCGGGGATTGAAGAGTGACCAGGACTGAGAAGTGGCAGCTGTTGTGTGTCACCTCCTGAGGGCTGCCTGTCCCCAGAGCTGAGAGCCGCTGCTCCCAGAGGCGAGCAGCCAAAGGGGCCAGGCTGCTGAGGAGAGGGGGTGCTGCTTTCCAGCAGCCCTGCTGGTCCAGCACGCTGACACTCCCCAGCTGGGCTGCTCCCAGCGCCTGTGGAGCTGCTGCACCAAGCAGCAATCATCATTCCTTCTGTGGGGCCGTTCTGAGCCCCGCTCCCCTCCCTGGCTCCCTTCAGTGCCTGCCCGTGCACAAGGAGCAGTGGCACGGTCACAGAAGGGGTTAAAAACCTGGAGACAGAAGCCACTTGAGGCAGAGTGGCTGTGGCAGGGACAGCTTTGGGGACAAACACTGGCAGTAGGACAGGGCAGGGAGGGCGTGGAAAAAGGGTGGCAGTGGGGGAAGCCTCACTCTGCCAGTGCCCCAGGGCAGGGCAGGGCAGGGCAGGGCAGGGCTGGGCAGGGCAGGGCTGGGCTGGGCAGGGCTGGGCTCAGCTCCGGCTCTCAGCTGCCTGGGGATGGGCTCAGGGAGTGGCACAGGCTGGGCTGTGTGCAGGATGTGTCTGACAGCGAGTGTGCAAGGAGACCTTTGATCCTGTGCCTCCTCTTCTGCCTTTCTCTCAGCCTGCCTTTGTGTGGGGCAGCAGAGACACGGGAGGGGTTGGGGCATGAAGGAGCTTGGGCAGGAAGGGATGATGATGGTGCTTGTTTGGGCAGGATGGGATGATGAAGGTGTTGGACAGGAAGGGATGGTGATGGTGTTTGTTTGGACAGGCTGGGATGATGAAGGAGCTTGTTTGGGCAGGATGGGATGATGAAGGTGTGGGCAGGAAGGGATGATGATGGTGTTGTCAGGCAGGGATGAAGATGCCTGGGCAGGCAGGGATGATGATGGTGTTGGGCAGGCAGGGATGATGATGGTGTTGTCAGGCAGAGATGAAGATGCCTGGGCAGGCAGGGATGATGAAGGTGCTGGCAGGCAGGGATGATGATGGTGTTTCTTTGGGCAGGCAGGGATGAAGCAGAGCAGCCAGCTGGGGTTCAGGTGGATGTCTGGGTCACACCTGACCTCCCGAGGCTCCCTGTGGTTCTGGGCACGTTCCCCTGTGCCCGGAGGAACCAGGCTGTGCACTGTGCACTGTGGGGGTGTTCTGGGCTCCCAGCTGTGTCAGGAGCAGCACAAGCACAGGGCCTGCAGAGCCTGGCCCTGTCCCCCTGGGGAGGGGGCACTGGAGATGTGCCCAAAGGAGAGGACATGGACCCAAGCCCCCAGGGTGAAGATCTCAGAGTTTAATGTTTCCTGAATGCTGAGAAGATGGATTTTGTAACAGCACATCTGTTTCACTTCCATCGTGACCTTCAGAGAAGGGACGAGGAAAAAGTAAGACAGGAAATCTGTACAGCTGAGATTTTGGAATACCTAATGTTGTTTTGTAATCGCTGATGTCATTTCTAATTGTGGGGAGAATACAAAAAACCCCAACAACATCAAAATGTGGAAAGTGCTCATCTAAAAAAGCTTGACATTTAAAGAGACTAAATTATAGGCATATAAGAAATGTAAATGTTAAATTAAAAAAATCTGGTTCTTTTTCATACCACTTACTGGTAGTTCTGCCATAAAATAACAGAATCACTACCCTGGAGTGGGATTCTGCAGAATTACTCCCCTGGAGACACAGCACTTACAGTTCAAAGGGACTTCTTCCTGCAATGCTAAACTTCTATTTCCTACACCCATCAGCTCCAAACAGAGGGAACATCAATACTGAAGCCACTCTACACCTGGCCTGAAAATCAGTCCTGACAATTTGAAAATAACTTGCTGGACTTTCAAATGTCCCAACTGGCTGTAAAAACCAATAATTGTTATGTTATATAGGAATATGAATCTTACATAGTTTGATAAGCAAAGACAATACACGATAGTGATGAGACTTTCCATTGTAATTCAGGGTAAAAATTCCAAATTCTGGTTGTAATATTTGTGAGGCAAACCAGCTTTGAATTTAAAAATAATTCTCCCTGTTTCAGTGAAATGAAGGTGTGTTGTTTTCACATGTGTATTTTCTCTTTGATATTAAAAAGATGTCAGAAAATGGAATTAAGTTTCCTTGTCAGAACTGGGTACAATCTAATATATGTATATAGCTCTTTGCTGATAACAGGAACCACTAAAAAAAGTGAAGAGCTTAGACATGAGGGGGAAAACAAAGCATTTCAACATTTAAAACAGAGAGGAAAAAAGCTGAACATATGTAAAAATATGTAAAAGTATACATCTAATTTTGTCCTAAAAGGAGCAGAAAAGAACAGATCTGTACTGCAGCTGGCATCCAAGAAACCTCAGCTCTCCTTCTTTGGGGACGTGGTTGGGCAGATGCTGTAAAAGCCAAATTTATGGGTTATGGATGTGTTTTCTGTTCTGTGGTCTGTCAGATGAGTTAGGAATTTCTTACTGTAAAAAACTGAAATATTTTAGACTTGGCTTTCTGAAGCGACTCTGGGCTTTGTCTCTCACTTCCACAGCGTGAGGGGGAAGCCTTCAGGAGGAGGCAGAAGTCCAGTTCCAGTTATCTTCATTTCTAGTTTCCCTTTTCCGTGTTAAAGTGGGACGAATATAAAGCATGAGAAGGTGTGGTGTTGGTGTTCAGCCAGAACGGGATGGACTCGTCAGTGGGTTTGAAGATGGGTCCTTCTCTTGCTCCTGCTTTCCTTTCCACGTGCTCCAGTTGAATCGTGCTGGTTGTGAGGAGAGGCTGCTTTGAATGTGTGGTGGATGTGCAGTGAGTGATGTGCAGGGATGTCCCCAGCAGCTGCAGCTGCCTGGGCTGGGCCGAGGACAGTGCTGGGAATGAGATGTGAGCAGGCTGGAGGGGTGGAGAGAGGCTGCCTGCTCAGCTCTGCAAGGGGCTTGGAGAATCCAGGGCACTGTGATTGCGAGTCCTGCTGCACAGGATTCCGAGCAATAAACTCACATGTGGGGAAATGCCAGAGCCTTCAGTGTCTGACACAGCTCAGCTGTGCCTCTCTCTGCCCTGGCAATGTGGTGATGTCCAGCCTGGCTGCCCACGAGCTGCCCTGTCCTTGCTGTGCTGGCTGGGAGCCTCAAGAGCCAGATCACGCCTTGGCATCCCCAGGGCACAGCAGGTGGTGCTGCTCTGCTCCTGGGTTGGTTCCTCTTTCTATCCTTTCCAGATTTACAGAATGTGTTGTTTATTTCTGCCAGCAAGGAGGCACTTTAAAGTTCAATGACTTTTTAATAATGATTTGGTTCTCCTTTCTGAAAGAACTTTGTTATCCACATCTTAATTGCAAGAATTGCTGCTGCTGCTGCTGCCTGAAAGCAGTTAGCAGACATCAATCTGCTGGGAAAAAGACTTAGCAACAAGCCAGGCTATCAGTAAACCACATGGTGGTACATGTTTGTGTGTCGTGCGTGGCTGTTTGTGCCTGTAGGTTGTGGATGAACCAGGTAAGCTCCTTGTGCTGCTCCCAGCTCGGTCACCAGAAGCAGTTTGGCTGTACAAACACAAAGCTGTGGTGGTGGAGCTGTTCTGGGGTGTTTCTGTTGCTTCCCGTGCTGTTGAGCAGCGTGTCTGGCTGAAGGCTGTTCCCCTGGGTGGCATTCAGTCACACTGCAGTCTCTGCCCTACACCTGTGAACATCCTCTGCTAACCTTCATGTGGTCTGCAGCATCCCTGGCAGAGGAAAGGATGAAAGTTATGCCCTTTCAAAGTCACTGCTTCCACTAGAAAATGTGCATCTGTGCCTCCTTTAGTAATGCTGCCTGGTGCCCTGGAAGGACGAGGGGTGGTAGGAGGGAGAAGGAAGGGGGGAATGCAGCAGCAGCTGCAGTGTGCTCTGTCAGCAGGGTGACATTTAGGAATGCCTGCCGGTGGACTCTTATCTCCTCTCGTTCTTTCTTTGTTATCTTAAATGGATTCAATCAAGAGTTGCTTCATGGACAAACAGCTGGAAGAAAGCATTTCACTTATTTCCTGGTTTTAGAAGTCTTCATGCTAAGAAGCACTGAAGAACAGCGTGCAAGTGCTTCGAGGTACTCACAGACTAATGTGGAATTTACTTCCTACCTGTGCAAGAGCCTGGGACTGGTCCTGTCCCCCCAAATCCCACATTCCTGACAGGGCCAAACATCACTTCCAAAATCAGTGCCTGTTTTGTTGTTGGATGTCGGTGGAAGGAGCTTTCTGTGATTCCTGGGAACTTCTGGACCTTGGTTAGACCAGGCTGGTGACCCCAAACCCACGGGAGGGTCAGAGCAGCAGCTTTGGTTTGGGCTGACTTTGATGTTTCACTGCAGGCATTTGACAAATAACTTCAAATGTCAACCTGTGAAAAACCCCCGTGGAAAACAAGTGTTAGTCCAGCTGCAGCTAAAGGGAGCATTTTACCTGTCACTGTGGCCATGAGGCAGTGAGAGAAAACTCTCTTAATGGGCTCTGATTGGTTTCATTTAAAGAAAGACTGATCTCTCTGTGGCCAAAGAGCAGTTTTGTTTTGCTGTTTCTTTTTATGTCTGTCTCATTCTCTTTCCACATCCATTCTCTGCCTTTTGGTTGGAACTGGGAGGGAAAGGCAGAGCGAACCTTTCCACCTTGCTTGCATAAAGGGTTCATATTTGTTGGAGAAGGCCTCAGCATTGAGCAAATGGAATTATTTATGGCAGAAGAGGAGCACAGGAATATGTGACTGCACTTCTTTATGACTGCAGAAATTACAGCTGCCCTCATGTACGCTGTTCACAAAGCAGTTGACAAAAGGATTGATTTTCAGAATTCACTGGAATGAAAGGAAAATAAGCTTATTAATAAAGGTATCAGTACAAGAGCTGTGAGTCACAGGCCTATTGACTCGTTCTTCCTGACCAGACTCCCAGCACATCACCAGCTCGCTTTTGGAAGCACTCGAGACAGAATCACTCCTGCTTCAGGAGTGTTCATGTGAAGAGATTGATGCCCTACTTCTGCCCTGGGTAGCAGTGTAGAAGTGTATGAAAAGATCATCAGGTGATCCTCAAAATGATTTTAAAGGATTGAAGTTGGTTATTTTTGTTCATGTGGGAGCGTCATTTATATTGTTTCTTGCTAGGGGCCTTCCATAGGAAAACATGAGCTGAGCTTCAAAGTGTCTGTATATTTGCTGTTTTATTTACAATTTCTGGGACTAAACCTGTAGGATTTAATATTTTCCTGGATGTCTGCAAAGCACAAACCTTTAATGCAGCCTTGGCTTGTGAAAGGTTCCCTTCTGAGTCCCATCTAAAGAGGAAAGGGAGCGTGAGGAGGAGAAAGGGAGGACCAAGGAAAGAAAGGCATTTGTCAGCTATCAGTTTGATGCAGGTTTATTTAGAGAAAAGGGAACAAAAAGAAACTCATCCATGTGTACACATGGGTTACATCTTGGTAGTGTGTGTGTAATTGCTCAGCAGAGGCAGGGCTGGTGCTGTGTGGTAATGCAGACACTGCTCACCAGTGCAGGTTTGATGCACCCCCAGCAGGCTGAGTTGTACTGCTCTTGCCTCAGCAAAGGGGCAAGCTAAATATCTCAGCTTGTGCACATTACTATTGATTTGTAGACTATTGCTTCTCATTTTCTTAGAAATGTGGATTGCCAGGTGTATTTTCAGCTACAAGCAGATGCCAGTGCATGTGCAGTTCCTGTGGTCAGCCTCAGGTGATTCAGGTGCTTGCAGGCAGCCCTGGCAGTGGATGATCCGGGATCAGCCTTTTGGGGCTGAGCTTCCTCCAGGAGCCCCTGTGGGGTGTCATTAGGGGCTGGCATTTGGCTCCAGGGATTTGGGCAGGGCTCAGCCAGCAGCCAGGGCTGCTTGGCACGTGCAGGAGTGAGTGCTCACTCTGCAGGTCCAGAGGGCACGAGTGTGACCTGGAAACATCCCGGCTGTTTCAGCACAGCCCTCTGCATCCTCGCTGGATAAAGCAGAGATGGACCTGGGCCATCCTCCCTTGAGCACCGCTGGAGAATGGAGGGGAGCAGGCAGAGCATGAGAAAAGAAGATTGTTTAACTGTGTCAATTATGATAAGTCAATTAAAAAAGAATCGATGCTTTACAGCAAGTGTGGAAACACCTCGTTTGTTTGCTGAAGTCAGGTATTCAGGGGATTCCAACACTGCATTGTTGCCATCATTACAAAGGCTCTGCTGGGAATAATCAGAGGATCTCACTCTCCATGACAGTTTTTTGGAAAGCAGCTTGTGACAGACTATTTAATGAAGCAGAAAGTGGAGTTGGGTTTGCATTATAGAATACTGACATGAAATCCCATTCTAAGAGGAAAAAAACCCCTAACTTTCTAGCTCCTCTTCTTCAGATGTCTTCATTTAAATGCAAATAGCAGCTTCATCCACAATGAAATCAAAAAAGCCTCTTTTTTCCCTGGGAAACAATAATGAGGGTAAATTTAAGTAATTTCATTTTTGTAATAAGATAATCCTTTTCAATGCTTGTGGTAATATTATGATAAAGGTTGATTTAAAAATTATTATTTTTGAGTAAGGGAATGTATTTTTGGCTTTTGCAGAAGCAGGAATTCTGAATCCACTGTAACTCTGCCCAGATGCTGCTCCTGGGGGCAGGAAGTTCAAGGGTCTGATCTGCATCCCACTGAGCCCAGTGGGCAGATAATCCATAATATTTTCTGCAGCTAAATCTTGTTCCACCCACACCTGGTTTGCTGATGAAAATGGTGGTTTGGCTCTGGTGGGATTTCCTTGTGCAGTTTGTGCATGAGCAGCTTTCAGCAGCTCAGGTCTGGGCACTTCCCTCAGTTACTGGCCCTAGGGACAGGGCAGGAGGTGCCAAAGCTTCTGCTCCATCACACACTGTCCCTCAGCACCCTCAGTCCTGGCCAGACACAGGAGGTGCCAGAGCTGCTCCATCACACACTGTCCCTCAGCACCCTCAGTCCTAGCCAGACTGTGCCAAGGATGTCCAGCTGCTGCCTTGGGGACAGGACAGGAGGTGCCAGAGCTGCTGGTGGGCTCCTGGAGCAGCTGGACATCACCCCCTGTCCCTCAGCACCCTCAGCCCTGTCCCTCAGGACTCTCATCCCTGTCCCTCAGCACCCTCACCCTGTCCCTCAGCACCGTCATCCCTGTCCCTCAGTACCCTCACCCTGTCCCTCAGCACCCTCAGCACCCTCAGCCCTGTCCCTCAGCACCCTCAGCCCTGTCCCTCAGCACCCTCACCCCTGTCCCTCAGCACCCTCAGCACCCTCACCCCCTGTCCCTCAGCACCCTCAGGACCCTCACCCCTGTCCCTCAGCACCCAGCACCCTCAGCCCTGTCCCTCAGCACCCTCACCCCTGTCCCTCAGCACCCTCAGCACCCTCACCCCCTGTCCCTCAGCACCCTCAGGACCCTCACCCCTGTCCCTCAGCACCCTCAGCCCTGTCCCTCAGCACCCTCAGCACCCTCAGCCCTGCCAGACTGTGCCGAGGATGTCCAGCTCCTGCTGGGTGGGTCAGACATCACTGCGGTGTGCTGTTCTTGCCTGGCACTAAAACCCCGTGTCTGGTGTGTTCTCTGCTCCCCTGAGAGCAGTGATTGCAGCTGATAAACTGCACTGCCTCCTCCTGTTAGCACCAGCCTGTGAGAGCTTTATCTGCTCTTCTCCTCCAGACAATCTTCCTGCATCTTGCCAAGCTCCAGCAGCTCCAAAGCTCCTCTCTTAGAAAATCCCAGACAGAAGTGTTTCATCTCAATGGAGTGGGGTCCAGGGTAGATAACAGGCATGCAGACAAGGAGTTAGAGCCTGTAGGTAAGAGGAATAGGAATTTTCTACAACAGTTTAATATCCAGAACTGAAAATCTTGCTGTTTAGCCAAAGGCAATAGGATATCATGGAAAGCAGATAGACAGCAAGGTGTTTCCAGCAGTCCAGAGAGCAAAATATACTTCTGTTAATGCATCCTGTGTTTCTCAGAACTCAAATTATGAATGCAACTGCTAACAGGTGTCAGCACACTTGTGATACAGGTCCTGAAAAAGAATGTGCTCCCTGGTTTCCAGGGATTGCTCAGACCCACCCAGAGGCCTTCAGGTGTCTGGGGGGATTTGCTGTCTAAGAATAAACAAATGTCATTTTTTCTGTACAGATCTAATAGAAACGAGTGGGAAGATTTTAAAATCAGCAAGGACCATTTTCTGCAGCTGTTATTTATGAGTAGTATCAGTTCTAATAGCACTGTCAGCAACATGTATAGTGTTCTCTTGGTTCAGTCAAGTCTTCCAGGATATTTCATGTTCATGTCATAGTTCCTGGCTGATTCTTCAGATAACTGGGTTCTGTCGTGCATTTTGAAGTCTCAGCTCAGCAAGAGGGCAATAACACAGATTATGTGCAAGATGGGCATTGCAGTATAATATACATAATAATATACATTACCTGCATTTTGGTTCTCTTTCTAGTGCAAATTTTTCCATTGTTAGACTTTAATTTGCACATTAAACACATAGTTTCCCTTTATGAAGCCAGAAGGGTTTTCTTTGCAGTGAAAATGAGTGGCTCAATTACCCTCCTACTAATGGATAAAATGTAATTAACATTGTCTTGAGGCTAATTTTCATTTATGCTGCCATTCTGCGTAAGCTGAACATCATTCTCTGGAAAAAGTCAATGTGTCACTTTTATTAGCCCAGTTTGCACTTTAACACCAAGAAAATTAATTCAAGATACATTAACGTACTTAACTTGAGATGCAGTGAGATGATGTGAGACAGCCGATGACTGTGTCCTTCGTGGAGCCGTGCAGCTGGGGTGCTGATGGAGGGGTTCTGTTTGCATGTGTGCCTTGGGGAGTGCCAGGGGCAGCTCCAGGCTCCTGAGCCCCCAAGGTTTGCGTCCTTCCACACGGGAACAGCCAGAGAACCTTTCTGGGGTGGGATTCCTTCCCATCAGCTTGTCTCCAAGGGCTGAAGCTGTGTGGTTGTGCTTGAGTTTTCAGGCCTGAGGAATAGTGCCAACACGTGTTGCATCTCTGCAGCACAATGCAGAATGTTCAGCAGCACATTTTGGGGCACATTTTAGTGTCTTAGAAACCACTTCAGAAATACAGGCAGTGGTCAGAGCCTTCAGTGGTTTTTTCCTATTCTGTATGTTTTTAAATATCTGCTCCATGCTGACACGAGTGAGACCAGGAGAGGATTGTGCTCTCGCTGGGGTTTTACACTCAGGAGTTTGTTAGGAAACATTTCTCCACACTTAGTTTGTATTTTCCTTTGCCCACTTGAATCCCAAAGCTCCTGCTTGTAGTCCTCTCTGAGCCCCTCAACCACCACCCCTTCTCTGCTTTGGTTTTATGAGCCTCCTTCCCTGCTGTTGCTGCTGCTCTGCTGCTGCTGCAGCTCTGCTGCTGCTGCACTGCTGCTGCTGCTGCTCTGCTGCTGCTGCTGCCGTGGTGCAGCGATGAGCCTCCTTCCCTGCTGCAGCTCTGCTGCTGCTCTGCTGCTGCTGCACTGCTGCTGCTCTGCTGCTGCTGCTGCCGTGGTGCAGCTCGCCTGAGCCAGCTGCTGGGCCTGTTCACCATCAGGGCTGCTGATGGTGAGACCTCACCCTCTCCTTACCCCGGTGAGCCCACCCCAAGAGCCCTCTCCCAAACCAGAGTGGCCCAGCAGACTCTGAAATCTCCCTCTTTTCCAAAGAGGCTCCTTGAGGCCTGATTTTTCGTCCTGGTTGCAAAAGCAGCAACCTGACTCTTAAATGTGTATGGAAGTCAAGTGCTCTGCTCTTGTTTTTCCGTGCTTATGGATCCCCCATGGACAGGCGTTCAGCACCTGCACAATTGAAACAATAATAACCCCCGTGATGGAGAGAGACTGTGTTGTGATTATAGTTTGGCTTTGCTCTCTATTGGGAGCACCTTTGTACAGCAGCAACCCTTGTGTGGAGCACTGTAAAAATAAGTGGGATGTGCTGAAGGCGTGCCAGGTGTGCAGAGGGAGATAAACTCACCCAGTTCTGTATCATGGCAGCAGAACAGACTGCTGAGATTTCCACAGTGGAAAGCTCAGCACTTTTACCTGAGAGGAGGCCAGGGCAGTGACCTGGGGGCTCACCTGCCCCGGAGCTGGGCCTGCACAGAGCACCCCCACCAAAGAGGGACTCTTGCCCCGTGGAGAAAAGGCACTCTGGGGCTTTGCATGTTTTAGGCACCCAGGAGCAGAGTTTGCACTAGATTGTGCAGGACATGGACAGCAGCAGTATTCACAGTGAACTTCCAGCATGTCTTTGAATTCAGGAGCAGTTCTCCTTCCATCACCTCTCTCTAGGGTGAGAAGTCCAGTAACAATCACAAATATATCCTGAATGCAAAAAATAGCTACAATTGATAAACTTTCCCTTCTCTGCCTGTTTTCAAGTCTGTTCCCAGGGACCTAACCCTGTGCCCTGCAAGAGCAGTGCAGTGGAGGAGCTGAAATCTCCCTGGCTGCTCTCCCTGTGTGGAAGGAAAACTTTTCCTGTCGTTCAGGAGCAGGAAACCTTCCCAGTCACTGCTGTGCCTCCATCTGCTTCCCTGTCCAGCCTTTCCAAGTGGCACCTGCACGTGGTGGTGGCTTTTTGGGAGCTGTGGGGAGTGCCCCACAGCCGCGCTGCCGTGCCACTCAGTGAGCCAGAAAGTGTAACTTCTTAATTGCATTTTGGCAAAAGGCACGGCAGCCACTGGGTACGTGGCACAGACTGAAGCTTCAGCACAGCTGCCTCATTTCAGCACATTTGCTGTTTCCAGCTCTTTAGGCTGAGCATGTGTTTTAATGGTTTAGGTCCAAGTGCATCAAATATAGGAAAAAAAGAGCATAAGCACTAAATCCAGAGATGAGGCATGGTTTGCACCAAAGCAACAGATTTCTTCCTCTTTTCTGAATTTGAATGTGGTTAGAAAGAGAAATATGTTCCAGAAGAAATCCAATTGCTCTGGCATTAAATATAAACATATATCCATGTGTGTGCTAGTGACAAGGCTGTAAAGGGCCTGGCTGACAAAGGGAACAGCAAAAGACACTTTCTGTTGTAATTCCCAGCCTGGTCCTGTGTACAGACTACGTTAAGAAGCAGCTTCAAAGGGCACATTTTCCTGCCAGGATCTGATCCTGGCAGGAGCCCTCAGCCCACCTGCCCCTCACTGTGCTCATTAAATCCCTGAGCCCAGCCTCAGCTCCTTTCAGGGTCTGTCAGCATTTCCATTCCGTACCCATCTCATGTCATGCACTGGCCCCTTCCTTTGTGCTGCACAGAGGTTATCAGTATGCTGTGGGCACTATTGTATTTTACAATATGTTTAAGAAGCAACAGGATTTTAAATTTGCTGGAACAGTTTTGTCTGAGGTGGTGGATTAGCATTTCAAATACTTCTTTTGTGCTAACCTCTTGGGTAAACCCTAATTATTTAAAAGTAAAAAGCTTTCAGAAATAGATGACATTGCTAATTGAAACAGTCACAAATGAAAAACTAATGTAAATGCTTTAAGTTAACCCAAACAATTTGTCTGTCTGTAGGGAACATTACAGCAATCAGAGGTAGATTAACTATGGGGAGGAGCAGAGGCAAACAGGGAGTCCGTAGCAGCATTTACTAACTGGGAGCCAAAACTCATTTGCTACAAAAGCTGTATAGCCTCAGTCGTTCTGTTATCTGATGGTGTGAATTATTAGTGTACATTATGGGTATCTTGCATAGTTTCAGATAAGTATTCCTAGAAAATTGCATGTTATTTTCCTAGTAGGAAAAAAACCAAAACAAAATCCAGGAGACAATAAGAATGAAAAGAAATGTATTACCTTTGGACACCAAAATTCTGCCTAGTACTTTCAAGATTAATTATTTTGAAGCAGTCCTTTAAGCTGAAGTTTAGATTTTTTTTTTTCCAGTAAACATGCAGGGTCACAGTGGTTTCAGACAGCTCATTTAATCTGCAGCTTGAATACAAAACACAATTCCTGCATTACCTGGCAGCCAGAGCCAGGAGGGATCCATCTCAGCCCTGTTTGAGGTGTGCTGCCTGGCTTTTCCCTCCAGCAGCATCCCCCTGCACCCCTGGGCTGGCCAGAAGGGCAGCTCATCCCTGAGCATCTCCCTCACTTCATCCCTGAGCTTCTCCCTCACTTCATCCCTGAGCTTCTCCCTCACTTCATCCCTGAGCTTCTCACTCACTCCATCCCTGAGCTTCTCCCTCAGCTCATCCCTGAGCATCTCCCTCACTTCATCCCTCAGCATCTCCTTTAGCTCACCCCTCAGCATCTCCCTGCACCCCGGGCAGCCCTGGGAAGGGCAGCTCCCTCTCCCAGAAGGGGATTCAGCCACCCCAGCTCCTGCTGCTCTCAGTGCACAAAGCAGGGGGGTGATGAGATCTTGTATCCAAAGGCCAGGCTCCAATTTATTCCTTTCTTCCCCACTGTAAGGACATTCTTCTGTTCAGAGCCTCTTTACCACTGCTGGCCCTGTTCTGCCCTGGCTCTGGGGCTGCACTGATCCAAGCACGGCCCAAAGGCCACAGCAATGGAAGCAGAGCCAATCTTTATCACCAGACTCCCTGGAATTCCAAACCCCTTCCTTGCAGAGCAAAAGCCAGCACTGCCACCTCTGTATTTCAAAACAGGTGTGTTCTCCACAGGGCTGGGGATAATTAAGAATTGTTCAGAAATAAGAGGAAAAAATGTTCTGAGCTGTGCTATTGAGTTCTGTCCTTCCATCCTAATGCAGTTTCAGAGCAAATCCCTCCATGTCATGTAAGCAGAGCATTAAAGGAAACAGCACTCAAGATGATGCTGTAAAATGTGCTTTAATACCACAATCATTTATTATGCTCATGATGTATCTTTCATAATAATAATAAATCTGAAAGCAAATGTTTATGCAACATAAACCTAGCTTAAGGCAGACTGCCGAGTTTAGAAAGCTCCAAAAGCTGTTCAAAATCTCTCACAGCTCTTAAAAAACTTAAATTCTCAGTGTAGGATTTTTCAGTGAAAGCTGTTCCTTTTCCTCCCAAGGACAGTCTTTCCCTCAGCTTTGCTCTTTGATCTGTGTGAAAGCCGTAGGTTCCCCCCAAAACGCCCAGAGTACCCCCAGCCTTCAGAGCAGTCCCAGAGCCCCTGGGTGCAGCTTGGCTGGCCCAGCTGTGTCTGCTGAAGGCTTTGGTTGTGCTGTGTGTGCCCAGCAGTGCCCGCATCGCCCCCAGATGGGCATCCCAGGGCCCCAGTGCTGGGAGCCTCTTGCAATTGGCCAGGAGGGCAAAATCACACCAGGAGCCTCGTACTGTCCCTCTAGGATGTGTCTTTCTCATTTTGGTTTCTGTTCTTCGTGCATGCTGAGCCGTTTGTGTTTCTGGGCTTCCACAGCTTCAGGCAGTGCCCTGCTCCCTGTGCCAGGCCATTCCGTCCCCGTGGCACTGAGGTGGCTTTGTCACATCCTGAGGCAGGCTGGGGAGGGCAGCAGGATGTGCAGGGACACTCACAGGGCAGGAGGAGCTGAGCTGCTGCTGGGAGGGACCCTGGGTGGGATCCAGGCTCCTGGGGGCTGGAGGAGCTGTCCCTGCCCTCCCTGCAGGGCCCAGCTGGCAGGGAGAGTCCTGGGCTGGCAGGGAGAGTCCTGGGCTGGCAGGGACTGTGCCTGCTCTTACACGGGTGTGGGTTTGGGGCAGCACATTCTGTAGGGTGGCAGCAGCTCTTTGTCCCTCCAGTGACCCCCACACGTGCCCCTGCCAGTTCAGGAAATAACTTGGGCTGGCAGGGATGTCCTTGGCTGGCAGGGATGTCCTGGGCTGGCAGGGAGAGTCCTGGGCTGGGTGTGCCTGTGCCTGCTCTTACACGGGTGTGGGTTTGGGGCAGCACATTCTGTAGGGTGGCAGCAGCTCTTTGTCCCTGCAGTGACCCCCACACGTGCCCCTGCCAGTTCAGGAAATAACTGACAGCAAAGCTTGTCCAGGATACATCCCGGGGGGACACTATGGAAAATTCTCTGCCAGCAGCCTTTTGTTGGATTTACAGCACTCAGGTCCTTATTGTGGCAAGGCAGCCTGGCCAGGAGCACCTGGCTGGTGGGACCTCCCCTGGAAACGTGCTCTGAGACCAGCACTGCAACCTGAGGAGCATGGGGCTTTGAAAGGAGCTGTGTACATTCCAGATTTGGTGTACATCCCAAATGTGGTGTACATCCCAAATGTGGTGTACTTCCCAAATTTGGTGTACTTCCCAAATTTGGTGTACATTCCAAATTTGGTGTACTTCCCAAATGTGGTGTACATTCCAAATTTGGTGTACATCCCAAATTTGGTGTACATTTCTAAATTGGTATACATTCCAAATTTGGTGTACTTCCCAAATGTGGTGTACATTTCTAATTTGGTGTGCTGCCTCCAGCTGCCTCCCGCCCTGCTGGTGCTTCAGCAGATTGCTCTGATGCTGCAGAGGAGTGGGGCCAGGGAAATGTCTGTGTCACATCCCAGAGCTGCAGGTACCCGTCCCCACAACCTGTGCTGACACTCAGCAAAGCCCCTGCCTCTCCCAGGTCAGGCCCTGTTCAGCTGGCTGGCAGCGGATTGTATTTTGTATAATGAGGCATGATCTAGCCCGAGTATTTAGCATAATGGAAGAACAATGAATCATTGTGGAGCTGTCAGCAGAAGATTTGGATGCTTTACATTAGGTAAATAAACAGGGCCTCATTAGAGCAAGAGTTTGTGTGAAATCAGGAGGCAGGAATTGTATTACTTTGTTTCAATGGGTGATAATTATTTTAAGCCATCGGAGTGAATAGGTTGTAATTCATTTGTACCTCCCTTTTGTCTGCTGCTGAAGAAGACTTGAGAAATTGCCGTGCTTGTAAGCAGTGCTGTGTGTCTGGCACTGATAAATGTATCAAACTCCAGCATGACTTTATCTGGGAAACAGATTTTGATAGCTTGCTAGGATTTAGGTCATTGGATAATTCAGTGCAAACTGCAAATCTTAATGCTATTGACAGAAGACAGAGCACAAATAGGCAGCACTTTCTATAAATCCAGACCTGTAAGTAGCTCTCCTTTCACAGATTTATGGTAAATGTCCTTGAAAGCTGTTCAGGAAAATGAGCACACTGGCTCTGGATTGACAGGTTGCCTTTTCAGATTCATGGCACCCACGTTTTCCCCACAAGATGTGTTGTAAAAGATCTGCTTTATCATGGAACGTGGATCTGTGCAGAATACGAACTTTGTAGGATTTACAAACTATCTAGGATTTACAAACTTTGTAGGGTGCAGATCTGACATCCTCCAGTGCACAGGGAGAACTCTGAAATTACTGGGGCCACAAGGCTGCCAGCCTGATTTATCTGGGACTGGAGAAAGTTCCTCCTGCTCAGCTTTTTGAATGTTAAAATTCTAAACCAAGAGGCTGAGATGCACTCAGACACCCAGGAACGTGGTTTGTGTGCAGGAAAGAAGTCAAAGAAATTTTGAGCATCAAAATAAAGAGTGACATTAGGTGAAAAGATTCATGATTTTCTGGTACATTATTTGGTTTTATTTAGCTGTAATTAAAACAACCCCGCCCCAAACAACAACAAACTACCCTTCAAGCACAGGATAAGCCAGGTGTGTCCATCTTGTGCACAATGGCTTTTTGAGCCCTCCTTTCAGAGGCTGGTCATCTCCTCCATGCCAGGAATAAATCTGACATGACATGCATGATTACAAAGTTGGTTTTGGTTTTTTTTCAAAATTCACATCTAGCCTAGCATGAAACACTCTGTGACAATAGTGAAGTGACATATGTCACACCTCAAGGAGAGAGGAGACTGTGACAGACACTGCCTGGGCTCAGGCTGATCCAAGTCCTGGTTTCTGACGTGCTGCACTTGACACTCCTTTAATTCAGCTGTGGAACGTGGGGGAAAAGCCTTTGCCAGCCTCAGCACCTCTCCAGCAGCTGTACAAACTCCCAACACAGATGTCGTGTGCTCTGTCACTAAAACACGTCCCTGGGGCTTTAGTGTCATTGCAGTGAAAATCAAGGAGGTGAATCCCATTGCTGGGTTTTTTAGAGCCGTGGGCTGGCAAAGCAAGCTGCAGCATCAGTCCCTTCCCTCCCAGAGGAGGAGTCTGGGCACATGAACTGAAGCAGCCCTGGTGTGCCTCAGCACAGCAATGCTCTCTGAAGCGTTCCTGGAACTTTCAGCAGGAACTTTGTGTTCAGGCCCAGCAGTTACACATCTGTAACCCCTGGAATTGCTGTAATATTTTGACAGATGGAGAAATCTGGGGGCGTAAGTATTGGTATTCATCATTTTGTCAGATTTAAAATCAATTAATGCCTGTTTTCTGCTTGTTCTGTGATCATGGAAGTTTCCTGATTTGAGATGCATGTTTCAGAGCTGCTCATTTCCCAGGAAAAATCAGAATAAGATTAGTAGGCGTGCAGTGTGTACATTATCTGTAATAGCTGTGCTCCCTGTGATCAAAGGCAGAGCTTTTCAATATGCAGTTGCACAGTATCATGATCAAGAGCTGGCAAGAATAATCTCATCAGATCCGTGTAGGCAGGGTGATAACAAGTTGTTTATAGAAATTAATAGTGTGAGCTTAAATTTTTAAGATTTTCCCATGAGTGTGCTTGACCTTTTCTTCTTCAAACACTGTCAGTTCATTTTCTGAGATTCTCTGGTTCTTCATCACTTAGAGCCTGAAGACAGAGTTCAGGTGTCACCTCTTGGTCAGGTGTAGCTATGGTAACAAGGCAAGAATCAAGGTTTGTGGTCTTCCAATGCATATTTTGCCTGGGGTTCATAATGACCCCGGTATTGGCAGCACTTAATATCACCAAGCAATTACAGAAGGAATTGAAAGCAAATGAATGAGGATATTGATACTGGTAATTCTGGACATCAGAGACCAGCTAGGAAGGAAATGAAGTTCTGTGCTAGGTGGGGCGAGCAGAAGTTCAGGATCCAGTCTCTGCTTTTCTGGAGATCAGAGATGGACAGGGCTGGCCCCTTTTCCCTGCAGGGTCCTGGCAGCCCTGAGCTGTGGGGGGACACGTGTGGCTGCTGAGAGCACCCCAGCCCCCCGGGCTGGCAGGCTCAGTCCTGCTCAGCCGTGTCCCTGCGTGCTGCTGGTGGCTCAGCTCTCAGCACAGCCCGGGCTGAGCCACTTCAGCCTCCGCAGCAGAAGTGCTCCAGGAGGGCTCTGCATTGGCAGCAGGGCAGCAGCAGAGGCAGGCAGGGCAGCCTGGCATGGCTCCTCAGGGCAGCTCTGCCATCTCCTCCTCCACAGCCCTGCCGCGAGCTCTGATGCTGGCACAGCTCCTGCAGCAGGGGCTCCCTGAGGGCTCTCATTTCTCCTCTGCCCAGCAGGGCTGGCAGGCACACCTCTTTCCAAGTGACAACCTGCAGGTTCCATGCCCTGACCCCTGGGAGCAGCTCAGCCGTGTGCCCCTCGAGCTGGCAGGGCTCTGCAGGTCCCCAGTGCTGGGGGACTCTGAATGTTTTCATGGTATTTAATTGAGGCAGATGGTGTCAGCTCACTGCAGATGAGCTGCTGACCCCTCTGTGCCAGGGTGGGTGCAGAGCTGGGCTGACGCTGTGCTGCACCCACTGCAGCCTCCAGCAGCACAAATGCCTGTTCTGTTCTGCTGCTCTGCCACGGGTGGCCTCTGATGGATGTGGAGCCAACTCTGCTTTAGGTATTGCTTCTCTGATTGCAATTTCTGATCCTCCTCCTGAAATGGTTCGTCTGTTTTGTTTGTGTTATCAATGGGAATGCTTTGAAAATTGCTTTGGTGCTAAGGAGAGCAGGAGGAAAATGTTGCTTCACGGTGAGCATTTTGAAAGAGTGTTTATACCCACAGCATCAAATTAATTTCCCCAAAGAACAGGTTGAGCTGATCAAAACCAAAAATGATCATTGGTTCTGCACATATTTGAATACAAATAATTTCATTTCAAGAAGTCTGTTAAATGCAGCAGCTCGTGGTCATTTCCATATTTCCTCAAGCACAACATAATTATTTTCTTAGACTTAATTTTCTTGGTTTTAACCACAGAATGAGCTGTAGCATCCTTTTCCCTGGCATGCAGGCAGGTGTAGCTCGGTGGCTGGGCAGGGTCAGGGCACAGCCTGAGCCCTGATGTTCCTGATCTCAGCTCCTTGGGGTGCCAGCCAGGGGAGGTGGAGCAGCAGCACATCATTCCTGTGCTTGCATTTTTCATGTTTCTCTACAAAGCTTTTGATCCTCAGTTGAACTCCTCTGAGAATCCTAATGGAAAATTGTTGAAAGCTTTAAAATATCTAAAAATTTTGCCAGATCTTTGTAGGTTCTCAGAAATCCTTTAACATTTGTGAGAACTGACAATCAGCAGCGCTTCCATACTTAGTTTTTGATACATTTTATATATATCTTTATTTTTTTAAATATTTTTATGTTTTTCTATGTGCCTCATCACAGTAGTGAGTGGATTGCATTACAGATGCCCAATACCCTGCAGGCTGGAGGATTAAGATCTTTTGCTAAGCACAGAGGAGCTCAGTCAGAGCTCAGAAGTGTTCTCCAGCCCTTTCAGGGCGTTTGTGGCTGGAGCAGGAGTCAGTGTCGAGGTCAGCTCTCCTTCCTCTGGAGTCCTTTGGTTCCACACTTGGTAATTGCTGCTGATTCCTTAAACTTGTTCTGAACCTCATCTCGACGAGGGCAGGGGTCATAAACAGCAAAATAGACTGAAAAATGCCAGGACGTGACTTGGATCACAAAAGTCTGAATTTGTCCTCCCTAAAAGCAAAGTTATTTAACATAAGAAGGGCAAGAAGCCCTTCAGTGTAAGGCTGCCCCTCTGGAGGGCTTAACAGTCGGGATGGAAAGGTCCCAAATGCAGGAGCTGGCCCAGCACACGCAGGATGGGCTTGCAGGATTTGCTCTGCACAGCTGCATTCAGCTACCAGGTCAGGCAGGAGAGTGCCCAGGGTTCTAAGCACAACCTTTGCAAAAATGTTAGCTAGTGGAAAAGCACACCATTTAATTTGATTATAGGGAGCTTTACCAGTCATTTCCATGAAGCCATAAATGCATAAAACACTACCAGAGGCTGTGTGTCTTTTTGAGTCCAGACAGATGTGTGGGCCTGCCAAGAACCTTTGAAAAACTGACACAAACCTCTCTCCGTGGGTAAATGTGAATCTAATTACAGGAGTTAAAGTAGAAACCCTGACATTTTCAAAGCAAGGACCAGATTCTGATGGGAAGGGCTCAAGTGTGACACCCAAACTCATATCCAGACTGAACTTCAAGGAGCCTGATCACTGAAGTTGCTCAGCAGGCAGGTCCCAGGCAGCTCACTTTTATTGAATTTTAATGGACTAAATTCACTTAATTGCATCTGTAAAGAAGAATTTAGGTGAGTAAAGGCACACAAGTTTGAAAATGTTGTGCTTTGACTTCTTGTGCAAGCTGGGATAGTGGAAGGTGTCCCTGGCCATGGCAGGGGTGGGTGTGAGGTCCCTTCCAGCCCTTCCAGTCTGGGGTTCTGTGTGAGCTGGGATGAGGGGAGCACAGAGCACTGCTATCCAGAGGGGCTGCTTGGCAGACAGCAGTGCTCAGGATACCAGAAACAATATTTTCCTAGATAATTATGTAGAATAAATAAGCCTGGGACAGAATCTGTTCACACAGTTGAGGAAAAGCAGATTTTAATTTCTCAGCGTACAGTTTAATGTGAGCAGAATCTCTAAACAGAGAGTTGACATTGTTAACAAAGGTAATATTAGATTTGAATGAGAAACTTTGTATGGTTAATTAAAAATCAAAGGCACAGTTATAACAGAAGTAATTATCCAGGAGTATTAAATCAGTTGCAAGTCCGAGCCCATAAAAGAATTAATCAGGAACAATTTAATATTTGATATTGAGGGCTTATATTTTCCACTAATGCCAAAATCCATTCCATTAACCAGTACAATTCTTCAAGTCTATCTGCAGACTGGGTCCCTAAAAGCAGGACAGGAGAGGAGCAATCCAATGGGAAGAAGCTTTAATTCTTCTGCAGGGCAGTTCCAGTAAGCAGAGGAGTGCTGCTGCTGAGACTCCTCTGGCTGAGGCCAGGGCTTGTTCTGATCCATCTCTGCAGCCGTGGCTGAGGGCAGGCCCAGAGGAACGGTGTGAGAGCCAAGGGAGCTGTGTTCCAGCTGTCAGCTCAGCAAGTTTGGGATCTAGGGGTGTGATCCGGTTTTCTTCCATTAATTGGTTTGATTTCCCTTTAAATTGCAGTGGAGGTCAATCCATGGAAACATTCCTGTTTTCTGTAGCCATGGATTTCCTGGTGCAGCTACGTTATTTGGAAAGCACAGTCTTTGCTTGGAGCCCAGCCAGCCGATAATTTTTCCTTTTCACTTGTGATGGAAGACCATGAATCTCTGCTCTTGCTTCGGTTTCACCTTACCACTGATCTCTTGTGAATTCCTCTTGTAGCCTCTCTCACTCATCTTTTTTTCTTGCCTCACCTCTTTGGCCCTTCTCAGTTGTCCTGGACATGCTCAGGAAATAACTCAAGCAGGTTAGGAAAGGAAATCAGAAGGGATGATTTGCTTTTTGTGAGGTGCTGGGGGCATTGGGGAGATTCCTGAAGCAGAAAGCAGAAAGACATAAAAGGAGCAGTGATGGGGAGACTCTGATCACATCTAACTCCCCCTCAGTTACCAGCCCTGCTGAGCTCAGAGCAGGCCCCCACAGGTTCTACAGAGCTGATGGTGGAAAGGAGGCTTTTGTTGAGCCAGCTGTCCTTGGCCAGGGTAGCTCAGGAGCTTTGTGCAGATTTTGGCTGCAGGGCCTCGAGCTTGCAGTAAATTTTGAGCTAACAGGAAAACCTGACCAAATAAAAGCAAAACTCACATTGTGTTGGTCCGATGTGTCTGGCAGTGTCTAGAAGAAGCAGCAGCATTTGTTATTGTCATCTAAAGACTCTTGTGTTCCTGTGTAACCCAAAGAACGAGCTTGTCACACAGTCCTGAGCCTGCAGCCATTTATCAGCTGGGAGCAGGGAGATGAACGTGGGCACACCAGGCCCCACGTCTGAGGCAGTTCCTGACCACATCGAGTGCTTCAGCTCTCAGTAAAAGGCTCCTCACCTTCCCTTCCTTCCTAACTGTGAACGTAACCCCACATCACTTACCTGGAAAAACCCCAGGTCTTTCTCACCTTTCAGAATTTCCAAAAGTAGCCCCAGAAGGCCTGGGGGTGTTTCCAGGTGGGTTGTTTCAGCGTGTGCCCTCCCAGGGGCAGGAAGGCAGGCGGGCTGGTGGCCACAGCTCTGCTGTCAGTCCAAGCAGGGGAGGTTTGCAGCTGGAGTCAGCAGAGCCAGGCTGAGCCCTGGTCCTTGCTGGGTTGTGGCTCAGGAACAGCTCCCCTGGCCCATCACACTCAGCAGGTGAGGGGACAGCCGGAGCTCTCAGGGTCACAGCTCCCAGCCACGGTGGAAGGACAGTTCTGGACCAGGCTTTACTCCTAGGGGTTTGTCCTCTTCTCAAATGAGGGGAAGCGGGAGGAAGCAAATGGAACTGCTACTCCTGCGCTGACCCCAAAAGAGTTGCTGGGTGCAGATCTCTGCATACACCAGATTAGGAAAGTACTTCAGATGTCCTGGGTACAAAATATGTAATTTGACGTCAGCTCCAGATTTATTTCCTTGAGGACTTTGGGCTGATACCAACACAAGTTCCCTAGCAATCGTTCTGGAAGGATTAGACATTAAACAAGAGTCACAGGACACACAATAAGGTCTTAAAGCATTGAATCTGAAGAGGCATGTTCCCCAGGATATTATTACAAGATTCTTCATGTCTTTTTTCTAATGGCTTTTTGGATTCCCTGCTTTCAGCCTGCCACAACCAGCTTTACAAGTGTCCGACCTCTCTTTTTCTCTGTTATTAATTTTTTTTCTTATTGTAAAGCATTCTTCTGTCTAACTGCTTCTTAAGTTTATTGCTTTTCTGTGGTGCTGTTAGGGATTTTATTTCCCAATTGGTATTACTTTTTAACTACTCATGTAAATCTGTATCAGTTCAGATTCAGGCAGAAAAAACAATTTGTCACAAATCTGTAAAAGCTAAATGATCAAAGCAGAGCTTGCAGGCTCGCTGCTTTCTTTCTCAGCCTACTTCTAGACCTAAAAATGTTTTATCTTCATTCAGATTCTGATCCTGCCCTTTACCACAGCCTTTATCTGTGGCAGGAGTGACAGTACAGGTCACTTCCTTGGCATGTCTGAAATCAGCAGTGTTGCACCCATTGATATCCTGGCTGTTGTCACTGGCTAATCACAGAGAAAAAGTTCTGAGTGAGTAGTGCCACTGAAGTCCAGGCACAAAACACCACTAAGGGCACAGCATTTGTAACTGGGGAGACTGTTAGGAATAAATCTTTGGTTGCTGTGTTCTATTAAAAAATAAAACTAATTCATTTTCTTCCCAAGACCAAATGGAAAGAGCTGAAGATTGGGCTCCTCAGCTGCAGGGATGGCAGTGCTAGAACCAAAGTACCTGGGGACAGATGGGTTTTGTGCCTGGAAGTGGGGTGTGAGCACGAGGGTGGGTGAGGTGGCAGGAGCTGCAGCCCCTGCAGGCAGGACAGCATCCCTCTCCACTCCCTGCCGTGGATTTTTTCTAAGGCCGTGCTGTGCCCCAGATTCTGTGCTGGCCACCATGGTGTCCTCACGAAGGTCATGGTCACATGTCTCAGAGCAGACTTTGGCCCCATTTGCCATATGGGAGCTGGAACATCATCTTTTTTCTGAATGTCCCCTTTGTTTATTTCTGTGTTTCTGTTTAAAGCTCAGCTGAGGAGCTAATTACGAAGCCAGTGCTGCAGGCTGCCCCCTGCTCTGCCCCGAGCCTGCTCATGAATGAATTGTTGGGTTGCAGGCGGCTTTCCAAGGCCCTGTGATGGTCCCAATTTAGCTCAGGCTGCTTCTTGCCTGACATTCCTAAACATAAATGTGCTACGCAAACTGCCAGGCCAGTCTGGAAGGGAATTTTGGAGCAGGCAGTTCATCACTTCTCCTCTGCACAGCGACCTGCAGAGCACGAGTTCTCCTTTCCTTGTAACCTTTTTCTTCTCTTTAGAAAAGTGAAAACCTGGTTTGGTCCTTGCTCTGTGGCCCTGCCAAGGGAGTTTACAGTAACTGCCACATTTGGGCAGATTTCATCCCTGCAAATCTGCTGTTTTCTCTGGTCACTGCATCATTTTCTCCTGTCTTGCCACCCCCTTGGTCCGTGGTCGCTGCTGCTGTCAGGGTTTCCCCTGTGCAGCTGGGCAGTGGGAGAGAGCTCCAGGGATGGCCACTGGCTTGGCCACTGCAGGCTTGGGCAGCTCCCACCCTCAGCTTCCCCTCTGGAGAGCTGCAAGAGCAGCAGCAGAACTTCCAAAATCATGGGAGAATCAAGTCAGAGTTGATGAATGTGTTGATAAATCAATTGCTGGATCTTAGAGGTCTGTTTCACAAGGTTCTGTGTGCACCTTGATTTGCCTGCTTTACTAACGGGTCTTGCTTAACCCCACAGAGGTAAAGCAAAGCTGTGGGAGATGGGAGGAGAGAACAAACGAGCCTGCTGGAGATTGGCAGTGTCCTGTAATCACTGTGGCAGAGCTGCATTTTAAAGAGGGCTGTAAAGCACCCAGCTCTGCAGGTGTCATGGCAAAGCGAGGATGTGCCTGTGGAAGAGGTGGCTGTGAGACATTAAAAACTGGGATGAATGTAGGAGATAAAGGAGCAGCTTGGGAGGGGGGGCAGAGCGAGGTGGCAGTGTCCCAGTGGCACTGTGTGCCCGGCTGGCACAGCTCCCAGGGCAGAGCTGGTGAGGGCACTGCTCCCCGGGCATGCTGCCCTGCCCAGGTCTCTGTCAGCACCAACCTGCCCTGCAGAAGCTGTGGCTCCCCGTCCTTCCCCGTCCCCTTGCCCTGTTCTCTGCCTCGGATTCCTTCCTGCCCCCTCAGCTCTCTCCCAGCTTGTCCCTTGCTGGCTGTGACCCTGCAGAAATCCTGGTGGCAGGGCAGGGCAGGGCAGGCAGGGCTGCCTTTCTCTGGAAAGCACAGAATGACAAAACTAAACCTGCCAAATTCCTCTGCTGGCTGTTTCTGTGTCCCAGGGGCTGCCCTGAGGTGCTCCTTGTTGGCCAGGCCCCAAGGAGCAGGATGGGACATGGGGAAGGGTCCCAGCTGTGTCTGCAGAATTCCCCTTGGACCATGGGGGTGCCTGGCAGCCTGCGGGGGCAAAGCCAGGAGGAAATCCTCCCCAAACACCCAAACACCCAAACACGTCTGTTTGTTTCCTTTCCAGAGCAGGCTGTGTTGGTGATCAGCTAAAGCAGCCTGTCTAGAGACTGAAATCAAGTGTGCACACACAGCCTTGTGGAGTTACACTTTGGGGCCTGTGAATTAATTAGCATTTCCTCTGAAGAACCACAGCCTGGCAGCTCTGAGGCTTGCTGGGTGTGACTTTGATAAGCAGGGAAGGTGCATGACAGCTCCCTGGGAGGGTGGGAGCCTGCTTAGCACTGCAAAGCACCCAAACACCAAAGGATGGCTCCCCAGAAGGATGCCAGCACAACTCCTAAATGCTACACATCAAAGGGGCTTTGTCGTCTTAAACCTGAGACAAATTAGATTTGCATTGCCTCTACAGCTAGGACAGAAGTGAGCTGCCATGGAGGGCTTGCCTCCCCAGCTGCCAGGCTGGCAAGGACACCCGGCGCAGCCTCTGCCTTGGCTGGGGCTGTCACAGCCTGCCCCGGTGCTGAGCAGCCCATTGCCTCCCCATTGCTCCAGAGACACAGCAAGCAGGGGTTTAAATTCATTTCTGCTCAGTGAAGCGGCTGTTGGAGGCCTGGAGCCCTTGGGTGCCTGTGTCCCAGCAGCAGAGGTGGCAGTAGCAGTGAGCCCAGGGAGGGGCAGCCCCAGCACTCTGCCCTTGGTGTGTTTGCCTTGCTGTGCCTGCCACGGAGCTGGTACCTGTTGCTGGCTGCTTCAGCAGCCTGACCTCAGCTCTGAGCGGGGCTGGACGTGCACAAACACAAAACAAATCCCAAATCCCTGTTTTGAGCCACTCCAGCTGAGCCACACCAGGCAGACAAAGGGAAGGAGAAGGGACACAACAGGCAAATGTGTTTTGTGTTTTTCTCTCCCTGGGAGTGGTGATTTATTTCCTGGCTTTTTTCGTCACTCAGAGATGTGGAATTGCATCCTGCGGTCACAGGCAGTGTCCACAGTTGGGACTGCCCGTCTTTGCTGCACAGCCTGTGAAACAGGGAATTACCAGCCTGGCTCCACGGGGCAGCCCCAGCAGCACCTGCATTTCCCTGCTGAGATGCATCTCTGTCCTTGAGCTTTTCACTGAGCATCACAGGCTGTGTAACGAGAAGCCTCTCAGTGCTGGTCACCTTCCACTGATCCCCTGTTCCTTTGTAGCAGCTGCCTCTCCTTTTGCTCCTTGTCCCCTGTTTGCTGCTCTCAGCACTGGGTTCCATCTTCAGCTTTTCTTCCCACCCCTCCTCCAGCCTTAGTGATACATTCTGTCTATACGGAGATGACAGTTCGTTAAAAGGCATAAAAAATAGCTGAAAGGCTTTGCAAAAGTTAAGTCTGAGATTAAACATAATTAGGTGTTTTTCCTGGAAGCCTGTGTGTGACAGGAGGAGGGGCAGGCTCTCTGATTATGCCATGTTGCTTTTTCCCTACAGCACAATCCAGCCGTGGGCTGTTCTCTGTTTTTAAACTGGAAAATTGTGATTGCTGGGCTTTGTGTGTGTTTGGGGTTTTGTTTCATCCCTTGTCCTTGCCACAGCTGCTCCCTGCAGTGATTCTGCCCCAGTGGGGAGGAGTGACAGTGTGACCCCATCACACGGAGTCAGAATTATTCCAGGAATCACAGGCTGAGGAAGAAAGGGTGAAAAATAGATTCTAGTATTGATTCTGCCACCCACTCCTTTCTAAACAATGGTTTGCAATCACATTCTTCCATTCCAAAAATCCATTTTCCCCTCTCCAGCAGCTGTGTGGAGGAGTGGCAGTCAGCAGGTAGATCTGGCCAGAGAAATGTGCATTTGGGGTCCTGGGATGCTCCTTTTCCCCTGTGTCAGCACATCTGCCCTGGAGCTCTCCTGCCTGCACCGAGGAAAAGGGGAAACTGATTAAGTGGCAAGTCTTGAATGAAATGTGAATAATTTGCTTATATCCCCCTCCTCTCTCCCATTCCCAGGGACTTCAGATTTCATTCTGCGTGATGGAAGGTGCCCACATTAAACCAAACATTTAACCTTGGAGTTCATGTCAGTCTTTTCACATTTTCTCATTCAGATTTCACCATAATTTCTCATACTTGCAGTATTTCAACTTGTACTTGCAACTCTCCTGTTTATGTTAAAGGTCTCACAAATTAATTTGGGTTATTTCTGGCCACTGCTCCTTTATTCCTTTGGACACAGAAGAATTGCTGCTGATTTTTCAATAATTTTTCCAACTCATCCTAAAGAATCTGGAAACAACAGGGGAAATAAGGAAATCGGAATGATATTTTCTGTATTTCAAGCTATTTGCCAGCTCAGAGCTGACAATAATGTGCTACAGGCGAGGAAATCTGCTTTGGAGCAATTTTGGTTTCTCTGCACCACCTTGTATCTAGCCCCAGCAGCTGCTTCTAAAACTTGTACTTCAGCTGCCATAATCTTATCATTAAAGGTGGATTTAGGGTTTAAGAGGCGATGAACAAACCCTTTCTCCGTGCACCAGGGGCTGGAGATGACTCTGCATTTCAGGTGCAAGCTCAGCTTCACTCCAGCTCAGGGCTAATCCCGGCTGGAGGAGGGCTGGTGCCACGACCCACAGCAGCTCCTGGGCCATGCAGCTCTGGCTTTTCTCTCCAGCTGCTGCTTCCTGACTCCTCAAATCCCCTCTCTGTCACTGCTTTTGTTTCCTGCCCTTGCAGTGGTAGCAGGAGGAAGAAGCTGAGTTTGACCACATCCATGAGAATGTCAAGCATTTAGACTTTATTGGTTTAGAAGCTTACTAAATTTAAACAGAAGCATTAACATGGCCTTAGGCTCTCTTGACAGTTATAAACTCTTCCTTGGGGGGATTTCTGTAATGCTTTCTAATCAGCTTAAGGAGTTAATTAAACAGCTGTCACTTAGCTGCTTAATTCTGAGACTTGATGCTAAATAAGATTTGGAATTAGTTATGCATGAGTGAAGCATGGATCCTCTGATATGAGCAGGATGGCTGCTGGTTGAACAGGAGGCAAATCTCGGTCTTTTTTACCTAAATAGTGAAAAGATTCAAGGTGGGGCCCTGGATTAGTGCTCTACATGCTGATTAATAGAAAATACATTAAGAAGAAGAAAATGGAGGATGTTAAGGAGTGTCAGTGGGAGGGATTTTCAGGCAGCTGTTCCCTCTCGTTTGTGCATGCTCTGGACTTCAGGAGGTTCCAGGGGTCAGTTCATTCTCTTCCTGATTGCACTCTGTACCTAACCCAGGAGCCAAACACCTACTGAAACCCAAGAGGGACATTCTTGATTTTTGAAATTAGATTTTCAGCCTGCAGATACATTGCAGTGCTCTAATGAAGAATGTCTCTGGAGATCTGCTGTGCTTCTAGAACATGAGCTGCAGTGTCGTGGGCAGCTTTTAACCTCCTTTCCCTGTGCAGTGGTAGGACAAGCCCTTCTGAAGCTGAGGGGTGTGAGTGTGGGGCTGGAAGGATGCGCTTCCCTGCGAGAGCAAAGCAACAATGCATGTTACTGGTAATTAATGCAGTGATTAATGCAGGGTAGGTGTGGCTGGACAGGAGGCAGAGCAAGGGGCTGACGAGCATCTCCAGGCAGGCTCAGAGCAAAGGGCCAGGGAGGCTCCCGTGCAGCCCTGAGGGTCACACAGGACCCCGTGCGCCCCAGACTGGGAGCTCAGGAGCAGCTGGAGCAGAGCTAAGCATGGCTCACTCATGCACTGATGCCTTTCAAAAGTTACATATACACACACAGACATCAGGAAATACTGGCTGTCTATACCAGACAACAGAAACAGAAATTTGGAAAGATTTATCAAGAGATTGTAAAGCCCTTTTTTTTCACCTTTGGGAAGATAAGGCAAAAGATGTCTGAAGGGAAATTAAATTTCAGGGAAGCTACCTATTAAAATTGAAAAAACCTAATAGGTATTCACTTCTGCATTTCAACTTAAATTGATGCTTACTGTGTACATCTTCTGAGTATGTTTCTGCTGGAGGGCTTAATATGCTCAGTTATTTAATCTGAATCTCTTCAGTAAGCAAAGAACACTCGCTCCAGCATCTTTTTTAAAGTATTACTGTTTATTTACCGTGGTAGCAATTTCAGAATAAAGATTACCTGGTCTTCCACTTCTATTACATGCAGAGACATGTTTTTCTCTGATGATTTCATTTTATGATTGGAGGGGCTCAGTGTAAGTGAATTATAGAGATGTGCTGTGTTAATAGTTAGAGACAGTTCAGCACCTTTTTAATAGCTGCTGAGGGAATCAACTTTTACCAGTGACACTCTTTGGCTGTGGCTTTGCAGGAGCATAACTGTTCCCATCCTGAGTGCCCTGACATCTTATCTCCTGTAATCTGTGTTAGTTATAGATAAAGAACATCATATTTCTCTGGGAGATTCCTTTTCCACTCAAGCAGCAAAAAGCAACAGTTATAAATTAGTAACTATTTAGATTTACAGCTTTTCCATGCCAGGGCTCTGAACTGTAAATCTCAGCTCAGTAAGTATCGTGTTTGTTCCCCAAATGAAGCAGTTTGCACTGCCTGCACGGGGATGCTCAGCCTTCCTGCCTGGTGGCCAGGTGCCTGCAGGGCATTGCCCTGTGCCCCGCAGGCCGAGCTGTGAATGCTGGCACTGCCCTGCTTTGGGGGTGCAGAGCAGGGCTGAGGAACCACCCTGCAGTGTGCCCGTGGGGAGGGACAGGGGTCCCTGCAGGCAGGGCTCACAGCCCAGTGACCTGGGGCAGGACAGCCCAGAGCCACCCAGTGACACCCAGTGACACCCAGTGACACCCAGTGACACCCAGAGCCACCCAGTGACACCCAGTGACACCCAGTGACACCCAGAGCCACCCAGTGCCAGCTCAGTGCCACCCAGAGCCACCCAGTGACACCCAGTGACACCCAGTGCCAGCTCAGTGCTATCCAGAGCCACCCAGAGCCACCCAGTGCCACCCAGTGACACCCAGAGCCACCCAGTGCCAGCTCAGTGCCACCCAGAGCCACCCAGTGACACCCAGTGACACCCAGTGCCAGCTCAGTGCTATCCAGAGCCACCCAGAGCCACCCAGTGCCAGCCCAGTGCGCCCAGTGCCAGCTCAGTGACTCCAGGGCAGGACAGCCCAGTGCCAGCGGGCAGGGCAGGGCAGGCAGTGGGCAGCAGATCCCAGCCAGGGGCACGGAGGCTGCCCTGGGATGCCCTCTGTGTTCTGGGCATCCAAAGCCAGCCTGGAAAGCTCAGAGACTCAAAAGAAACACAAGGAGCTTCTGAGAATCGTTCTCAGCTCTTACCAGGGGAAATTGCACTTGCCTTTGGTAAGCAGAGCTCATTAATCACCCTGCTTCAAAGGCCTGGTTATTAACGTTCCCTTTGCTTTATGAAATGATTGCGAGGGTCACCCTGATGAGCCAGGGGAGAGGGAGTGTGGCTGCCTGGGAGAGCCCTTTGCCTCCGAGCAGCCCGGGAGGGGCTGTGAGAGCCCGGGAGGGGCTGTGAGAGCCCGGGAGGTGCTGTGAGAGCCCGGGAGGGGCTGTGGCCTCCAGCAGCCACAGAAGTGAGACTGGTGCCCGGGTGCTCGCAGGGCACTGCCCGCAGGGCCTGGCACTGCCCTGTGGCTGCAGAGCTCGGCTGCCAGCTGCCCTGTCTGCAGCTCTGCTGAGCCCACAGCAGCAGCAAAAGGTGCTCAGGAGCCTGGGTGCAGAGCCCAGTGGGGAAACCCTGAACCTGGAGCTCCATTGCAAACCTGAGCGCCCAGCGGCCGGAGCAGTGTGTTCTGAGAGCAAACGTGTGATCCGGGCAGCCCCGAGTGTGCAGGCAGACATTCATCCCTTGGATGAATTACAATTTCAAAATGTCTGAAGGGCTTTTGTGCTGAGGGAGGAAGAGGATTTTCTTCTCAAGTTCTCTTTTTGTGAAATCCTCTTTCTCCCTTCCCTAAAGATCACAGTGAGGATGGGGCAACCTTAGCAAAGCAGCTATCAAGTGACCAGGAGGGGTTTTTCTTTCTTTAAATATTGCTTTGAGTCTGAATAAAGTGTGTCTGTTTCTTTAAGTAAGAGGGAAAGGTCTTTTTGATGTGAATACTTTAGAGGAGAAAAATCTCAGCATCTCCCCTTCAGCCCAAGGGGCAGTGGGAGCAGTCATCTTCTTCTGGTAGCTTGGTTCCAATCCCCACTCTCTTGTCTTCCAGGAGTAAAATCAGGTCAGTCTCAGAGCTCATAGTGGGAGCTATTTAGATAATGAGAATTTAGCACTTGGGGGGCTTTGGGAGCCTGTACTGCACAAGAGCCAGCTGGAATCAAGGGCCTCTTGTTCCACAGGATGGTCCCAGCTTCACAGGCACGGCTCTGAAGGGCTGAGAGCTTCCAGAGCTGAGCAGGATCCTGCAGTCGGGTGGGGGGGCCCGGGCAGCAGTTTGTGCTCAGTGTCCTGGCAGAGATCAGCAGCGACAGAGGTGACACCAGGTGACAAAGAGCTCTGGTCAGTCTGATGCTCCTCAGGTAATCAGAGCTCAGCCCTTTTAGGTAAGAACTGGTAAATCAAACAGCAGCAATGTGTTTTGTAACCGGTCACCACAGAGCTGGATTGGTTTGGTGAGCCCAGAGCCTCCAGCATCCCTCCCCTGTCTGAGAGAGGCTGGCTTTGCACAGAGCCCTTTAGAAGGTCAAGGAAGAGGTGTGGGGAGGTGCCTGCCCAGCAGCAGCCAGGGTGAACCCTAGAAAATGAAGAGGGTGTGATGCCACCCAGTCCTGGGTGCAGTCACTCAGCCAGGACCTGACTGATTCCCCTGGGGGCAGAGCAGGGCAGGGCACGGTGCTCAGGAGGGCAGTGCCTGCCCCACATGTTCTGGGGTTCTGACCTTGCCAGGACTGCACCCCAAGAGCAGCTCAGACCTGCCCTGAGCTGTGCCCACGTGCCAGCCTGGCTGCCCAGGCAGAGGGCACTCCCAGCGTGGAATGCCAGTGCTTGCAGGGAACCTTTCAGAAAGGGGGAAAGCAGCGAGACTTGAGACACTTTTAGGTGATAATCCAGGTGAGCTCAGGCTGGAGCTGTCCCTGCTGCCACGTGCAGGGGTGTTTGTCCCTGGGCTGCGGGGTCACTCGGGTGCTGGCTGCCCTGGCCCTCAGGGAACAGCAGTTCCTGCAGCAGGCAGGGCACCACAGCAGGGCACACCAGGGCACCACAGCAGCAGGGCACCACAGGTACCTCAAGAGCCCTGAACCACAGCTGGAAGTCTCCTGTCCCGCCTGCTGCACTGGGAGCAGTCCTTGCCAAAGCCACGAGGGATTGAAGCTGGATCTGGGTGGTACTAATGAATTAATAGCAGATTATAAATACTAAGTGGCCCTTTGTTTCCTTTTCTCGTAGGAAGCAGAGATCCTGAACACGGCTATTCTCACAGGGAAAACAGTGGCTGTCCCTGTCAGGGTGGTTTCTGTGGAAGATGATGGGACTGTGACAGATCTTGTGGACTCTGTGGAATGCAGATCATCAGATGAAGACGTCATTAAGGTAGGATCAGGCTGCTCCTTTCAGAGGCAGAGGCCCTGCAGAGCACTGCTGTTCTCTAATGGAACAAGTTCTTTCATTTTCTGACTGCTCTGCTGCTGGAACCAAGATTTATTATTGCTGTTATTGCTGTATAGCTCGCTCCAATGAAGCAACAAACCAAACACAAAATCCCAATTTCCCGTCCTGCTCGTCAAACCCGTGGGATTGTCTGGCACTTCCCACTTGGGAAGCAATTCCAGAGCTGCTCTCCCTGTGCCTCTGCAGCTGCAGGGCTGTTCAGGAGTGCTGGCAGTGCTCTGCTCCCTGCCAGGAGAGCTCCCAGGAGAGCCTGCGAGGTCCTTTTGGCCTGAAGTGGGGTCACACTGGAGCCTCAGGGTAATCCGTGCCCCTTGGGGGCTTTCAGCAAGTACCACATCCCCCTGAAATCCTGTAAGGAATCAGTGCTGCACGCTTCTGTCTGCTGGATGGACGGTGAAGAGGAAGGAGCTGCTGGCAGCGATGGTGGCAGATAAGGTACAGAGGTGACACGAGAGGTGCCTGGTCTGCAGCAGCTTTTATCTTGTCACAAACTCTCTGTGCCTGTCACTTGAGAGAGGAAACAGATGCAGCTACAAATGAAAGTTAAAATTGAAGTTTTTATTATTTTTTTTAAACTATCACAAAGCCTCCAGGCCACCCTCCCAGTGGAGGGAATGGAATTCCCAGTGGAATTCCCTCCCAGCTGCTGGGAATAGCTGCTATCCCATTACCTCCAGGAGCTGCTCCTTACTGGGACCTGGCTGTGCCCAGAGCTGCCTACCTGCTGGGGCTTCAGCTGTGCCTCCATGGGTTCAGCTTTGCCTCCTTTGGGTTCAGCTTTGCCTCCTTTGGGTCCAGCTTTGCCCCTTTGGGGTTCAGCTGTGCCTCCATGGGTTCAGCTTTGCCTCCTTTGGGTTCAGCTTTGCCCCTTTGGGTTCAGCTTTGCCCCTTTGGGTTCAGTTTGCCTCTTTTGGGTCCAGCTTTTCCCCTTTGGGTCCAGCTTTTCCCCTTTGGGTCCAGCTTTTCCCCTTTGGGTCCAGCTTTGCCCCTTTGGGTTCAGCTGTGCCCCTTTGGGTGCCCTGGCGTTGGCTGCAGCAGCTCAGGGCTGTGAGCAGCTCCAAAGGCTCCCCAGCCCCAGCACCCCCCTCCTGGGGGCACTTTGTGCCTCTCTGGGCACAGGGGAGCAGTGACTGTCCTCGGAAGGTTCCAGACACACCCACAGGTTTGGTGGCTACCTGTCACAGAGCCAGGGACAGCTCGGGCAGAATGAGTGAAGGACAGAGCTGGGCAAGGTGTGCATGGCTTTTCCTGAGCTGTCTTTTCTGACCAAAAAAAATTGCAATTTTTATGCTTACTGGACTTGTTTTAAATAATTTCGTCATGGTGATTTCTTACACATGAGATGAACCCCAGGAATTTCAAAGTTCAGTATTTTTAATGCTTCCCTTTGAGAATCTTCTCAGTGCTCCTGTTTTCCTGATTAGCCACTGTGTTGGTATTTTCTGATTAAACTTGTCTTTCTGGCTGTGTTATTAGGAACCTTTGGGGTTTGGGGTTTTTTCTCTTCAGTGAAGCCCTTTTGGATCTGGCAAATCTGCCAAATATAGCAAATTGTTGGACTTAATTTAGATTGGGAAACAGAAGGAAATTATTTGTCCTTATGTTGTGGGAGTTAATGGACCAAGTCCTTACTAACTCACTCATCTTCTATTTCACTTTTTTGTGAATTGGAAAAAAAAGATTTTTTGAAAGCAAATACATCATTTGGAAGAGGTGTAAAAAAGCAGTTTTGCTTTCTGATGTTTTAGTCGTGCCTGTCAGGACACAAATGTCCAGTCAGTGCTGGTGTGCGAGGTACATGCACACACCCCTCATTAACAGCGGTGTTAATGACAGCCCCGTGCCCCTGGGGCTGTCACCGCCAGGGATCCGCACACCCTGCACCCCTCTCAGCAGCACAGAGGTTTCTGCTCAGCTCACATGAGCTGCCAGTTTAAAGTGAGCTCTTAATTGAAAATGTGCCTGGAGTTTCCAGTTTACCTGCTCTGGTTCAGAGCAAGCCTTGTTCACAGGCATCTAATGAAGATAAAGATGTATAATTACTGGCCAGCCTTCAGCATGCAGCAGTAATTAGAGTTTCTGTTCTCTGGGCATTAGAGTGAGGAATAGAAAATGGAAGAAAACCTGCTTAAGATGCCCACTGAAATATAAAGATTAAGATTACATTTCTTTGGGTCTTTACTGTTGCTGTTTTTCAGTGCAGCTGTCAAGCAGCATCTAACAGATTGATTATGTCTTCGTGGCTTACCTTTTATTCCTGGCTTTTTGCTGTTGATTAATGATGAGGTTAAGCTCATTTTCCTTGCAGAATGAGGGTACCTCATTCTTCTTTTCGTTTCAGGGTCCACATTTATTACTCACTTCTTTCATCTGAAACTTCAAAGAACTTTAAAGAGCTGGTCCAAACTCTGCACTGACTCTTCTTGTGCCAAACTGCACCTGCCTGAACCTGGCTGAGTATGTCAGAGCAGAATTGAGTCCATTGAAGCAATATTTTGGATGACTTATCAGAAATTATTTGGTCCAGCCTGACAGAATAACCAAAAATGAGGTGTGTTATAGACTGTGTTTCACTAATGAGGACTGTGAGACACAGAAAGGTTAAGGTGTAAATTTCAAAGTACTGTCAAGTACTGACCATTTGTGGGTAGTAAAACTCCTGCTGAACTAACGGGAAAAAAGAGAGATTTTTGAGCAGACTTTATTTTTGCTGAGTTATTAGTAAGGAATAAACTCTCAGGATGATTTTAATCAAGAATAAGGAGTGAAGAAAAATCAGCTTCTTTTAATCTTTCATTTTGAAAAGACATTTCTGTTTCCAAATGGCCATTTTTTTCAAGGCTCTACAAAGCCTGGAAGTTTCCAAAGCAACACTTTCCAGTGCCCTGGGTTTTCAGCTTGACGAGTTAATTGAAAATCTGCATTTGGTTACCCTGAAAGGAAAACTGCTTTTTGTTCATTGTGTTTGATCAGACACCTGAAAGTTGCCAGAAGTCACAGTGCTGGAGCCAGCCCTGGGAACAGGATCCAGCTCCTCTGCCCCTCGTTGTGCTGTGCTGTGTGTTTCCTGGAGGATTCCTGAATCCCCGTGGTACCCAGCCTGCGTGCTCGTCCTCCAAAAGCCCTGCAGCTGAGCTCCTGCAGCTCCTGGAGCAGTGGCAGGGCTGCCAGCAAGGCTGGGGCTTTGCCTGGATGGCAGGAAGCTGCTGGGCTCAGGGCGTGCAAGGGCGTTGTTGCTGCTGCTGGCATCCTTGGCACAGCCTGGGCACTGCCCCAGAGCCCTGCAGGGTGTCCAGAGTGGCCTTCTGTGGGAATTCCCTTCACAGAATCCCAGAATCGCTGAATCCCAAAATCACAGTATCCCAGAATCACCGGGTTGGAAGAGACCTTCAAGCTCATCCAGTCCAACCCAGCCCCAACCCCTCAGCTGGACCCTGGCACCCAGTGCCACACCCAGGCTTCATTAAACACACCAGGGATGGTGGCTCCACCACCACCCTGGGCAGCCATTCCAGTTCTTTATCACCTTCCTGGAAAAAACCTTTTCCTATACCCAAGCTGGTTTTCTTTCCCTTGGCCAGCTTTCCCAGAGCTGGCCAGCCCCTTGTGGCTGTGGGGGCTTGCCTGGCACTGTGCTGGCTCTGCAGGGGCTGGTGATCCTGGCTGTGCTGTGCAGGGATGCTGATCCTCCTGCCCCCCAGGATGGCTCAGTGCTCACCCTCTGCAGGGTCTGCTGTCCCTGCTGAGCTGTGCTGTGCTGTGCTGAGCTGTGCAGGGATGCTGATCCCCCCCTGCTCCCCAGGGTGCTGCTGCAGCCACAGCTCCATCGTGGGCACTCACTTTGGTCCAGGGAAGGGCTGGCTTCTGCTCTGCTCTGACACTTTGGAGGGTATTGATCCTGGCTGTGCTGGGCTGTGCTGGGCTGTGCTGTGCTGTGCTGTGCTGAGCTGTGCTGAGCTGTGCAGGGATGCTGATCCCCCCCTGCTCCCCAGGATGGCTCAGTGCTCACCCTCAGCAGGGTCTGCTGTCCCTGCTGAGCTGTGCTGTGCTGTGCTGAGCTGTGCAGGGATGCTGATCCCCCCCTGCTCCCCAGGGTGCTGCTGCAGCCACAGCTCCATCGTGGGCACTCACTTTGGTCCAGGGAAGGGCTGGCTTCTGCTCTGCTCTGACACTTTGGAGGGTATTAGAGGGGAGAGCAGCACACTTGGCAATTTGTTAAATATTACTGCAGGCTAATAAATCTTTCACTAACACTTAGCGTGGTTTTATCAGTGGCAAAATAACTTTTTTTTCATCATGTGACAGACTTTACGGAAGCTGAAGTGTCAGAGCATTTGAAGTAGCCTGAAGCAGACAGTGTTTTAAAGCATGAAACTTTTAACAGCTGTTCCTTTTCTCCCTTACACTGGTGCACTTCAGGGAGAAGTTGAATTCTTCTAAAATCACTGGTGTGACAGAGTAAAAGATCAAAGGGAGGAGAGAATGGAGTCGGGGATGCTCTCTGCTCCTCCTCAGCACTGGCAGCTGCAGTGCTGCAGGTCTCAGCCCTGGGTATCCCTTGCAGCACGTTCCTGCATCACTGAGGTCACTGCAGGTCTCAGCCCTGGTATCCCTTGCAGCACGTTCCTGCATCACTGAGGTCACTGCAGGTCTCAGCCCTGGCTCTCCCTTGCAGCACGTTCCTGGATCTCTCCAGGTCTCAGCCTGGCTCTCCCTTGCAGCACGTTCCTGCATCACTGAGCTCTCTCCGTGCCCACTGCAAAGGGAAATGTTGAGCCCCCCGTGGGGGCACTGCCACGGAGCCCTGCAGGCAGGGCTGGGAGGAGAGATCCCCGTGATCCCCCAGTGTGACAGCTGAGGGTGAGCTCAGGGCTCCCCGTGGGGCTGAAAACACAGCAGCTCACAGGGAGAGCCCCAGGCTGCTCCAGGGACCAGTGCAGGGACCAGTGCAGGACAGGGGGAATCATCCTGCCCGGGACAGGACAGGGGGAATCATCCTGCCCGGGACAGGGCAGGGGGAATCATCCTGCCCAGGACAGGACAGAGGGAATCATCCTGCCCAGGACAGGACAGGGGGAATCATCCTGCCCAGACAGGACAGAGGGAATCATCCTGCCCGGGACAGGGGGAATCATCCTGCCCGGGACAGGGCAGGGGGAATCATCCTGCCCGGGACAGGACAGAGGGAATCATCCTGCCCAGGACAGGACAGGGGGAATCATCCTGCCCGGGACAGGACAGAGGGAATCATCCTGCCCAGGACAGGACAGAGTGCACAAACCAGGAGGAGCAAGCCTTGTTTGAGCAGCAGTGGTCTGTCAAACTGGCTAACCACAATGTGCAGTGCTTTATATACATAATATATCACATAGCTGGTCAATCTGTGCCTTGGGAGTTAGTGAAGAAGCTGTGCCATGATTTTCCATAATATAAAGGGATTTCTCCCACCAGCTGAACAGCCTTATTCCAGCCCCCAAAAATTTTGATCCATCTTGGAAGCAATCTTGATTTAAGACAGCAAATGTATGTTTTTATTTTCTGCAATGTCTAAACATTTCATTTTGATAGAAAATGATGAAATCACGTCCTGTCATTTCAACTCAGTTTCAGTATTCCTGACATCAGAATCCATCTGACCTTTTCACCTTAGGATGGAGCAGCTTTAAAAATGAAAATGCTTTTTGTGCTCTGCTCTAGGAATACAAGACAAACTCAGAAAAATGCACTGTCAAAACTAAGAGTTGTAATAATAACTGTAGAGTTCAGTTCATGTGCTGCTGGTGTTGGTTATAAAGGGAGAAGGCACAATTTTAATCTCTCTCTGGTATGAAAAACAGATGTGGCAAAGATGAATTCTGAATGTGCAACCACTACAACAGACTTGCACCTCCCAGGAATTGTCTGGAGCTCACCTAAAGCTGTTGAAGTTACTGGATTTGTCTCTTTCATATTCTGCCAATTCATCATTCTGATGTGAATCTTGGGAAGTAACGAGGTTTCTGTGGTGTTATTTGCCTTTTTGTAACATCCATACTGAAAACCCCAGTGGGACTGCCACAGTCACTGTTGCCTGCACTTCCTTTATGTTTTTGAAAGGCTATAAGCTTATAAGATAAAAAACCTCTCTGTAATGGAAAAAAAAATCCAGATAATTTCTGAGTTGAGGCTTCTTCAGAATCCTACAGAGAAGTTACACCATGCCATGTAAATGGCTGCTCAGCCCAGTTTAGGATTTTCACAGCCTCTAAATGACTTTTTGTTGATCATTTGCAGGACTATCCAGACGTTGTGGTAGGTGTGGAAGGGCTTGGTGTTGCTAAAATAAAAATACATGTGATGAGATCTCTTCAGCTGATTCAAACGTGCTCCAGTGCAAGGACTGTGTCAGTGTTTGAGGGTGAGGCTCACGTTCTGGAGTTAGCAGAGGAATGCTGCTCAGAGCTGAGGTGTCCTGGCACCACCTGTGGAATTCCTGCAGGGCTCCCAGGGCTCTCCCAGGCACTTGGAGGAGCCAGGGCTGATCCCAGGCATCCATCTGTGCAGGGAAAGGGGGCTGGGTGAGTTAGGAGGGCTGGGCTGGGAAGGCAGTAATGAACCTGAGTTTTTAATGCTTGGTTCTAATGAAGGAAGGAATCATGCTCTGATGGTTAAACCTGGGATGGGATTTTAGGCACTGCAGATTCTAATGAGGGCTCAGCCTGCATCCGTCTGTGCAGGGAAAGGGGGCTGGGTGAGTTAGGAGGGCTGGGCTGGGAAGGCAGTAATGAACCTGAGTTTTTAATGCTTGGTTCTAATGAAGGAAGGAATCATGCTCTGATGGTTAAACCTGGGATGGGATTTTAGGCACTGCAGATTCTAATGAGGGCTCAGCCTGCACACAGCGTGTGACATTTGATTCTCATTTCTGCCTTAACAGGAGTGCACAACAATGGGATGTCATCCCTGGGATGGGTTCTGGGGAGCTGCACTGAGCTGTGGTGGTGTGGGCTCTGGCATTGCTTTCAGCTGGGCCGTGGCTGTGCCACTGTGGGCCCTGGTTTATCTGATCTGCCTCAGCAGACACACAAAAGGTGTGTCATGGTGCTGGATTGCCTTGACAGACAAAGAGCATTAATGCCAAATCCCCAGGAGTGCTTTGAGATGTGAAATGTAATGTGTAAGCATCCATTGTCATTAGGGCTGTTAATGACATCCAGAACCCTAACCAGGACAGAGCACAGGCTCTGCAGAAATCACTCCTGTTAAATTTCACTTAATCACAGCCCATACAGAATTCTGTCATGATAAAACATTGGTGGCTGAGTAAGGAAGGATTTAGAAATATTTTCAGATTTCTTATATAACAGAGTTTGTGCAGGTCAGTTGACTGAAGGTTTCTCCTCTTTTATTCACTGTCTGGACCATTCTGCATTTCTTTTAGGATGGTGACTTTTGGTTACCCATGTACTTTTTCTCTTGCAGTTATATAAAAAATTGTTCCGTACTTAAGTATTTCAAGAGAAAAGAAAAGTAAAGAGTAAAGCAGTCAAACACACGTGAAAAGTGCTCGAGATGCCAGAACAGCAGAGTTACCTGGGTGCACTTTGTTACCAGGAATGACTGTCTGTAACAGCCCTTTACACGCGGGACAGGCTCTGCTCTCTGGTATTTCTTTGCAGGACACACCAGTGCCCTTGGCTTCCCCTTCAGCTGCCCACAGAAATGCTGGACAGCTCTCCAGTTTCAGCCTTGCTTTGCAGCATTGTCCTGTGAATGGTTATTGGATGATAATCCTGATTTCTGAATCAATTTAGGCATTCAAATCCAATTAATTTAATTGCAAATTAGAAACCTAAGCACCTATAAAAAGTGGCTTTAATGGCTCTTCAATTTTAACTAAAAGTGTAACTGTGTATTTAGAGCAGGTGGGTATTATACAAAGCTGATATTTTCTCCCAACTTAAATAATCTGTTCCTTATAATAACTATTAAAATAATGTGATTATTTGCAAGCAGGTGATTATTTTGCAGCTGTAAAGATGTTTTGTTTGCATAAATTTAGGACATCTTCTTTAGACTTGAGGATTTGAGTGCTCTCAGCAATTTCTTTGGGCATTTGTGAGCGTGTGAAAAGCTGTTGCAGTGCTTGAGACTTTGTGCAGAGCTGGAGCTGATAGCAGGATGAGATCTGTGAATATGACGTTCCATTACATGCTCCATTTCATTCCACTAAAAGGCAGAGAGGGAGAAGTGAAACTTCAGTAATGAAGGGAAGTATCATTTGCCCCGGTGAGGAGGCTTCTGAGGGCACAGTGGATGGTACTAAAGTGTGTTTTATGCATTGTCTGTGAGCATTAGATTAATTGCACTTGGCTGCCAGTGAAAGTTGGGCTCACATGCACCCACACTCCAACTTCTGTTAATGCTGGGTCTCATTTCTGGCACTGGGAATCCAGATTTACCCCTCTGGGTGATGGATTGTGTTGGGATGAGGGAAGGGCAGTGCTCCTCGCTGCAGGGTGTGTGTGAGCACAGCTCTGGCTGTCACGGCTGCGTCTGGCATCGCCCTCGCTGGGAGCAAACCCAGCCAGAGCCAGCTGCACTGCTCCACTGCCACGGCCACACGTCTGCCCTGTTTCCTTGGAAGTTCTCCACACTTTGGGATGATGCTGAGCTGAGTTTCAGGCTTGTAACAAATCTGGAGAGGCAGTGTTTCCCTGGGGCTCAGAATCCCATTGCCAGGATTTCACAGGGCCCCTCTGGCAGGGCACTGCCGTGCTCAGCTAATTTTTGAAGACACCTTGACAAGTAGCTCTCCACATGGTGCCCTTTGTTCCCCGGTTAAACAATGTGTGTGTCTAGTCTCATCTGGAGCTCCCTGAGCAGATGCAGGTGGGCAGCAGTCCCTGAGCCTCACTGCTCTGGAGCGGGGTGGAGGTGTGATCAACCTCATCCTGGACTCTGCAGTGCTGAGCTGACACTTTTCATCTGATCTCCAGCGAGGCTCATTACTGACAACATTTCCAGCAGGGCTGGGTGCTTGTTTTGTTGCTGTGGAGTAGATAAAATGAGACCCTGAATATCATAAAGTGTGTTCAGCACAGGAAAACTGCAAGACAGAAATTTCTGGGGAAGAACGAATGGGATGGCCCCAGGATCTCATTGTCTGGGGAGGACTGCCTTCCCTGAGCAGCAGTGGGGGAAGAACCTGGTCCCGTGTGCTCTGGGTCAGTGCCAGGCTGGGCAGGCGTGCTGGCAGATCCCGTGGGCACTGAGCTGCCCTGACTTCTGGTGGTTTTAGCACAGAACCACAATGGGGCCACCACTGAGGCAGGCTTTCCTGGAGCTGGTGTTTCCTGAGGCCAGCCTGCCCTTCAGGCAGGAGCAGTGGGCAGTGTGCTCAGCCTGCAGTCACCTGAACACCTCGTGGGTCCTGTGCCCTTCACAGCAGGACAGTGGGCCAGAGCAGGACCAGACTGAGCAGTGTCTCTGAGAAGGAACTCTGACACACCCCGTGCTCCCTGAGGGAAGAAAACAAGGGAAAACCTTGCTGCAAACAGCCTGATTGTGTCTGCGTGGGTACCATGGCAAAAGAGGCAGACTGCTGAGGGGGATTTTCTCTCACAGGTATCAGATGGATGCCAGCATCCCGTGGAACAGACCCAGCACCAGGATCTCCACCAGGAGTTCTCTGCTCCACTGAGGCTTACCTGGCCTGGGGCTCCTGGGAGCCTCATCAAGCCTTTCATTTGTTAGAGGCAAATTTTACCTTTCACGTGAAATGTAGCCTGAAATACAGAAAAGAGCAGCTCCTAATTAAACTCCTGCCTAAATCCATTACAGCTTCTGAGGCCATTGAGACAGGGAGATGAAAAGAACCTTAATGATCCCAATATGTAAATAGAGATGTAAAAGTTTGTTTGGAGAATGAGGGTTGGAGGCCAGATAGGAAACCAAACATAAAGCCTCTTGGTAGAAATTGAATCACTGCATTAGTTATCATGGATTTTCATAAAAATAAAGTAATAATGCACATTCAAGTTTCAGTTCGTAAATACGAAGTGACAGCCTCTGAGTAAGCCACTGAAATTATATTATAGACCTAAAAAAGAATAATAGAGGAAATTGAGAAAGCATGAGAGAGAGTTGTAATAGAATTGGGCATTGGTATAAATACAAATCATGAAAGGGAGATTGATTTAGTGAATGATATGAAACTCAGGAACTCGAGGTGTTAAAAAGATCATCTGCTCATGTGATAAAGGATGCCTAAGGCTGCACAACTTTTAGCTGAAACAGCCAGATTCGCTTAAGGTAGGTGAACTTTAAAATTGTGTGAGGAATAATGGATTGCCAGGGAGCTTGCTTCTGCAGGACACAGTTGCTGTATTAAGAAAATTATCTTTTCTCATCAATTTAGCCAGAAGTTTTACAAGGGGTTCTGGGAATAGGGATTGCTGTACTCTACAGGGACGTTCCAGGGCTCCTGCAGTGGCTCTGCAGGAAAGCCTCTGTGTGAAATGATTTCCATTCTCTGGGTGGTTCTGGGTCCTGGCAGGAGGTGGGACAGCCTCAGATTCCTGTGCGTGGTGCCTCCCCTGAGTGTCTGCTCGTGTGCAGGGATGTGTCCAGCTTGTGAAAGCCCTGCAGGACCCAAACCCACCCAGCTGTGAGTGCAGAGGAGTGGAAATCCCCCTGCCTGCCCCTGTCTGAGCGAGCAAGGCTCAGAGATCCAGATGGATCCTCCTCTGGAACCTCCTCTCCATACCTGGGGGTGACAGAACAGCTCTTTTTGAGTTTGGAAACCAGCAAGTTGGGATTGCAGCTTCATTCCCAACAGTCCCAAAGGCATGAATAACTCCACACTGAGATTTGCAGCAGTCATAGTTCTCTTGCAGATATCACAACTCCATTTCCTTCTCCCTCCTTTATGTGGAGTGCTGCTTTCCAAACAAAGGGCAAGAGCAGGATGCAGGACCCTGTTCTTGCCTGCTGTGTCTCAGTCCCCTGGACTGTGCACATCCATGCACAGAGGTTGGTGAGACAGCAGAGAAGAGTCCAGGGAGGAACTCTGCACGTCCTGTAATCAGCTTTTCTCTTCTTTCCATGCTGGGGATCACCTCTGCTTCTGAAAAAAAAAATGTGAATAATCTTAATGAGTCCAGAGCATGTCCCTGAGGCAGGCAGCCCTCATTCACCCGTGGGGATTGGGCAGCCCTGAGGCTTTGCTGCTGCCATCATCAGTCAAACACAGCGCTGCAGGGTGTGCTCAGATGAGCCTCTTTTAGAGGCTGGCCATTCTTTCCTCCTGGTTGTTTGAAGATAGTTCAGATATCAAGCTTCAGGACTCAGCTCAATTTCCCAGTAAATAGATCCGAGGTATGAGTGCCTGTCAGGACGGAGGGAGTGTGAAAGCATTTGAAAGATCAAAGCAGCACGACTCCCATCAGAGTCAATGGGAACAAGCAGCTAAAATCTTACAAAATGCTTTCAAATGATCTCCACCTTGGATTCCCTAGCCTCGCTGAAGGCAGCCCCTGGAATGTTTACTGGGTGTGTTCCTCTGGCACTGCTCTGAAGCCAGAGGAGGCCTGCAGGAGCTGCGGGCTCAGTTGGCAGCGAGGAGCTCTGCTTGCCCTGCTGTGCCAGCCCTGGGAGCTGGGCACAGCTGGCCTTTGCCATTCGGGTTGGCAGCAAAGCTGGTGTGCTCCTCCTCTGCAGTGACCCTGGGGCTGCTCTGAGGCCTCTCTGCTCTGGGGCTGTCAGGGCAGAGCCCCCAGAGCCCCAGGGCAGGGTCGGGGCAGCTCTGCGCAGCAGGGCTCTGCCCTGGCCGGGGCTGGCACTGCCCCTCGGAGCACACTGCTATGGGGAAAGCTCTGCAGCATCTCCAGCAGCGCTGAGCTCGGTGCCCAGAGCTGCAGTGCCCGTCAGAGCCCGCCCTGTGGCATGAGCAGCCATGAATAAAACATTAATGAATAAACAGCGCAAAAACACCTTCTGTGAGGTGAAATGGAAACGGCATCTCTTCAGTCCTCACCTGGACTTCCACCCATTCCACAAGTGTGGGCTCGTTTAAGAAGTTTTTCTGGACTATGTGAGAGGAAATGTTTCTGGCCTGCCGTTCCTATTTATGCTAAATGTAGCTGTTTTCATTGTTTGCTAGATTATTCTCACCTCACAGTAATGAGACTTCATTTCTCACCCCCGATAGCACTTGCAGATAACATTGCCCAGCGCTTTGTGGCCAGGGAAAGCTTTGTAAACAGTTAATTCCTCCACACCCACAATGAGGATAATGTGCTATGTAAATAGGTGTTTATATGAAAAAATGCACACAGACACACATTTATGTCATGAGCACCGAGCCCTCACTCTGATGTGCTTTGCAAAGTGTTGTCAGGGGTTTTCTGCAAAATGCTGAAATGCTGTTAGATAATGCGGGTAGTTCAAATAGAAAATGTTCATCAGCAGCTCCATTGTTGTTATTATTTTACTTGACTGTGCAAAGAACGAGACACAGGAATGAAACAGTATTGATCCATGGTGGTTTCACTGTCCTAAACCAGGCTTTTGTTTAGCTGGCTGAGGAAAACAGGATGCCTTTTCTTCCATCTTTTTAATATATTTTTTCCTTGAATCTTCTTGATTTAATGCAGTGTGATCAATTTTCAGGCAGTGGTTTGTCTTGCACGTCAGAATGCCTCACAACTAATGCTATAAATACAGGTGGGAGCAATATCTTCAGCATTTCCTCACATCTAAGAAGGAAAAAAGGAAGTTTGAAGTAGATTTACTTTGTGCACAGGTGTGGTCAGGAGGGGTGCTGGGCACAGGCTGCTCTGTCCTCTGGCAGGGCAGCTGGGAGGGGAGGATGTGCCAGGGCTGTGTCTGCCCCGGTACTCTGCAAAACACATTCCCACTACAACAGGGCCGTTTGCTTGTGCCATCAATACTGAATCTGAGGAGCAAAGATGAAATACTTGTGTCTTTTTTACCCAGAAAAGCTGCATTTCTTGGAGATGCATGCATGGACTGCAGACAGGAAAGGTTGTGCATCCCTTATCTCACTGTAAGGCACAAAAATCTCTGGCGTTTTCCAACTGCATGAAAGGAGCAACACTTCCAGCTAAGGGAGACATTCTCCAAAGTCATTTATCTGAGCAGATCTGAGATGGTGCTGCAGTTGTTAATTATCATCTCCGTCCTCAGTGGTCCCTAGAGCTGGGGAGTTTCCAGTCAGATCCTGTCTAGTTCAAATCCTTTCTGCACTGGTGTCACCAGGCCAATCTTCCCCATCCTGCACTTAATTGTTTCTATCCAGCTTTGTGCTTTGCCTTTACCTTTCTTCAATCTCATCTATTTATTTCAGATAGTTTTCTACACTACAAAGATCATTTTGAATTCTAAGCTTGTTCTCCAGAGAACTTCTAACCCCTCCCAGCCTGGCATCATCTGCAAATTTAATGAAATTAATTAAATGAAAATTAAATGAAAGGCTCACATTGACTTCAAGGGGCATTGGAGTGAACCCAAACTGTCTTACATCTTTCACAAGTGGTTCAAGTGAAATACACTTATTGCTTCACAGGCCATTTTTGTAAGGGAGAAAGACGGATGCATGTTGAATAATTCAGGGTCCTCGTTGCTGACTGAGAGAGATTTAACTAATTTGTCAAAATAATGACCCCTGTTCACGGCGGGGAGCAAGTGGCTCTGGATGGTTGCTGTCCCCGGGGAGGCTGGAGCAGCCTGGGCTCAGCTCAGCTCATCCCCTCGGCAGGGCTTGCCTGGGGCTGTGCAGTGCAGGGTGGCACGGGGCTCTGACAGGGTGCAGTGCCAGCATGAGAGCTCCTTCCCAGCCTGGTGGGAAGAGCTGCTGCCCTCAGCCAGGCTGCACATGCTGGCACTGAGCCCCAGCCAGGGCCACTGGGACCCTGGCACAGCTCAGAGCCCCCCTGCTCTGTGAGCCCTCATTGGCACCCTGGCACAGCTCAGAGCCCTCCCTGCTCTGGTACAGCCCCACACTGGCACCCTGGCACAGCTCAGAGCCCTCCCTGCTCTGTGAACCCTCACTGGCACCCTGGCACAGCTCAGAGCCCAGAGCATCCCTGCTCTGTGAACCCACTCACGGGCAGTGAGGGAGGGGAGCTGGTGCTGGTGGCTCAGGGGAAGCTCGGTGTCCCCTCCCTGCTGGGTGTCCCCTCCCTGTCAGAGTGGGGCAGGGCTCTCTCCCCCACTCCAGTACAAACTGGAGTCACTTCCCCAGCAGGGGAGGCTTGGAGAACATTCTCTGGCTCTGCAGCCTGTCCGTGCTGGCTGCTGGCAGCTTTCATCTGCCACTTGTGTATTGTGGCTGCTGTTGGAGCACAGTCCTGCTTATTTATGCTTCTCTGCAAGTGATTCTTGGCTTAAAAAGGCGTAGGACTCTTTCAGGAATTTTTCATGTTTTGCTGTTGCATTATTTTCCCTCTGTCACTTCAGAGTGTTGGCCAACTTTCCAGAGCCTGCCGTGTGTGCATGAGTATATGTATATTGCAACAGATTTTTGCTTTTTCCCCTAAGTTGTGATGTTGGGTATCTGAACACTTGCCAGAGCAGTAGAACCAGACTTTTCCTGGACAAACTGTGGCAGCAAGAGGACTGGATCCTTAACTCTTTGAAGTCCTCCTGTTACCAAGATGGAAATCTCTTTGTCCTTGCAGCTCTAAAGTCAGCATTGCTGAGCCTATTTCATCTCCTTCTGCCTGTTGAAGTGACTGAAAGGCAGTGCCCTTGCTGGGGTGGTGTCTGAGTTCCACGAGGGATTTCAGCAGCCTTTGGGCATTGTTCTGTTCCGTGCCAGCTGAGAATGCCCAGCTCAGGCTGGTGCCTGCAGATCTGGGCTTGTGGGACACTGCAGGCTGAGTGCAGCGAGGAGTTCAAACTCTCCTGTCCTTTCATCCTGGCATTCTCTTCTCTCTGCAGGGGCTTTTCAGTCACTTCTCCCGTGCTGCTCTCATCCCCTTGAAGTCTGTGCAGGTCTGGTCACAGTGCTGTCCCTAATTAAAACTGGTGAATGACCCATTAGTGTTTGGACAGATGTTAAAATCTCAGGACTGTTCCTGTTGGAGGCTGTTTGGGCTGGATCAAAGCTTTCAGAGCCAAAGGGACGTCAGCCTGCTGGGTGGAATTTGGCTTTCCTAGAGGCTGGGCCCTCGAGCCCCCAGTCTGGTGTGGTGCAGGGCTGGGGCTGTGCCCTGCCCGTGCTGTGTGTGCTCATGGCACAGCGGTGCCCAGGCTGGTCACTGTGCCCGTGCTGTGTGTGCTCATGGCCCTGGCACAGCAGTGCCCAGGCTGGTCACTGTGCCCATGCTGTGAGTGCTCGTGGCACAGCAGTGCCCAGGCTGGTCACTGTGCCCGTGCTGTGTGTGCTCATGGCACAGCAGTGCCCAGGCTGGTCCCTGTGCCCGTGCTGTGTGTGCTCATGGCCCCTGGCACAGCAGTGCCCGTGTTGTGTGTGCTCATGGCACAGCAGTGCCCAGGCTGGTCACTGTGCCCATGCTGTGAGTGCTCGTGGCACAGCAGTGCCCAGGCTGGTCACTGTGCCTGTGCTGTGTGTGCTCATGGCACAGCGGTGCTCACACTGGTCACTGTGCCCGTGCTGTGTGTGCTCATGGCACAGCAGTGCCCAGGCTGGTCACTGTGCCCGTGCTGTGTGTGCTCATGGCACAGCAGTGCCCAGGCTGGTCGCTGTGCCCGTGCTGTGTGTGCTCATGGCACAGCGGTGCCCACGCTGGTCGCTGTGCCCGTGCTGTGTGTGCTCATGGCACAGCGGTGCCCAGGCTGGTCGCTGTGCCCGTGCTGTGTGTGCAGGGGGCTGTGCAGCTGAATGACGAGGGCACAGCTCTGAGCTTGCAGTGCTCGGCTGGCTCCGTGTGCTGCAGATCCCCACAGATCTCTCATCCCTGTGCCCACACCCTGCCGGTGTGTTGGCAGGGCTGCCAAGGGGCACCATGGCCAGCCCCTCGTGTTCCCGTGCTGCCTCCCCCCTCGTGCCTGGCCTCGTGGGCAGCCCTGCCAGGGCCGGCCGGGCTGTGCCAGCCCTCTGCCAAGGTGTAAATGGTGCTCCTCAGCCCGTGGGAACCACCTGTTGCTGCAGCACGAGCTGCATAATCAGAACTGACAGTCCCTGTCTAGAGATTTCTTGGAAGCTGGAAAAATGAGAATGTTGTCAAAAAAATAGCGACGCTTCTAGTCTGCAATGCAGTGATGGGGATGAAAGATGAGAGAATCCAAGGAGGCAGAGAATATATCAGCCCGGTGCTTTTTCTAACTAATTTAGGAGTCCAGAATGGTCTGGAAGAATTTACATTTCTCTTACAGCCTTAAAGAAAAAGCATTTTAAGCCAGTTTCTCTATTTCTTTTTCTTCACAAAGAAATCCAACAGCTGTTGGTCTGTCGGACCAAAGTTTAATAGCAGTCATGCATAAAACTACAACAAGGGTGGTCATTTCTTCTTTCATCAGTTGATGCAAAAGAATTTTTATATTTTATTTGGTTTGAAGCAATTTTCCATAAAGTTATGAAAACCCTTTAAAGGAGGATCTTATTTTTTTCTAAGGGAAAAAATGAAACAGTTGTGGCTCCTAGAATCTACAGCACAAGGAGGGCTGGGGCCAGCAGGTTCCTGAGGCAGTGCCAGGCTGGCTCGGGCTCTGCTGCCATCCCTGCCCAGCTGGGAGCAGGACTGCAGCCCAGAGCAGAGGAGGGGATGGCTGTGGCTGCAAGGGCAGCGGCGAGCAGCAGCACTGAGGAGGCCCCTGGAGCTCTCTGTGTGTGCCTGGGCTGAGCTGCACCCCCAGAGCTGCCCCAGGAGCTGCTGCTGCGGGTGGGAGGTGGGGGCTGCCCCAAAAACCTGCCCAGAAGTGTTACCAGCAGATGGGGACTCCAGCTCCCGAGCTCTCCTTGCTTCTTACAGGGCAGGCTTTGAGAATCCCTGTCGAGCAAGGGGACAGCAGCCTGGTTTTACAGATCCATCAGAGGAGGTGAAAGGCTGCATTCTCAGGGAGGTTTAAGCACCAAACTCCCCTGGAGTTCAGTGGGAGTTTAACACTTCAGGATCCTTCAGAGTATGGATCTCAATAAATGACACACAGTAAGTGTGTGAGGGAGCAGGGAATGAATGCCGGGCTTGTGCAAAGTGGTTCTGTGCCTTCCTGTGCCTTCCTGCACATGGGCACAGCACATCCACTGTGCCAAAGGTACCACGGATTCCGTGAGGTGGGGTTTGAATTGAGCAGGTTTCATCGTGATGATTTTGTTTTGATTTGTGGCCCCAGTTCATTAAGGCTTATTGGGGGAAATTTGGCAGGGTTTATTCAGTCAGAATTAGTACTCCTGTAAAGCAGCTTCATGAAATGATGCTAATTTCCTTGGAATTTCATCTCTGACAGAAGAAAAAAAAGAAGAAAATGATGCTACCAGGTTCTTGTTGTGTCAAGGAAACAACTTGTTTTGACATTTCCAAAATGAAATGTTTTGATTTTTTCATTTTAAAATAACTTTTTCCTTGATGTTGTGGTATTTTTACATAATTTTAATCATTTGAAATTGAAATGAAACTGAATTTCGTGACCCAAAAATGAAAGCAAATGTAGGTGTCTTGCAAGCCCTGCTGAAGTGCAGCATTCATCCTCCAGCAGCTCGAGTGGCAGTGCCAGGGGAGGGGGGCCACGGCACCAGGGACACGCCAGGTGGCCCTGGCTGCTCTGAGCTCAGTGCTCGGAGGGGACGAGCTCTGAAAGGGAGCTCCTGGACAGAAATAAATCACAGCTGAGGACAGAGTGTGCAGGGCTGGGCAGAAGCTGCTCTGCTCTCACTGCCACCCCGGAAAATGCAGAAAATCTGCAAATCCACTGCACAGAGAAACTGACTGTTCCCAGCAGTGGAAACAGGGGCAAAAGGAGCATGGAAAGGAAAAACTCACTGAAGTTTTATCTGCCAAGCCTGGATTTTAAAAAGCAAAAGGTGATTCCTGAGGGGAGGCTGCTAATGAGGGGATTTTTCAGTTGGTAACACCAACACAGCAGACGTTGTGTCAGACCACAAAGGAGCTATTGCACTTGCAGCTCCAACTGGATGCTTGCCCAGAATTGTAAGTCCTCTAAAATGTCCCATTGCGTGTTTCACTCGGGTATATTGGGCTGAGGGTAATCTATTGATGTTTGCCACACAGCTGCAGAGCAAACCAAAATATTTCTTGGAAATTAATTGGTATCAGAGTTCTCTTAATCAATATGCTCTGCGAGATGCTTCAGGTGGATTAGTGCAGTAAAAATCATTTTTCATGCACGCAGGTCTCTGCTCATACCTATTTATAGCAGTGCTAGGTGGGCTTGCACCATGCCACTGTGGAAAGCCTGGCAGCAAACAGGACCCTTAGAAACTGAGGGAGCTGCTGGCTCTGGGAGGAAAAGGCAGCTGCAGCTGTGGATGCAGGATTTTGGGTGCCGTGCTGCAACAGCAAAACCTCAGCAGAATGTGCTGATGCTAAAGGGGTGGACTTGCCAAATTGAGAGCACCTCTGGTGTGTCCCAGTCTGCAGAGCTGGGCTGTGTCACCTGGCAGCTCCTCCAGGACAGGCCAGGTCACAGGGCCAGCTGGGGAGGAGGGGGAGATGTGCAGCTTGAGGACACAGCTCTCATTCCACAGCACCATGGAGGGGTTTGGGCTGGAGGGACGTCAGCAAGGTCCCAGGGCAGGGACACCTCCCACTGTCCCAGGTGCTCCAGCCCCATTCAGCCCAGCCTTGGGCACTGCCAGGGATCCAGGGGCAGCCCCAGCTGCTCTGGGCACCTGTGCCAGGGCCTGCCCACCCTGCCAGGGAAGGATTTCTTTGTAATATCCAACACCATGCCTCTTCCAGTTGAAAACCATTCCCCCTTGTTCTGTCATCTGTCACCTTTGAAAGGGTACTTTCAGATTTTGGCAGAATCTTCAACCCTCACAGTTAAAATTCAAAATATTTAACGTTAAGACCTTATTCAGTGTAAATCCCACCAAATGGGGAAGGCTTTGGTGCAGGTGATGCTAGGTTTAAAGTCTGTCTGGAATGCAGTCACCAGGGCTCAGGCCAGGCCATCACCCCTTTCCAGCAGCTGGGCTGTGTGCCCTGTCCCTGCAGAGCCAGGAGCAGCAGGAGCATCCCTGGCCCTGGTGCCCCTTTGCATTTACTGCTTTTGCTGGGGCACAGAAGGAGAATCCCAGCTCTGCAGCCCAGGAGGAGCAGTGACCACCCAGAGCAGCTGGGCAGTGCTCGTCCCTGGCTGCAGCAGCACTGGGGGGGTTGAACCTGCTGCTGCTGCATCCTCTGGGATGGAGATATCCTTATCCTTGGGGTTTGCACCTCCTGCTGCTGCTGCATCCTCTGGGATGGAGATATCCTTGTCCTTGGGCTTTGACCCTGCTGCTGCATCCTTGCTCAGGAAGGCAGGTGGGACAGGTCCTTCTGGGGAGGCACAGGGGGCTCAGGGCTGAGCCCTGCAACCTCCCTGGAGTCCCTGTGCCTTAGGCCGGGCTCAGCCATCCCCGGAATTCCTGCCCTGATGTTTTAGGCTGGGCTCAGCCATCCCGGAATTCCTGCCCTGCCGCCTTAGGCTGGGCTCAGCCTCACGGAATTCCTGCCCTGCCGCTTTAGGCTGGGCTCAGCCATCCTGGAATTCCTGATTCCTGCCCTGATGTTTTAGGCTGGGCTCAGCCATCCCGGAATTCCTGCCCTGCCGCCTTAGGCTGGGCTCAGCCATCCCCGGAATTCCTGCCCTGCCGCCTTAGGCTGGGCTCAGCGGTCCCGGAGTTCCTGCCCTGCCGCCTTAGGCTGGGCTCAGCCATCCCGGAATTCCTGCCCTGCCGCTTTAGGCTGGGCTCAGCCATCCCGGAATTCCTGCCCTGATGTTTTAGGCTGGGCTCAGCCATCCCGGAATTCCTGCCCTGCCGCCTTAGGCTGGGCTCAGCGGTCCCGCTGAGCAGGGGTCCCGCTCAGCGCCCGGGTTAAGCTCGGCTCAGGAAAGGCGACTCTGCCTCCCCCGAGTCATTTAGAAGTGACTTATGGAGCTAATAATGGCCTCATGCCTTTGTACCTTGGTACACAGCTTGTGTTCTGAAGTCTTTTATGGCTCAAATGAGCTGCTCTTGCTTATTTATTCCCCTCCTCATTCATTTTTAATGGTTAGCAGAGACTCCCCCGTTCTTCTCCTGACAGCAGTGATTTAGGCAGGGCTCATTATCATAACTTACATTACTAAATATCCCCATTTGTGCTGCTAGACCAAGGAAAATGTGTGCAGTGCTAAATCAGAAGAGATCCCATGAGCTTGGCACGGTGGCAGGGCTGTGTTTGAGGTGTGGGTTATGTACAGAGAGCCCTCGAGGGGAAGGATCACTTACAGGAACATGGATGGGGACACAGTCGTCCCCAAATACAGATTTTTATGGGGGAATACCAGAGGTTTACCTTCCCAACTGGCCACCCTTGAGACGCACAGACCTAAACTGCTCACGATATATTTTATTTTCAAAGATACATTTTATTTTCAAAGACTTACTAGCTGTGACCTGGTAGGAGTTCCAACAGAATTACTGTAGCAGGAAAGCAGTTTCCTGTGAGGGCTTCACCCCACGGGAATTTAATAATGCTAATGAGGTGGGGAAGGACTGTTCCAGTTATTTGTGAGAGCGAGCAGTGGGGTTCTGGGCTCCTCTGCTGGGACTCACCATGTACATTCCCCTTTCCATCCCTCCCATTAGAGCTTTGGATTCTGTTCAGCCAAAAGCTGCCACAGGGTTTATGGGACCAAAGGAACATCAGCCACAAATTCAGATCTCCCACAGCCAGCCTGCACACAGGGGGACTGGCAAAAGCAGTAAAATGGCTTTGGGCCTGGGCTCAGAGCAGGGCTGAGCACCTCAAACACTGCACTCTGCACTTGTGGGGCCGTGATGAACTCACATCCAGTGCCAGCAGTGTGTGTCTGCTGGGGACACGGGACTGGGAGTGTCACTGCAGGCTGGGCTGGCACTGTGGGACAGAGCCCTGGCAGTGTCACTGCAGGCTGGGCAGGGCTGGCACTGTGGGACAGAGCACTGGCAGTGTCACTGCAGGCTGGCACTGTGGCACAGAGCACTGGCAGTGTCACTGCAGGCTGGGCTGGCACTGTGGGACACAGCACTGGCAGTGTCACTGCAGGCTGGGCAGGGCTGGCACTGTGGGACAGACACACCTCTGCCCCGAGATCAGATCTGTCACTCACACTGCCTCAGCTGTTCACTGGTGGAAGTGGCACTGGGGGACAGACACTCCTCTGCCCCCGAGATCAGATCTGTCACTCACACTGCCTCAGCTGTTCACTGGTGGAAGAAAGAGAGGGGGACCTGCAGGAGCCAAAAGAAGCCCGAAGCACTTTTATAACCTGCCCAGTTCGTGCCCACAAATGCCATTCAAAGCTCAGCCCCTCGAGAGATAAAAGCCCCTGTACTGAGAGAATCTCTGGAGCATCTTGTGAACGCTGAGTACAGTCTCCCCTAATTAATGGAAGTCAGCTGGGTGCAGGTGTGTGAAAAGCTCCAGTGACACAAAGCCCCGAAAAGCTTCAGCGAGGCAGCACAGCACCAGAAGGGTTTAATGGCATTCTAATGTCCCTGAATCACAGTGGCCACAGCAAAGAGATGTATTCCAGCAGTACATTACCAGGAAAAGAAAATCTGCTCTTGCTCTCTTGAGCCCTTGTCACCTTTCCTGCAACTGGAGTTGCATCTCTGGGATAGAGAACTCAAAGGCAGGAGGAGGGGAAATGAGGGCTGGGGCAGTCCCTGGGTTTTGGGAAGGAAATAGATTGGTTGTCCCCACAAATCACCCACCTTTCCCCATCCCTCTGTAGCTCTGCTGCATTTGCAAAGTGCTCAGTGCCTTCTGCAATGGCTGTGTGTGCCCAGGCTGCTGCAGCCCTGCAGGGCACTCCTGGTGGCACAAACCCCAGAAATCTGCTTGTGAACAAACAGCAACTCGAGAGTTTGACCTTAAAACAGACGTGGCTTGGAAGGGAGATGTTGCAAGAGCCGTGATAACCTTTTTTTGGTGTGTCACCTGGGCTCAGACAAGGCAGGATGGAAATGCATTGGCCGTGGATCTGTCTGTGAGGGGGCTGTTGTTTAAAGATAATAATATTAGGAATGCCAATTATCCTACAAAGCTGGTGATATTTAAATATTATTTAAATTCATTCAGCATTTAAACAGAAAAGTAGAAAATGGCATTAAATTCAGACAAGGACGAGACTGTCCATTGCAGAGTGAGAAGTATTAAATACATGGATGGAATGGAATAGAAGGTCTGGCTGGTAATGGATTGTGAAAAGAGCTCAGGGTTCTAATAGATCATTCCTTCAGATCATCAGCACGGTAAAGTGCTAGTTAATAAATTATTTGACGTGTACATTTACTCATATATTTTAACTAACTGTAATGAACAGGTCCTGTCAGCTCACCTAGATCCTTGCAGTAGCTGCTAAATTGCTTGAGTGAGATTTACTAACTCCCTGCAATATTGATGTCCAGAGCTGCAGTGATAAATGAAGGGCCATCAGGGCTGGCTCCTGCTCCGGGCTCTGCCAGGCTGGCAGCAGGGCTGAAGCTGTGCCTGGCCAGCCCTGAGCCCTTCCTGGAGCAGTTTTGGGTGAGCCCCCTTCATTCCCTGCTGCCTGTGACAGACTCTTGGGGAGCTCTGTCCTGGGCTGGGTTGGTCAGAGAGATCTGTCCTCCCAGTTCTGCCTGCAGGCACTCAGCTGCTCCTCCCCAGCTGAGGAGGGTTCTGTGGGAGAGCAGGAGGACTGGGGGGTCTGAGCTGGGGGCAGAGGAGAGGAACCTTCTCTCCCTGCCACGATCTGTAGTCTGTCCTACTGCTGGAGTGGGAATTAAGGACCAAAAAAAGCTGTTCCCTTGTCTTAGACGATACTAGAACTGTTCATAGCAGGAAAAACCAGCCTCTTAAAATGGTGCTGGATTACACAGGCTGTTAAGGGCACACCAGGCACCTTTCTTGTTACTCCATGTTGTCCTCTGAACCTGCAGCTAGTTTAAACCTAGATCCCTTCTCTTCCTCCCACTCACCCAGCATGTGGTGAACTTTATAATTAGTGAAGAGACTCATTAATTTTTTTTTCCTTCTCCTTTTTATTTTCAGGTTTCTGACAGATGTGACTATGTCTTTGTCAACGGGAAGGAAATGAAAGGCAAAGTGAATGTCGTAGTTAATTTCACTTACCAGCATCTGAGTGCCCCTTTGGAAATGACAGTGTGGATTCCTCGTCTCCCGCTGCAGATAGAGGTCTCTGACACAGAACTAAATCAGATCAAGGGGTGGAGAGTCCCCATCATCTCTAATAAGAGGTAGGTTTCATTAGAGGATGTTCATTCTGGGCTGTGCACTTGCCAGGGACCTGTCAGGGCCAGTGGATCTGAACATGCTCATTTGGCCTTAATGCAATTCTGCTGTAAATTTGAAGGTCACCAGACATTTATTCAATAGGCTCCTGCACTGGACTTTTAAGGGAAATGGAAGCTGCAGGTAGCATGAACCTGGATTGGAAATCAATTTCCTTTTGTAGCACTAATGGCTGAGATGGGAAGAGCCAATTGGTCAGGCTGGGCAGGATCAGGCACGAGGCAGCAGGGAGACATCAGCAAGGGCCAGCCCTGGCAGGGCGGGTCAGTCTCCAGCCTGCTCACAGCTCCTGGGTGCACTGCCAGTGGTCACAATTAGCACACAGCTGTTTCACACCCTGTGGGTGCAGTGGCACTGGTCAGTGCCCCAGTCAGGACACGGAGCTCCCAGGCACTGTCAGTGCCCCCAGGACAGAGGAGGGATGAAGCAGGCCAGAGCTGTCTGCATCTCTTGTCAGTGTTAGTAAGAACAGAAGGAACAAGTTGGTAACGGAGGTACCTGGTATTCCCAACTGCAAATGAAGCCATAAATGAACCTGTATTTATTACAGGTTTCTGTTAGCACCAGAGCAAAGACATTTTGGTGGAGATGTGATTTCAAATCGTACTGTACAGAGAGGGATGTGTGTGTAGGTGCAGAGATCTCCATGGCAACACAAAGATGTTTATGGGAGGATCCAGAAAGAAAAGAAGTGTGAAGGTCCTGAAAGCAAGGACTTGACATGGAAAACAATGGAAGAAGCTTGGGGAGGACGGCGTGGTGGCAAAGCTGGGAGGCAGTTGATGGTCTCAAGTGCTGGTTTTGAGTCATAAACACGGGAAACAGGGAAAAAACGGGAGAAGCTGAAGAAAGCAGCTGGTCCCGGAGCAGGCTGCAGGCTGAGGCCAGCAGCAGCTCCCCAGCACAGCTGACCCTGTCCCCATGCTGTCCACAGGCCGGCCAGGGACAGCGATGACGAGGACGAGGACGAGCGGCGGGGCAGGGGCTGCACCCTGCAGTACCAGCACGCCATGGTCAGGGTGCTGACACAGTTTGTGGCCGAGCCCCCCGAGCCCGGGGCCCAGCTCAGCTTCCTGCTGGGCTCGGACTGGCAGCTGGACATCACCCACCTGGTCAGGGACTTCATGCAGGTGGAGGAGCCCAGGATCGCCCGGCTGCACGACGGGCAGGTGCTGGTGGGGCTGGAGCTGGGCATGACCACAATTCAGGTAGGAAGGGGATCACTGACCTGTCCTGTTCCTCCCTCACTCCCCTGGGTGATGCAGCATTAGGGACATCACTGACCTGTCCTGTTCCTGTCCTGTTCCTGTCCTGTTCCTCCCTCACTGCCCTGGGTGATGCAGCATTAGGGAGATCCCTGACCTGTCCTGTTGCTCCAAATCCCCTCCCTGGCCATGGGTGATCCAGCATTAATGACAGAAACTGGAGCCATGCACTCCTGAATGGAACAGAATTGGAGCAAGAACTAGAAGGCATGGCAGAGATGGTTTTCTCTCCTTATCTGGTGGCCCAAAGTGTAGCAGATCACAGTTTCATTTAATTTAATCCAACCTGTATATTGGGAGGCTTTTTCTGATTATTTTTGTCTGAGGCTGCTTGTGAACCTGGAGCCAGATTTGGGTTATCACAAGGCATGCAGCTGCTGGAACAGCTCAGTCTTCTCCCAGCCTGCGCTGACAGAGCAAAGGGTAAAGGGAAAATTAACCAGTGGGGCTAAGGAAGTGAGACTGGAATATTAATCTAAATATTAATTAAAAGAAAAGGAACAGGAGATGGGGAGAGAGATTATTTCAGTGATACTGAAGTAGAATACGTGATAACAAACACTAGAACAGGGAAAAAAATCTCTCTCCAAACATGCTTATCCTCCCGAACTGTCAAAGCAGAAAACAAGCAGCACACCTGTCGATAATGAGGTTGTCAAGGCTGGAGAAATGAGATTTGAGATTTTTGACTTTCTGCAAAATCTGCAGAGATTTTCTGAGGGCCTTTCTAAAGCTCTGGAACTTACAGTGCTCCAACCAATGCACGTAAACATGTGGAAAGAAAAATCCAAGGGTAAAAAGCTGAGAGCAAGTTATATTTAAAGAATACCTCTTATAAGCTGCTTCAGAAATGCTCTGTACCCTGTATGGATCATTAAATTCAACTCGCTTGCTAATGAGCATTGTGGATGTCATGTATCACTGCCCTGACCTCTGTGTGGATTTTCTTAACCAAAACAAATTCTCTCTGTCAATTTTGCATTCAGTACCATGAGAGGTTGTTGTAGCAATACATTACCCCTCCTTTCCACAGGATAGAAATAAATACCATTTATTCAGTGGATTTTATGTAAATCTACAGACCTCATTATATTTATGCTACCTCAAAACATGAGGATTAATCAAATACTTCAATTTCACATGGAGATTACATTTGCAGCTGGTTACTGCATGTGAGGCAGATGTGGTTATTGCATTTACAGACAGTTACCACATCTGAGGCAGATGTTGGCACATTGCAGAGGGCAGTGGCACAGCTGATTCCCTTTGCACAGGTAAAATGTGTTATAAGGCCCCTGTTGTTGCAGAAGAGTTACAAAATGTGAGTAGCCCTTTCTAATCATATTTTAATAGTGTCTGCTGTGAGAAATGGTTCCCATTGCCATAAACATCCCTTGTCTGTGTTACATGAGTTCAGTGCACATTTTTTACGTGGTGCTGTACAAAATGGCTGTGGGTAACTTCAGTTTGTCCTTGCAGATCCTGTCCCCCCTTTCAGATGCCATCCTGGCTGAGAAGACAGTGACAGTCCTGGACGAGAAGGTGACAATAACGGACCTGGGAGTGCAGCTGGTGACAGGCCTGTCCCTCTCTCTGCAGCTCAGCCCGGGGAGCAACAGGGCCATCTTTGCTACTGCAGTAGCACAGGAGCTGCTGCAGTCCCCAAAGCAGGTATGTGCCCTGGGCTGGTGAAGGAGCTGCTCTCAGGCACTGCCTGGAACTGAGCAGGTTTTTACTGAGTGTGCTGATGAAGCATTCTGTTCATGGGACTTCCCTGGTGGCCACCAAGGGTCCTAAACAGCAAAACAAAGATCTCACAAAAAGGGCGCTGTGTTCTAACAGCCCTGGCACCAAACAGCCCTCCTGTTATGGCTGATCCACAAACAACAGGCAGTGATGTGTCAGAACTGAGCACCAGCAGTGCCCCCACACGCACACACACAAACACACACACACACACATGTGCCTTTCTGTCCCATCCAGATCCCAGGATATCCTGCCATGTTCAGCTTCCCACCACAGGTATCCCAATCATCCCTTTAATTCCACCTCTCCGTGAGAAAGTGCCTCGTGTTGTGCCAAACTCTTCTTCCTTTAGTCACTTCCTGTGAGCGCTTTGAGAAGTCAGGGAGCATCCCTTTATTCTGATTCATTACTAGAATATGAATCAGCATCACTGACTCATTTCCTGATTCATGATTTCATAAACCATTTTTTCCCCTTATTACTCTTAGTTCCTTTATTAGGGAACCAACAGTTACCAAGGGCTTTTGGACTTTGCCATGTCCTCATCACTCCCTGCTTGGTATTTGTCCTTGTGCCTCTGTACACGTTTGAAATGTAAACTTTTTGTTCCAAACCAAATCCATCAGTCTGGGACTTTGATCAAGGATACACTGGGCTCTTAACACTTAGGCGTGTTCTGAGCTTTAAAGGTAACTGGCATGCACATTTGAAGTTTGGCCAGTGCTGAGGTGCTTTAATTCATCATGGGTCTGGTCCTTGGGATGCAGGATGAGAAATAATGCAGAGCTGCTGTCTTGATAGGGTGATAAAAATCAGGCTCCTGTGTGGAGTTCAGGAGTTGAGGAGTTGATGCCAGGCACTGAGGGAAGGCCAGTGAGCTCAGCCATGGCACGGGGGGTTGGACAGAGTGCCCTGAGACCAGCCCAGGGCAGGCTTGTGCCAGCCAGCCCCACTGGTGCCCAGCTCGGGCACTTCAGTGCCCAGAAATGGAGCGTGGACAGGTCCTTCTCTGCATCAGGGATCCACATAAAGCACAGAGGAAACCGTGCCCCAGTCTGGCAGGGCTGGCTCTGCTTTGAGAGGCAGCTGAGTCCCTCACTGCTCAGGACTTGATTTTTAGAGCACGGTCCCTACAGGCAAAGCAATGCAAAATTATTAAATGATTATGCAGGTTTAAGCAACACAGTGGGAGGATGAGAGCTGATGACATAAATTCTATGCAGCCTTCAAGAAACAGCCAAAGATTAATAAACACAAAGCTGGGATTTATGACAGTGTCAGCAAAGTCTTAGGGCTCTGGCCTGAAATAGAGACAGAAGCAAATCTCCCATTGCAGCAGGGGGAGCTTTGTGGCTCTGAGGATTTCGGAATCAGGCCAGTAGATTGTGCACCCTACAACCCCAAAAGACTGGGAGCTTATTCTCCATGCTCTGAACAGGTGGATGACTGTGTGCTATGAGCAATTTAAAGGATTATGTGTTTATTCTCTGTGCATACGTGGAGTTAGAATGTAAATATTGTCTGTATGAAAAACTGCTTATTTAAAGAAACAGGACTTTTATATTCATGGTTTTCACAAGTTGATTTGTTGGTTGGGTGTCTGTCTGTCTGTCAGACTCTCACAGCAAGGTGATCCCAACTCTGACCATAGAAAAGCTCATTGCAGAGAATCCACTGATGAGCCAGGTCTGTCTGCTGGGAATTCTCCAGTGCAGATATCCCAACCAGGGCAGCTCAGCCCATCAGGAGCAGGAACGAGATTCCAGGAGAGCAGCCTGAATTTTATCTGTAAATGATCAATGTATGAATACAAAGATGTTTTTTAGGTGGCACAGCAATTTTCAATAGCCATTTGAGAGTCCTTAGAGGACCTGATTTTCAGAAATGTTTTCTGAAATTCAAAAATGCTTTAAAATGTTTCAAGTTAGAAGCCAAAGTCAAGGATCCCAGGAAAGCTGCAGGATGAGGCACATTCTTAGCACCCAGGTCGGATTCATTGGCAGTCAATGAAAGCCTCTGTGCACACTGGAGTACACAATCTGCATTGCTGTGACACAAGATTAAACTTTATTATTGTCTTGCTTTTAATTGCTAACAAGTGTAAAAATTACCCCGGCTGTTTCCTAAAGAAGCAACTGATTGGTTTCCTCTGCTTATACAATCTGCTAATTTAATTTGAGAGCCAGGAATCAAGGAGTGAAGGTATGGAGTCATGTGTGGACCTGTTTGCTGTATTGGCTATCTTTTAACATGTGCTTTCTGTAATAAGAGGAGACTTTGTATTTTAAGCAGTTTAGAAATAATGTTGGGGTTTTTTAATGTAAATATACAACAGTAAATGATCTCAGTCACTGGTAATGCTTCCTGACATGCAATTTATTATGGTGCTGAAGTAGATTCTGCAGAGCCCAGGGGATACAGCTCCTTTAAGCACCTTTGTGGAAACCAATCTTATTATCAACGAGTGTTTTAGACCAGTATTTCTCTTCATGCCTTGGCAAGATATTAATTTCACTGCTCTCCCTCTTTATTTCTTTTCTGATCACTACTGGTGTGTGGATCTTGTGAGGAGGAGGCAACAGACCAGAACAGAGCACGTTTCCCTCCGTGATCACTCTGAGTGGGTCTGTGTTTGTTTTATATATTACAGGAAGCAGCCATCAGCTGCTGGATCCAGTTCAGTGACGGATCTGTCATGCCCCTGGATATTTATGACTCCAAAGACTTCTCCTTGTCAGCCACCTCTCTGGACGAGAAGGTGGTCTCCATCCACCACGACCCCAAGTTCAAGTGGCCCGTGATTGCTGCTGAGACCGAGGGCCAGGGCACGCTGGTGAAGGTGGAGATGGTGATCAGTGAGTCGTGCCAGAAGTCCAAAAGGAAGAGCATCCTGGCTGTTGGCAGTGGCAGCATTAAGGTCAAGTTTGGGCAGAGTGATGCCAACCCCAACGTCAGTGACAGCAAGCACAGGGGTGCTGGTGTCCACCTGGAAAACCACGCCAGCGACCGGCGCCAGAAAAGCAGCTGGCCAGAGAGAGGGGATGGGCACTACTACAGCTCCTCCATGGGCCACGAGCAGGGCAGGGCCACCACCACGCACAGGTCTGTTCTGAGCAGGAAGGAGGACAGGGAGAGCCTCCTGGACGACGCCAGCCAGAACCTGCCCCTGGACTTCACCAGCTTCCCCGCGCAGGTGGACGTGCCCGGGAAGGCGCAGGACAGCGACCTGGTGCAGGCAGCACGGGGCCTCAGCGACCTGGAGATCGGCATGTACGCCCTGCTGGGCGTCTTCTGCCTGGCCATCCTGGTCTTCCTCATCAACTGCGTCACCTTTGCTCTCAAGTACAGAAACAAGCAGGCTCCCTTCGAAGAGCAGGAGGGCATGAGCCACTCGCACGACTGGGTGGGGCTGAGCAACAGGACAGAGCTCCTGGAGAACCACATCAACTTCTCATCGCAGCAGGACGAACAAATCACAGCCATCGACAGAGGAGTGGACTACGAGGAGAGCAAATACCTCCTCAACACAACTGCCACCAAAAATATCAATGGACAGTCCTTCAGGTCTCCTGAGTCCGCATTCAGCGAAGGGAAGGAACAGAAAAGCGAACCAACCACTTCTCCTACCTCCAAGAGGAAACGGGTTAAATTCACCACCTTCACCACCATCTCCTCTGACGATGGCTGTCCAACTGTCAACTCCATCTTGATGAGTAATGAGGATGACATTAAATGGGTCTGCCAGGATATGGACCTGGGCGAGTGCAAGGAGCTTAAGAACTACATGGAGAGGTTACACGAAAATGCGTAATGAGACACAAAAGACTTTTTTGGTTTGGTTTGTTCGTTTCTTTGTTTTTCACTCACCTTCTGCCTTTAATTTTGGGTAGTGGGGCAAAATGTTGTATTCTAACAAGAATCAGCTGGTGGATAATAACTCAATGGAGCCCCAAGAAACCACCCAAAAGCAGCTGGGAGAGCAGAGATCCTGGACAGCTGTTAAAATTCAAGTCTTCTCTGTGCTCAGAGATGGAAGTGAGAGATGTGTGTGGTTTTTTGATACACGATAACATGAAAAAAAACTTAGAAAAATAATACGGTCTCATTCTCTGTGCTTTCCCAGGAAATCAATAAATATAACAAACTCCAGTGCAGTTTGGATATTACAAAGCTCACACAGCTCTACTGTTCAATATTGCAAGCTTTGGTTAAAAGCAAAAGATTGGTCTCAGAATAAATAGCTCCATGAGAAGAGCATGTCGTTCAGGCCACGTGCAGAGAATATCCCTCCAGGAACATTAATTTAAAGCTGACAAAAACCAACAGTGTGAACGAAGCAGCTCCCAGAGCTGAGGAGTCATGAGTTTCCAAAGAGTCTGGAGGGGATAAAGGCGTAACTGGGCTGTTTACAAACCAGCATGCTTGCCTCCCAAGCACTGACAGTGGATACACAGATACAGTTCAAACTGAAACTCTCTTTTTAAGTAGATGCCAAGGTAATTAACTTTGCCAGCCAATTTTCGGTATTTCTTAATTTGTAAAATAGGAGAAGATATGATCTGTACTCAGACTATCGCTCATACTAAGGAAGGTCTTTTGGAAGTTTGAGAGAATGAGCTATTTTTTAAAGCCCGCTTTGTTTGATTGTCCTGTTTTGGATTTGTATTCCCAGCCCTTTCCCTGGAGCTCCCCGTCTGCTGTCCTGAGGGCACTTTCCAGATGAGTGAGCCTTGGAAGCTGTGCTCCCTTCCCTCCCACCACACCCACTCCTCCAGGGCTGCTCCTGCCCAGCACAGCCCTGCTGGTGCCACGCTGTCCTGGCCTCCATGCTGGCCCTTCCAGAGCTGGCCCCTGTCCCTGGGTCCGTGCCACGTGTGCCGAGGTGGCCACCCCCAGCAGCCCCTCCCTGGGGAGGTGGGGCTGGTCAGCTCCTCGTGCCCCCTCCCTGGCCCAGCACGTTCAGGGGGCACTGGGAGGCCACAGGGGAGAGCTGCACGTTCAACACTGAGCCTGCACAGCTAAGCTCAGCAGATAACGTTTGTTTCTGCCAGGGGTGGTGACTATCTTCTGTTTTCTTCTGATAAGGCTGTACATACAGTAGGATTTCAGTGATTACCCTTCCAACCCGACGTGCCCCCAGCCCCAAACCAGGACATGTCTTGTGGGGTCCAACAGCAGCCTCCAATGGCCAGTGGCAAAGTGCCAAAGCACTAACTAAAATCCAGGTAATGGATTTTATATATAAAAGTATTTCAAGTTCCCCTTTTTTTCTGGAGTAAGTCCTTGCCCCCCTTTTTGTTAAGTCTTCCATCATTGAATCTAGGTTGCTCAGTTTAATACACACCCGCCCTCCCACAAACACTGATTGAATCCCTCTATATTTAGAATGTACTGTAGATTGTAAGAATGTAATATATATATTTATAAACATGCCAACTGTGAATAAAATTTGCATTTTAGTGGCTTCATCTTTTTTTCCTACTCCAAACGCCTCTTTCCTTTTGCTGTCAGAACGTTTACCCTGAGAGAGCCTGGCAGCAATGCAGACTTGGGTCCTTTGGTGGATCCAGGAGGCACAGTCTCCTCCCAGAATGTACACTGGCAGTGCTGGGGGAGAACGTGCAGCACCAACAACGTGTCATGCTACAAATGTGTGTGCACCAGGTCACCCTTCCAAGATTTGAAACTATTTGCCAATAAATCCACATGCTTCCTTTCTAGCCTGAAAGGCCAGCATGTGAGTTTCTGGGTTTGGGGTCTGGTTTTCTCCTCTGGGAAGATCCACGCTTGGCTGTTCACCTTTCAGGGGAGTAGGTGAGTAAACAGAGCAGATGTGCCCAGCACTTTGGAGATCAGATTGTCTTTGCTTTCTTGCAGCACCTCTGCTCAAGGCTTGGATGACCCAGTGCAGGACGGGCTGCAGCAGTGCAGGACCAGGTACAGCAGAGCAGGACCAGGTACAGCAGTGCAGGACCAGGTACAGCAGTGCAGGATGGGCTGCAGCAGAGCAGGACCAGGTACAGCAGAGCAGGACCAGGTACAGCAGTGCAGGATGGGCTGCAGCAGAGCAGGACCAGGTACAGCAGTGCAGGACCAGGTGCAGCAGTGCAGGACGGGCTGCAGCACTGCAGGACCAGGTGCAGTGAGCACAGGACAGTGCAGGTCCAGACAAGCTCTGGCAGAGCTCTGAGGTGAGGGGAGCAGCCTTGGTGCTGCAGCACAGCCTGGCAGGCTCCCTGCAGGTCCAGCCCAGCCTTGCCTCCAGCTCCGGGGCTGTTTTGGGTGCTTTTTGCACATCACAGCGAGGTGGCTGCAGTGGGGCAGGCAGGCTGGCAGTGCCCAGTGTCTCTGAGGCCAGCAGAGCCGAGGTGAGTGCAGGTCTGCCTTGCCAGTGTGGCAGGGCGCAGTCCCTGCTGGGAGCAGCCTGTCACTGCTCTGCCCAGAGCTGCCCTGCTGAACCTGCTGCCTCTGGGCAAGAGCAGCGAGTTCCTCTGCTAGCACAAAGCACAGAAATGTTCTCTGAGGACAAGCAGCCTCCAGCTGCAGCCCTGGGGATGTTGACAGGCAGATCTGTGCCTGTGTGCTTGCTCAGAGCTGCCCGTGCATGCAGCAGCTGCCACTGGCCACTGTCCATGGGGCAGTGCTATAAATAATGCATGTTTGGAGTGCTCCTTCCATGGACCTCCCCGTGCTCAGCAAGGTGTGCTCCTGACTGACCTGGGGAGCCCAGGGTGAGGTGATGTGCCCAGAGTCAAAGCAAATCTGTGACAAACCCCACTGTGCAGGATGCTGGGAGTGACCTTGGCCACCTGTATGCAGGCAAACACCCTAATTAATCTGCTAATAGCAGAATGCATCAAGTTCCTGTAGAGATTTCTGCGTGTATGTGTCTTTGGGAGGGGTGTTGTGTGCATTCCCTTTTGGTGCTGCAGAACCCTCTGCACCCTGAGCATCCCAGGGAGGAATTCCAGATTTCAGCAATCAGCTGAGGTGCCAGCTGGCAACCGTGGGGCCCAAATCCTATTCCCTGTCACTAAAGCAGTGCTGGTGCTGATGTGCTGCACACACAATGTTCTGCAGCTGTGGCTCCCACTGGCAATCTCTTGAACCTGATAAAGAGCCCTGCTGACAGCAAGCACTCTCCTGTGAGAGTTATTAATTACCTTATTGTTTTCTTCTGTGCAGTTGCCTCTTATTTTCATGTTTGAGTCTGTCTGCCTGTGAGTAGACTGATTGAGGCGTGTTTAACAAAAAGAAAATTTATCTGATACAGTTTGGTTCTTTTTAGAGACTTTATGCATGAATACAATCAGGAGTAGTAACTCAATGGTCCTATAAATCAGGTAAGCTGGTTCTTTACTCTCTTCTTTCATTTTAAAAGCTTCCCCTTCAGCAGTCTTAAATATATTGTGGTTTAGACCCAGCTGCATTAAACACCAGCGAGTTCAAAGTCTGAGCAATGCAGCTAAATAATTGGTTTGAAACAGGACCTCTCTGGAGCTGACTTTAAAAACCAGAGCAGGTATTAAATCTATGTGCAGCCTGCACCAAGTAGCTGTAGAAACTACTTCCACACCTCGTTTGTGTAATGGATGGGATGTAAGTGGAATGAGCACCCTGGAGACGCTTTAGTTGAGCTCTGTGTGTGCTCGGTTCCTCCAGGACTGCCAGTCTCGTCTGCTCTGGCCCCAGGGGCTGTTTGCTGTGGAAGCTCCTCAGTGAGAGCTGAAGACTCGTGTGGTACAGCCTGGAAGAGCCTTTCCACTGTCACTGAGGAGAGCTGGCCGGGCTCGGGCTGGTATTGATCACAGTCCAGCGAGCATCACTGAGGAATTAGCTCGGGGAGGGAGCTATCGCTGCCAAATGGTGCGCTTAGAAAATGCCTCCAGCATTTAAAAAACCTCCCAGAGATGAATTTATTTAGTCCTGAAAGCCCAGGAACTCTGTCACCTATTTCTACATGTTCATTGAGGTGCCAGAGCCCTGGGGCCCTGCAGAGCCCTGCAGCCACACAGACATCAGAGCTGTCCTGCTGGCAAGGGGCTCAGCTGGGGGAGCTGCCAGGGTGGCACAGGTGTGTCCTGCAGGGCAGGTGTGTCCTGCAGGGCAGGGCAAGGTGCCAGCTGAGCTCCCCACAAGCCCAGCCAGCCCTCAGTGCCCTGCCTGGCTGCAGCTCGAGCAGGAGGACAGCAGAGCTCTAAAGCAAGGCAGCTATCACTGCAAGGTGCTGAGGGGACAGGATTTGTGTTCTGCTTCCAGTTCATTTCTGTTTGAAAGCTCCCAGGTGGGCCCTGCCTGTGCCCTTTCCCAGCCATCTGCTTAAGCACCTCTGTGAGCAGGGTTTGGCTCACCCATCACCTGCCTCGTGCAGGAATAATGCTCCTTCCAGTGCAAGCAGTGATGTGCTCTTTGGAAGCTTAAACAGGTGAAGTTCCAAACTGGCAGCACTAATGGCCTGAGAAGAGCAGAGCACCTGGGCCCTGCTCCTCCTCAGGAGCATCAGAAGGGCCAAGGTTACCCGAGTCAAGCCAGTGTGCCTGAAACAAGATCATTTTCTACCTTCTTGCTGATGTGATATGAAGACCTCTGTCAACAAATGCTTCATTATGCAGGCTCCTTGCTCCAGCTCCGTGAGGAACAGCAAATTAAGCAGCCCACGAATGTAATATTAATGGCTGGAGCAGCAGCAGTGCTCCTGTGCCTGCGTGTGCTGCCAGTGCTCATTAGGAAATCCCCACCACACGGCCAAGGTGGCTGCTGGATTGCACTCGACAAGTCCTGCCACATGTCCCCGAGCAGCAGGAGCCTGCAGGGACACCGGAGCTGAGTCACGTTGGGCTGCACAGCCCTGCTCGTGGCTGCTGCTGAACTCTGGGTGCACACGAGGGCTGCTGCCAGGCTCCCTGCTGCAGCCACAGACCCTGCTGCAGCTCTGCTGCCAGCTCTGTGCCTGAATCCATCCAGCTCTGTGCCTGAATCCATCCAGCTCTGTCCATGCTGGGTCCAGCTCTCTGTGCCTGAATCCCCAGCTCTGCCCATGCTGGGTCCAGCTCTCTGTGCCTACATTACCCAGCTCTGCCCATGCTGGGTCCAGCTCTTTGTGCCTGCATTGCCCAGCTCTGTCCATGCTGGGTGCCAGCTCTCTGTGCCCGAATTCCCCCAGTTCTGCTCCATCCTGACTGGGTCCAGCTCTCTGTGCCTGCATTGCCCAGCTCTGTCCATGCTGGGTGCCAGCTCTCTGTGCCCGAATTCCCCCAGTTCTGCTCCATCCTGACTGGGTCCAGCTCTCTGTGCCTGCGTTGCCCAGCCCTCTCCCTGCTGGCTGGCCCTGCCAGGGTGTCCCCAGCTCTCTGTGGCACCTGGCAGAGCCAGCTCAGTGTCCCCAGCAGCAGGAGGCTGCAGCTTTGAAGTGTAACAGGGCTGTGCTTATTCATGTTCAGGCCTGTGTTCCTAGTAATTAAATTAGAGCTTCCTACAGTCAGTTAGTGCACTAATGACATAAAAAGCAATCCAAGGAGCTTCACTCCAGCCCTGATAACATGGGACTGCAGAGATGACTGAGTCCCATTTGCAGCGTTTCCCTGAGCTCGGGGAGTGCAGAGTGGAGCAGAAATAAGGACAGAAGGGAGTGGACTGCCCTTGCACCCTCCCTGAGCACTGCCTAGGTCAGCACACTGTGCCTGGGTCCAGCCCAGCCTCGTCTGGATCCATGAGGAGCTCACCCATCAGTTGTACCTCATGCCTCCCTGTTTCTTCAGCAGATCCTTTGTCTGGTGTCTGTGGACACACGTTTTCACCCTGTTATCATCAAGCCAAGCCCTAAATCACTGTGCTCCTCTTGGCCATGAAGAACTCTTTCCAGCCTCCCTGCATCAGCCCCCTCTCAGCCTAATCAATAGCTCTGCTCTCAGCATTTGGCATTCCCTCCTGTGCTGCCCGCCAGGACACCAAGGTCAAATCAGTCCCTCTTGTGTTCCACCCTTAAATAAGTGCTACAGCCTGCAAAGAATTCTGCAACAGTGGAAAATCCTGTCTATTGATCAGGTCTGCTCTGCACCAGGCTCTCCACACAGCCTTGACTTTAATACAGCACTCAGAGGTTGTCTGTGCAAGAGCAGTTGGTGCAGCTGGACAGGCGTTTTTGGCAGGCTGCGAGTGCAGGCTCAGAAGGATTTTTTCATTCCTCTGCACAGTCCTTGCACAATTACCACAGCCCCTGAAGAACCATAGGATTTTAATCATCTCCTCTAATTGTTCTGTCCCCTCATCAGAGCTGCGTCCCCCACTCCATTGCCCCAGAGGAGGGGCTGTGATTGCAGGGGTGCTCTTTAACCCAGCTGTAATATCATTTGTGAGGCTGTTGGAATGACTGCTGCAAAGAAGAGGGAGGACAGACAGACAAGCTGAGCATGATCACACAAATCAGCCCTCAAACCAGGGGAAATTTCCAGGTTTTAGAGCAGGAGCCAGGACAAACTGCTGAGAAATTTGCAAACAGCTAAATTTTGCCTCTCTGATGCTCCTAAAGAAAATAACATCATCTCCTCCCTCGGAGTCACACCCTTCCATCTTGAAAGCCTGGTTCAGCTTCTCACCCTCCCCTGCAGTGACCTGGGCTATAAACAGCCTCTCCTCCCCTGGGCTCTGAAGGGGAGGCACAGAGGGAAGCAGCAGAGAGGGGCAGGAGGGGACAGGGGTGGCTGAGCTGGGGGCACGCTGTAGGGAAGGGAGCAGCAGGACACACAGACCCTGGGAGGTGCCCCAGCAGCCCTGGGAGCAGCCCGGGCACTGGTGCCACCTCCAGCAGCAGTGCTGGTGAGCCCAGGGTCCCCAGGCCAGCCTGGGGGGCTCTGGGTGTGCCCTCCCTGTCCCATCCCAGAGGGGTGTGCTGGGGGCAGGTGCTGGGTTACCAGCAGCTCCCAGGCTGCTGCCCAGGGGAGCTCCAGGTGGATGCAGAGCCCAGGTCCCCAAGGGATGCCTCTCACACTCCGTGATCTCAGCTGCTCTGGCTTTGGGTGCAGGCAGGGGCTGGGAGAGGGTGATTTTCTATTGCAGGGCAGCAGGAGGCCCGAAGCAACTCACCCTCAGGTGTTTCTGTGGCTGTGAATGCACAGATGGAAGAACTCTTTCCAGCCTCCCTGCATCAGCCCCCTCTCAGCCTAATCAATAGCTCTGCTCTCAGCATTTGGCATTCCCTCCTGTCCTGCCCGCCAGGACACCAAGGTCAAATCAGTCCCTCTTGTGTTCCACCCTTAAATAAGTGCTACAGCCTGCAAAGAATTCTGCAACAGTGGAAAATCCTGTCTATTGATCAGGTCTGCTCTGCACCAGGCTCTCCACACAGCCTTGACTTTAATACAGCACTCAGAGCTTGTCTGTGCAAGAGCAGTTGGTGCAGCTGGACAGGCGTTTTTGGCAGGCTGCGAGTGCAGGCTCAGAAGGATTTTTAACATTGCTCTGCACAGTCCTTGCACCAGCCCCTGAAGAACCATAGGGTTTTAATCATCTCCTCTAATTGTTCTGTCCCCTCATCAGAGCTGCGTCCCCCACTCCATTGCCCCAGAGGAGGGGCTGTGATTGCAGGGGTGCTCTTTAACCCAGCTGTAATATGATTTGTGAGGCTGTTGGAATGACTGCTGCAAAGAAGAGGGAGGACAGACAGACAAGCTGAGCATGATCACACAAATCAGCCCTCAAACCAGGGGAAATTTCCAGGTTTTAGAGCAGGAGCCAGGACAAACTGCTGAGAAATTTGCAAACAGCTAAATTTTGCCTCTCTGATGCTCCTAAAGAAAATAACATCATCTCCTCCCTCGGAGTCACACCCTTCCATCTTGAAAGCCTGGTTCAGCTTCTCACCCTCCCCTGCAGTGACCTGGGCTATAAACAGCCTCTCCTCCCCTGGGCTCTGAAGGGGAGGCACAGAGGGAAGCAGCAGAGAGGGGCAGGAGGGGACAGGGGTGGCTGAGCTGGGGGCACGCTGTAGGGAAGGGAGCAGCAGGACACACAGACCCTGGGAGGTGCCCCAGCAGCCCTGGGAGCAGCCCGGGCACTGGTGCCACCTCCAGCAGCAGTGCTGGTGAGCCCAGGGTCCCCAGGCCAGCCTGGGGGGCTCTGGATGTGCCCTCCCTGTCCCACCCCAGAGGGGTGTGCTGGGGGCAGGTGCTGGGTTACCAGCAGCTCCCAGGCTGCTGCCCAGGGGAGCTCCAGGTGGATGCAGAGCCCAGGTCCCCAAGGGATGCCTCTCACACTCCGTGATCTCAGCTGCTCTGGCTTTGGGTGCAGGCAGGGGCTGGGAGAGGGTGATTTTCTATTGCAGGGCAGCAGGAGGCCTGAAGCAACTCACCCTCAGGTGTTTCTGTGGCTGTGAATGCACAGATGGTGCTCAGGAATATCCAGCCCTGCCTGCCCTCCTTTCTGCCCTAACTCATCCTTTGCTTACTACAGCTTCCCCATCCCCCACTGGAATATTTTCACTTACTGTCCTTTAAAGACCAGAAATAGCTTGTCAGATTGAGACAGCTCTTGAGAAGTTTAATTTTCCTAATGCTTGTTGGAAATCCCCTTTCTGAATCTGCAGGAATATTAAGGCTCTTAGCATGAGCTGGGCAGAGAGGAAATTTGCACGTAAAGCTGGCAGGGAACTGCAGTGGGGTGAGGAGAGGCTGGATGGGTGCAGGACGTGTCCCAGGGAGGGGAGGGTGCCTTGGAGCCCTGGGTGGCAGAGCTGCAGGGGGTGGTAAGTGCCAACCATTTGTGTTCTCCCTGCCAGAACTGGGGAGCAGAATTAGACACAAGTAGAGCAGAGGCACACGGAGTGTTTGCGAGCAAGGTGAGAGCTCGTTTCTGCTGGGTCTGTGTTGTCTCTGCTCCTGGCTGGCACAGCCAGTGACCCTGCAGGTGTCCTGCACCCACACCAGGGCAGCTGGGCGCTCTGCCACAGTCTGTGAGTGTTCCTCATGCAGGGAGAGGTATCCAGAAGTGTTTGTGAGTGTTCCTCATGTAGAGAGGTGGTAAGTGCCAACCTCTTGTTTTCTCCCTGCCAGACCTGGGGAACAGAATTAGACACAAGTAGAGCAGAGGCACACAGAGAGAGAGGAATCCAGAGGTGTTTTACACCTTTTTGAGTATTCCTCATGCAGGGAGAGGAATCCAGAGGTGTTTGTGAGTGTTCCTCATGGAGGGAGAGGAGTCCAGAGGTGTTTGTGAGTGCGTGGTAAGTGCCAACCATTTGTGTTCTCCCTGCCAGACCTGGGGAGCAGAATTAGACACAAGTAGAGCAGAGGCACACGGAGTGTTTGCGAGCAAGGTGAGAGCTCGTTTCTGCTGGGTCTGTGTTGTCTCTGCTCCTGGCTGGCACAGCCAGTGACCCTGCAGGTGTCCTGCACCCACACCAGGGCAGCTGGGCGCTCTGCCACAGTCTGTGAGTGTTCCTCATGCAGGGAGAGGAATCCAGAAGTGTTTGTGAGTGTTCCTCATGTAGAGAGGAGTCCAGGGGTGTTTGTGAGTGTTCCTTATGCAGGGAGAGGAGTCCAGAGGTGTTTTACACCTTTGTGAGTGTTCCTCATGGAGGGAGAGGAGTCCAGGGGTGTTTTACACCTCTGTGAGTGTTCCTCATGCAGGGAGAGGAGTCCAGAGGTGTTTGTTCATGCAGGGAGAGGAGTCCAGAGGTGTTTGTGAGTGCCCCTCATGCAGAGAGGAGTCCGGGGGTGTTTGTTCTGGTACACCTCTGTGAGTGTTCCTCATGCAGGGAGAGGAGTCCAGAGGTGTTTGTGAGTGCCCCTCATGCAGAGAGGAGTCCGGGGGTGTTTGTGAGTGCCCCTCATGCAGAGAGGAGTCCGGGGTGTTCACAGAGCCCGGGAGCAGAGCGTGCCCCCCGCTGCTGGCAGGGTCAGCAGGCTCAGCAGTGAGAGCCTGGCAGTGCTCTGTGTGCTGTGGCACAGGGGATGCCTCTGAGGGGACATTTCTGAGCACAGGCAGTGGTGAGGGCAGTGCCAGCCCCGTGTCCCTCCCCTGCAGCCCCGGGGTCTCAGCAGGGCTGCCATCAGCCCCTTTCCCTCCAGCCCAAGCAGAAGCAAACAGAAGAGACCAGCAAGGCTGACAATTCTCCTCGCTTTGACCAGCTGCTCTTCTCTTCCTGTGCCTGGCCCCAGCGAGCTGCTGCAATAAATGGAGCAGTTGAGGTGCCCATTGTTGCTGCCCTGCCGTGTGCCACAGTGGCACCTTTGTATTCCCCCAGCTCCGGGATGAGCTGCTCACACAATGGTCTCTGCCGTGGAAGGCACCTGGAACGAGCTCTGCATTATTCACTTCATTTATTTTGATACAATATTTGGAGCCACTTCATTAAATTCTCTTACAATGTCCTGTCATTTTTCCCCTGTCTCCTTGCCAATGCCTGGCTCGTACAGATAATGCAGCAGCAACAATGTGGGGTGTGGGGAGGTGGGGAAATGGATTTGTTTTCTATAAAAGAGGATAGCTGTGAATTATTGCACTTACTGATCTGAGGATTCACTCTCTCTTGCCCTTTTCTCCTCCAAAAAAAAGAATGATCTTGGAGCACATTTTTGGGTAACAGATACAGGCGGTGAATACTCAGGGCAATTCAGCCTTGAGCAAAGAGAAAAGCCTCCAGCTTTCCAGCCCTGGTGGGGCGTGCACAAGACAGGATACAGAAATATTCATTTCCTACTCTGAGAAATGAGCCCTGTCCCCCCCACCATTCAGGGTGTTCATAATGCAACACATCAGCCTCATGAATTGTTTTGTTTTTTGATTTTTAACGTTCCAGACGCTGTGCTCTGAGCAGGGGCTGCTGGAGCACAGACCCCAGTGGCTCAGGGGCTGCTGTTTGCTGGCACTGCAGGGTTTGCCAGGGCTGCCAGCAGCTTTCCTCCAGGTGTGCTTGCAAATTGCTGCAAGGGGAGACTTTGGCCCAGCAATCCAGACTCTCCAGTGAGCAGGAGGGATGTTGAATAATAAACAGAGTTTTATGCAGTGCAGTTCAGAAAACCAACAATTCCTCCTGGGTTAGAGGGGTTTTTGGGATTTCTGTCCTGCCTCCTCACATCAGTGCTCAGTGTTTGAGGGGAAAGGGTTGCACTTGGACCCTGGGCTGCATCTGGAGCAGCTTCACAAGACGTGCTCTCCTCCAGGCTGTCCCCATCCCTCGGGCTGTGCTCCCCAGCCTTTCAGTGCCTGCCCAGTCAGGGGGTTGTGTCCCCAGGTGAGGCCCGGCTCTGCAGCCACACCTGCTTTGCATGGGCAATGATGGATGGCATGGCAGGGGCAGAGCCAGCCCTGGGGAGCTGTGTGCACACCAGCTTTCACCTGTTTGCTCTGCTTGTGTCTCTCCCTTCATCCTCCAAAGCCCGAACACCTGAGGAAAGGTCAGCCCTGGCTTGGAGGGGAAAGCAGACAGCGAGCAGGAGCTCTGGGGCTGCACGGCTCAGGAGCAGTCAGAGTCATTTCTGTGCTCTGGGACAGCCCTGGCTGCAGAGCTGCTCTGGAGGCACCTGGGCCAGGGGTCCCTGGCAGGAACCTTGGCCCAGAGCAAAAGGAGCTCACTGCCAGCCTGCTGGCAGCCAAGGTGAGTGTGGGACACAGAACCACGTGTGGGGGTGGGAATTGCAAATACCTGCTTGTTCTTTTCTGTGCTAGTAGCACTAACAGGAGCTTGCCATTGCCACGTGAATGTTTTGGGGCTCCTGCAGTGCAGCCCCGGAGCTGGGGGTGCTGGGGCTCCTGCAGCCTCAGTGCAGCTCCATCTCCTCTGGGACAGGAGCTGCTGAGCCGAGGCACCCAAATCTCCTTTATCCCACTGCCCCCCGGCCCCTTCCCCTCTGCTGGACGTGGCAGTGCCATCGGTGCTGTGGGGCTGGCACTGCCTCTGCAGGCTGGGCTCACCCCGAGCCCCTCTCAGGACAGGGCTCAGTGATAGCTCTGGGAACGAGCTCACAGCAGCTCGGCTTCCTTGGAAGGTTCCCTGGCTGGGAGGGCTTGGGGCTGCCTTTTTGCACTCCTCAGGCCTTGATTTGCTGTGAGGTTGGTTTTTTTCCAAGCTTTTCTTTACAGAAATGAATATGCAGTATAAAAGGAAATGCTTTGTTGTGTGGAATGTATTATGGTAACTATTCTGATTAAACTCATTTGGGAGGGTTTTGGTTTTCTTCCTTTTAAATAGCTTTAAGTAAAGCTGGACTCAAAAGGCTTCATTTGCAGCTGTTCAAATTAACTTCTTCTGGTGGAAATAATAGAGGTGGACAGTTAAAAGTAATATTTTATGGATTTTTTGTAAGGGAATTTATAATCCACATGTTAGTTGACTGCAATTTAGGTTACCTAGGAAAGGGCTAATAAGGAACACAGCCTGTGCTCCAGCCTCCAGAGGCAGTTTGTTATGTTAAGAGATTGACATTTAAATATTTGGTGTGGAAGAGGAAAAAAGAACTTCACTGGCTGCAGCACAAAGTGGGTTTAGAGTCACTCATGGTCTTTATGCAGAAGTCAGTGAAACATTTCCTGGAAAGCAGAGCTCTGTGTGACAAAACCTGCTCCTGTCGAGACACAGCCTCCCCTCAGTGCCAGCACAGAGTGATATTCCACAGAGCTTTCCCTGTGTGACAATTACTTTAATTATTCACGTGGCAGATGAACTCTTGTCTCGTTCCCAGCACGGGCACTGGCACTGCACAGGAGGGGCCCGGGAGCCGGGGTGGCACCACAGGTGAGCACACCTGCAGGGCTGGCAGGGCAGGGCAGAGCCTGGGGACAGCCAGGGGCCAGCCAGAGCCTGCCCAGGCTGCTGCTTTCCCTTCTGACTGCACCTCCTGCCTCCACCCCCGGCCCTGGGATTTGGGGAATTCTCTCTCTCACTTCTTACCCAAAGGGCAGCACGTTGCCCTGGACTCCTGCCCAGCAAGCACTAGTTAATTATTAAGGCTGTCTTTTTCTCTAATGACTCTTAATTAAAATTTTAATGACTGCCACAATGGTTGCTTGTTTGGTGCTTTTCTCCCTGCTGAAGCCGTGGCTCTCCTCACTGTTGTTAGTGCTGTAGCTCCATCCACAATGGAAATCAGCTCTTCTGTCACATCTTCCTGGTCAGTTTGGGTTTAGGCTGGCTGCCATCACGTGCTTTCCAGCAGAGTTCAGGTTTTGGGCAGTCAGAGGGGCTGTGCCAGCCCCTGGCTCTGCTCAGAGCCCCGGGAGCAGGGCTGGGGGTGTCTCCAGAACACATTAATTTAATTCCTCTGCTGGTGTCAGAGCTGGGCACCATTGCTGCTCCCTTTTGGGCTCTCAGAGTCTGGGCACACCAGGCAGGTGTGCTGCAGCTGGGAGCTGGGCTCAGAGCTCACCGACAGGGCCTTCAGTGTGCCTCTGTTCCTCATCTGGGAGTAAATTAAATCCACAGCCCTCCCCAGTCTTTAGTTAGGACTCAACCACGCCAGTCTGGCAGTTACTTTTCTCTGGCATTGCATTATCTTGCTGGATGGGTGCTCTTTGAGACTGCTCCTTTACCCTTGGGTTTTTGGTGCCTTCAGTTTGCTGCTAGGGCTGGAGCTCTGCTTTGCATCCTCTGCTTTTAATCCCAGTCAAGCAGTGGTGATGGAGCCGTGTTTGGAATAATTCTGTGTTTTCTCAGTAGAATGCTGAGCCACAGCCTTAACCTTCCCAGCAGTTCATGGCAGTTGCAGCTGAGTTATTTGATTAAAATATTATTTTTACCAGCTCCTTGAAAGTGCAGCAGCAGTGTGGTTTGTCCTCATTGTCAGTGTGTGTTTGCTCAGGCTCTCACGATGAGCTCTCCATTCATTTGGGAACTGCTGCACTCCAGAACAGTGGGGCACAATGTGAGCAAAACCTGCTCCTGCATTGCATCCATGCACAATGGGAATTATTTGGTGGTTTAGGGTGATAATCTGCTTGCTGTGGCACTGGGATTGCAGGCTGTGCAGTGTGCCCAGTCCCTGGAGGAGCTCAGTGTGCATTCCTGTTAATATATGTTAATATGTATTAATATTATTGATGTTAGGGGCCTCTCCCCGCAGATGGAGGTCTCTGGTGTGGCTGCAGCACAGACACCGAGCAGGGCTTGAGGGATGAGGTGACAGACACAAAACGCTCCAGGGACCCTGAGCAGCTCCCACGGCTGCACGATGGGGGTGAAATCAGGAGGAGCCTGAACACAAACCAGCCTGAGCTGCAGGCTCTGGAAAGGCTTTAAAGTGCTCAGAACAGGCATTGCTGGGGTCACACTGAGGTGGAGAGAGAGTGAAGTGGAGTTAAAAGATGATGAATATTCAGAAAGGGAACACTGGTGTTCTCCTGCTCCAGAAAATGGTTCTTGAATTTGTGCATTGCCCCTTGCTTTGCTGGGCTGTCAAACAGAAAAAGGGGCAGCTCTGCCTGCTCGAGGTGCAGCCTGTGAGATAATCCTGGCCAGGCAGCCCGAGCTCAAAGCCAGGCCCAGGGAGAGGCAGCCTGGGCCAGCTGGGCACTGCAGCCTGGCAGGCTGGCACAGGCAGGGTTGGTGGGATTTTTAAAGTGATTTCAGGTGAGTTTATACTTTCATAAACCTATTTTTAAAAGAAAAAAAATAAATGTGTATATATATATTAACCCCCCCAAAAAACAAACAAACAAACAAACAAAAAAAAACCAAACAAAACAAACCCCAAAAAAACCCACAAAACCACAACAGCAAAAACAAACTGGGGAGAAGCTGGGAGCTGTCAGGGCTGGCAAAGGCCACACTCAGGCTGGGAGCTTTTGCCGTACTGCTCAAGTTAAATGAGAGCTTTGGTAACTCAGCTCACTTTGTCAAAGCCACTGAGATAACAGTGGGACTTTTCCATGGCAGGGATTAATTTTTGAAGCAGTAGAGGAGCATTTAGTCTCAATGAGTGATGAAATTTGACTGAATCACATAAATGAAATTAGTGACCTCTGTCTGGCAAGGTTGTACTTGTGGCTGGGCTTCTTTCTGAGGCGGATTTGGAGTGCACGGAAATGGGAATTGCATGTCAGGAGCACATGGAAATATCACCCAAGGGGTGCAGCCCTTGCTCTGGAGCTGGAGGGGTTAAAGGGGGGGTGGATGCTCTCTCAGGTCAGGTGCCCACAACTTTGATTTCTCAGGGACCAGATGTTCTCTGCTGGTCTAATTAAAATGTATTGTTTAATTTCAAACGCGTGTTTTAAATTAGCTTAATGGCCATGCTCTAGGGGAAATGGATTTCTAGAGCCATGTTTTCAGGCACTGGACAAAACAAGTGCTGGCCTGCACTTTTTGGAAGGGCTGTGAGATTTCAAGTGCCCTCCATATTTGCTACCTAAAAGAGATGTCATAGGAATAATTACTTGATTAAAATATGCTTCATTTAGAGAGAATTAAATTGCAGATGATTTTTGAAAATGTAAACTGTTTCTTAAAAAAATCAGGAGTCCTGGTTTTTACTGCAGCTTGCTCCTGTGTTGGTGGCTGTGAGACTTTTCATTTCAATAAGTAGCTCCTTTCTGTAGAGTTCTCAGTGCCGTGGGGGCCCTGGAAGACGAGGGGTTTGCTGTGTCTGTGTCAGGCAGAACTGAAGGCACAGCCAGGGCTGCAGGACCTGCTCTTACACCAGGTCTCAGCTGCAGACATTAAAGGAACTGGGCTGGGACCGACCAGGCAGGGGAGGGTGGAAGTGAAATAAATTCTGGAGTGATGAAATTACTTTGGACAACTTAATGAAAAAAAATGCTGAGATCCCAGTGAGCCATTAAATGGCTGAATTCCACATGGAAGCACCCATCTCCTCTGACAAGCCTTTGACAAAACTGTTGCTTTATTTTCATGGGGAGTGATTCCTGACCTGAAGATTAAAAAGACTGAGGGGAGAAAGGGGCAGAATGAGTTATGAGCCCAAGAGACAGGAGAAAATACAGTGAAAATGAGCACTGAAGTGCCTGTGCATTTATTAATCCTAAAGGTAGCACTTGCAGATGTTTGGGTTGGGTAATACTGGGGCTAAGTGGATGGTAAATGATTTGCAGAAGAGGCACAAATACTTTTAAATCTTCCAGTATACATTTTAAGGTTTTTCTTTCACAATTAAGTCCTGATAGGGTCATAGCAAACCTTCCAAGCAAGTGCCTGTACCGACAGGGCCTTCAGTGGGCCTCTGTTCCTCATTTGGGAGTAAATTAAATCCACAGCCCTCCCCAGTCTTTAGTTAGGACTCAACCACGCCAGTCTGGCAGTTACTTTTCTCTGGCATTGCATTATCTTGCTGGATGGGTGCTCTTTGAGACTGCTCCTTTACCTTTGGGGTTTTGGTGGCTTCAGTTTGCTGCTAGGACTGGAGCTCTGCTTTGCATCCTCTGCTTTTAATCCCAGTCAAGCAGTGGTGATGGAGCCGTGTTTGGAATAATTCTGTGTTTTCTCAGTAGAATGCTGAGCCACAGCCTTAACCTTCCCAGCAGTTCATGGCAGTTGCAGCTGAGTTATTTGATTAAAATATTATTTTTACCAGCTCCTTGAAAGTGCAGCAGCAGTGTGGTTTGTCCTCATTGTCAGTGTGTGTTTGCTCAGGCTCTCACGATGAGCTCTCCATTCATTTGGGAACTGCTGTACTCCAGAATAGAGGGGCACAATGTGCAGCAAAACCTGCTCCTGCATTGCATCCATGCACAATGGGAATTATTTGGTGGTCACTCCAGAACAGTGGGGCACAATGTGAGCAAAACCTGCTCCTGCATTGCATCCATGCACAATGGGAATTATTTGGTGGTTTAGGGTGATAATCTGCTTGCTGTGGCACTGGGATTGCAGGTTGTGCAGTGTGCCCAGTCCCTGGAGGAGCTCAGTGTGCATTCCTGTTAATATATGTTAATATGTATTAATATTATTGATGTTAGGGGCCTCTCCCCGCAGATGGAGGTCTCTGGTGTGGCTGCAGCACAGACACCGAGCAGGGCTTGAGGGATGAGGTGACAGACACAAAATGCTCCAGGGACCCTGAGCAGCTCCCACGGCTGCACGATGGGGGTGAAATCAGGAGGAGCCTGAACACAAACCAGCCTGAGCTGCAGGCTCTGGAAAGGCTTTAAAGTGCTCAGAACAGGCATTGCTGGGGTCACACTGAGGTGGAGAGAGAGTGAAGTGGAGTTAAAAGATGATGAATATTCAGAAAGGGAACACTGGTGTTCTCCTGCTCCAGAAAATGGTTACTGAATGTGTGCATTGCCCCTTGCTTTGCTGGGCTGTCAAACAGAAAAAGGGGCAGCTCTGCCTGCTCGAGGTGCAGCCTGTGAGATAATCCTGGCCAGGCAGCCCGAGCTCAAAGCCAGGCCCAGGGAGAGGCAGCCTGGGCCAGCTGGGCACTGCAGCCTGGCAGGCTGGCACAGGCAGGGTTGGTGGGATTTTTAAAGTGATTTCAGGTGAGTTTATACTTTCATAAACCTATTTTTAAAAGAAAAAAAATAAATGTGTATATATATATTAACCCCCCCAAAAAACAAACAAACAAACAAAAAAACCAAACAAAACAAAACAAACCCCAAAAAAACCCACAAAACCACAACAGCAAAAACAAACTGGGAAGAAGCTGGGAGCTGTCAGGGCTGGCAAAGGCCACACTCAGGCTGGGAGCTTTTGCTGTACTGCTCAAGTTAAATGAGAGCTTTGGTAACTCAGCTCACTTTGTCAAAGCCACTGAGATAACAGTGGGACTTTTCCATGGCAGGGATTAATTTTTGAAGCAGTAGAGGAGCATTTAGTCTCAGTGAGTGATGAAATTTGACTGAATCACACAAATGAAATAAGTGACCTCTGTCTGGCAAGGTTGTACTTGTGGCTGGGCTTCTTTCTGAGGCGGATTTGGAGTGCACGGAAATGGGAATTGCATGTCAGGAGCACATGGAAATATCACCCAAGGGGTGCAGCCCTTGCTCTGGAGCTGGAGGGGTTAAAGGGGGGGTGGATGCTCTCTCAGGTCAGGTGCCCACGACTTTGATTTCTCAGGGACCAGATGTTCTCTGCTGGTCTAATTAAAATGTATTGTTTAATTTCAAACGTGTGTTTTAAATTAGCTTAATGGCCATGCTCTAGGGGAAATGGATTTCTAGAGCCATGTTTTCAGGCACTGGACAAAACAAGTGCTGGCCTGCACTTTTTGGAAGGGCTGTGAGATTTCAAGTGCCCTCCATATTTGCTACCTAAAAGAGATGTCATAGGAATAATTACTTGATTAAAATATGCTTCATTTAGAGAGAATTAAATTGCAGATGATTTTTGAAAATGTAAACTGTTTCTTAAAAAAATCAGGAGTCCTGGTTTTTACTGCAGTTTGCTCCTGTGTTGGTGGCTGTGAGACTTTTCATTTCAATAAGTAGCTCCTTTCTGTAGAGTTCTCAGTGCAGTGGGGGCCCTGGAAGACGAGGGGTTTGCTGTGTCTGTGTCAGGCAGAACTGAAGGCACAGCCAGGGCTGCAGGACCTGCTCTTACACCAGGTCTCAGCTGCAGACATTAAAGGAACTGGGCTGGGACCGACCAGGCAGGGGAGGGTGGAAGTGAAATAAATTCTGGAGTGATGAAATTACTTTGGACAACTTAATGAAAAAAAATGCTGAGATCCCAGTGAGCCATTAAATGGCTGAATTCCACATGGAAGCACCCATCTCCTCTGACAAGCCTTTGACAAAACTGTTGCTTTATTTTCATGGGGAGTGATTCCTGACCTGAAGATTAAAAAGACTGAGGGGAGAAAGGGGCAGAATGAGTTATGAGCCCAAGAGACAGGAGAAAATACAGTGAAAATGAGCACTGAAGTGCCTGTGCATTTATTAATCCTAAAGGTAGCACTTGCAGATGTTTGGGTTGGGTAATACTGGGGCTAAGTGGATGGTAAATGATTTGCAGAAGAGGCACAAATACTTTTAAATCTTCCAGTATACATTTTAAGGTTTTTCTTTCACAATTAAGTCCTGATAGGGTCATAGCAAACCTTCCAAGCAAGTGCCTGTAGCCAGGCTGGAGCTCTGGGTCCTGGAAGTGGAAACCCCAATGGTCAGCACCCCAAAACTGGGCACACAGCCCAGCACGGGTGTTCTTGGGGCAGGAAGGTACAGAAGCTGGCCCTGAGAACTGGATGTGTGTGCTTCAGGGCTAATTAACTGAAGTGCTAATTCCCATGGGTGGGTTTGTCACCCCAGCCTGGGGTTGTGCCAAGGCAGGGAGCAGCATCCTGCAAGGTCCACTCCCCATGGACTCGGTGGCAGAGCCAACAGCAAAATAAAATGCACGTAATTAGATTAATTAACGGTGCATTTCAAGGTCCTGAAATACAGAAGGAGCCGTGGGGCAGAGGCACAATGGAGGTTTTTGCCTGCAAACAGAACCAGTGCTATTTTTGGAGCTGGAGCTGCATCTCATCGAGGTGTGCTTTGCTTAAAAAGCTGCTTGGGTAGGAGTGGGGCTTTGAAGGGGAAGATAAATACTGTAATTAGGGCTGCAGGACAACAAAAGGATTATTCTTACCTATAACTTCATTTGAGTGAAGTTGCTGCAAAGATAATTACACCCAAAACTGCTTGCATGGGTCTCATATTTTCCTTACAAGGACTTACAAGACTCATTGAATATTTATAGGCCTGGAACATAAGACTGGGTGAAATGCAAACCATAAATCCAGTGGCACTTTATGATGATGAAACTCCTGCAGTTGTTGGCCAGGCTTGCAGGGGGAGCAGCCTGTGATGGATGTCCCAAAGTCAGAGCCCCTGCCTGAGGGGTGCAGCCTCCTCTGACCCCACGCAGTGCTGGGGGCTCCCAAACCTCACCTGGGGCTGCCTCCCTTTTCCCTCCTACCTCCCCTTTTCCTTCATGCTTGCCTTTCCCTTCCTGCCTCCCCTTTCCCTTCCTGCCTCCCCTTTCCCTTCCTGCCTCCCCTTTCCCTTCCTGCCTCCCCTTTCCCTTCCTGCCTCCCCTTTCCCTTCGCCTGCCTCCCTTTTCCCTCCTTGCTTCCCTTTTCCTTCCTGCCTCCCTTTCCCTTCCTGCCTCCCCTTTCCCTTCCTGCCTCCCCTTTCCCTTCCTGCCTCCCTTTTCCCTTCCTGCCTCCCTTTTCCTTCCTGCCTCCCTTTCCCTTCCTGCCTCCCCTTTCCCTTCCTGCCTCCCCTTTCCCTTCATGCTCCCCTTTTCCTTCATGCTTGCCTTTCCCTTCCTGCCTCCCTTTTCCCTTCCTACCTCCCCTTTTCCTTCCTGCCTCCCCTTTTCCTTCCTGCCTCCCTTTTCCCTTCCTGCCTCCCTTTTCCTTCATGCCTGCCTTGCTGTTTGTGCTTCTGCCACTGTTACCACATGCAAATGAGCATGCTGCTTCCCAGATGCAGATTTCATATTTATAGATGAAATACAGCCTGAAAAATCATATGTTAATTACATTCTGAGGGTGTAGCAGAATTTCTCACTTGAACATATTTTGTTTTGCTGGGAATAGCACAAATTCCAGATCAATATATTTATAGTTGAAGTTTAGTAATAAATGTATCAGGCTGCAGAAAAAGCTTTCTAATCATTACTATTACTAATCACTTACCATCAGCTCACTGCTTAGGCTTCTGTTCCACGTTGTGGATTTGTTTATTTGCTTTTAAAAACCTGTTTTTCTCAGAAGGCAACCAGTACTATTGGAAGGGGAGGGGGAGTGGCTGGGGATCAAAGCTGGTCAAGCAGGGCATCAGAATGAGCTGGCAGAGGAGATCTCTGAGAGGCTCTGAGGAACAGGACGCCCTGGAGCTGGCTCAGTTAGCTGGAAAAGTCCTTTTTTATTCCCTGTGAAGGTCCCCTGCCATATGTGATGCTGGAAATGCACATCCTGCAGTGGCCAAGGGAGGCAGCAGGGCCTTCCAGCTGCACTTCCATCCCCTGGCCCAGGACTCCAGGAATGGTTGGGGAAAATCTGCTCAGAAGGGAGTGCAGCAGGGCTGGGATTTGAATCTGGGAAAATCTGCTCAGAAGGGAGTGCAGCAGGGCTGGGATTTGAATCTGGGAAAATCTGCTCAGAAGGGAGTGCAGCAGGGCTGGGATTTGAATCTGGCTGCTTTTGCCCTTGGGGATTGCTATTGAAGGCTGAGCAGCCCCAACACAGAACAAGGAGGGGAATTTGGCAGAAATCAATATACAACATTCAAACTGCTTTCTTGTTTACTGTACCAGAACCTTGCAAAACATCAAAAACAGAGAGGAAAGCTTAAAATATATCATGAACTCCATTATTACAAAGAAAAGTCTGACACAACAGCCACTGGAGTCAACAGAAAACATTTCACAGGCTCTCCTTGGGGCAAGAGAGACCATACAAAGCAAACAGGTTCCTAAGAACAAGTAGTTACAAATATACCTCTAATTTTTTATTTTTCCTCTAGATGCAAGTCCTTTGATGGCCAATTACAGACTCAAAGGTGTGTCCATAATCCCTGGGCTGACAGGGATGATCAGTGTGGACTTTAAGCAGGGATCAGTCTCACTTTCAGCCCAGCCTGCTGCATTGTATTGAAATACATCCTGAAAAGCCACAAAAGAGAACAAACAGTACCAAAACACACAGTAAATTGAAATACCTCCACCCCCATCCCTTTTTACAGGTCTCATAAATCTTTCAATAAGTAAGTAAATCACAGAGGTACCAAAGGAACTGGCAAAGCAAGAGGTAGTTTATGTAACCAGCAGCTCTGGCACAGCTCTGGCACCTGGGCCGAGCTCTGCCCTGCTCCCAGGGGCAGAATGCAGGTCAGGAGAGGGGCTGCAGGGCTCAGGGCAGCACAAACACCCTGTGCTCTCCCTCTGCCCAGCCCAGCCCTGTCCTGGCTGGCTGTGATCCCTGTGCTGCCTCGGGGATGGGCTGGAGGGGGCTCTGGGCTCAGTCACTGACCCCTCTGCTCCTGCAGGCTCTGGGCTCAGGAATTCATCCCTGTGCTCGTGGAGGCCCTGGGGTCAGTGATTGACCCCTCTGCTCATGGAGGCTCTGGGGTCACTGATTTACCCCTCTGCTCCTGCAGGATCTGGGGTCAGGAATTCATCCCTCTGCTCCTGCAGGCTCTGGGCTCAGGAATTCATCCCTGTGCTCGTGGAGGCCCTGGGGTCAGTGATTGACCCCTCTGCTCATGGAGGCTGTGGGGTCAGGAATTCATCCCCCTGCTTGTGGAGGCTCTGGGGTCACTGATTTACCCCTCTGCTCCTGCAGGATCTGGGGTCAGGAATTCATCCCTCTGCTTGTGTACCTTGGGGGTCAGGAATTCATCCCTCTGCTCCTGCAGGCTCTGGGCTCACTGATTTACCCCTCTGCTTGTGCAGGCTGTGGGGTCAGTGACTGATCCCTGTGCTCGTGCAGCTCTGGGGTCAGGAATTCATCCCTGTGCTCGTGGAGGCCCTGGGGTCAGAGATTTGTGATTTACCCCTCTGCTGGTGCAGCCTGGCTTTAGCAGAAGGTGTGGCTGTGACCTGGAGGTGCCCAGGGGCTGCAGTGGGGAGGGAGCTGGGCTGCAGGGCTGTGCTGCAGGGCTGGGCTCTGCTGGGCTGGGCTGCAGTGGGCAGGGAGCTGGGCTGCAGGGTTGGGCTGCAGTGGGGAGGGAGCTGGGCTGCAGGGCTGGGCTGCAGGGGCAGTGGGGAGGGAGCTGGGCTGCAGGGCTGTGCTGCAGGGCTGGGCTGCAGGGCTGGGCTGCAGTGGGCAGGGAGCTGGGCTGCAGGGCTGGGCTGCAGGGCTGGGCTGCAGTGGGCAGGGAGCTGTGCCCCAGAACATCCCCTGTGAGCTCTGTGTGCCAGCACTGGCCTGCCCTGGGAGGCCTCAGGGCAGCAGACACCCGGCCCCTGCTGCAGGGCTGGCACCTCCTGCTGCCCCAGCCAGCCTGCTCTGGGCTCTGCTGGGCCTGGCAGGGGCTGCAGCAGCTGAGCTCGGGGCTGTCCAAACAGAGTCTGACTGGTTTTCTATTTTTCAGTCACATTTCCATCATTGAAGTGCTCTGCTGGCTCTCAGCTGCAGCCTGCCAAGTCACTGGAGTCTCTGCACAAGATTCTGGTAGGTTTTCCTTTCCCCTTCCCAGGAATGATGCTTCTTCACGTACTCTTTGGCCCTGGTTACAATTTCCTTTTCCATAATGGGGTCATTCATTAAACTCTTGGACAGCGCAACAAACTCCTAAAGAAATGAAAAAAGAAGCAGTTAAACTTTCTCTGAAAAGGTCCTGATGACACTGCAATAGCTGTACCTGTCCAACTGTGAGCCACTGTATGAAGCTGTCCTAAAGAACTTTTCAAGGTCAAGCACCATACTTTATCTATAAAAATGATCAATAAATAATAAAGTTATTATTTTACACAGCCCACCAACTAAGACATTAAAAATCAAAGACAATTCACATTTAATGACTCAAAAATTGTCTGCCTGCCTGTTCTGCATGGAGGACAACTGGCATCAGATGTTTGATCTCAGCTCAGCCAAACTTTTACCTCATTGCTGCTGCACCTTCAGAATTTTATGGTAAAACAAAGAAGTCCCAGCACAAACCCAGTGTGAGACAGGAGCAGGCATGCAGCACCTGGGCAGGTGCAGATGCAGCAGGGTTGGCTCAACAAACCAAAACCCCCCCGTATTCCCTTTAACTTCACTGGGCAAAACACCAGAGCTCCCAGATCACAACTGTCCTCTGCCTGCTCCTCTGCCTCTCCTTTACTTCTAGGCAAGGGAAATTGGGAGCTTCAAACACGTGGAAGGAGATCTGATGTCTGAGCTAATCTGCTCTGAGCAGCTGCTCTCATTTTCCATCCAGAGGCAGCTTCCAGGGCTTCAGCTTGATTACAAATGTGCTCAGATGTGTGCAAGGCAGGGCCTTGGCTCAGCTCAGCAAGCAGACAGCTCTGTGGCAGTGGGAAATGAAGGTAATGGATTACCACACAACTGGTAGTGCAGTGGGGACGGGACAAGGAGGAGGGGACAAGGAGACCCATTATTTACATTATTTACATTATTTACTGGCAGCTGAGACCAGAGTTCATATCAACAGCAGGTTAAGGAGACAACTATCCTTGAAAATCCAAGCACAGAGTGTCTGAACACCTCCACAGCTATACAATCTTTGGTTGAACTTTGGGTTTTTTGGATGAGTTTGCTGCTCAGTGCACAGTGCAGTGCGAGCCCTGGGCCACAGCGATGGGGAAATGCTGAACAGGGATCAGCACTGCCTGGGCTGCTCCTGACAGGAGAATCAGCAGGAAAACCAAACAGCCAGAGCCACGGGTCACTGTGCAAGGGTTGGAATGGGGAGATTTCCATGCACACAGGTGAGCAGTGACCTGCTGCACAGCAGAGCAGTGCTGCTGGTGAGCTGAGCCCTGCAGGAGCCCAGCTGTGCCCAGCCTCAGCTCCTGGGGCACTCAGTGAAGGCATTTCAGCCTTCCCTGGGGCTTCTGTCAGAGCTCACCCAGCTCCACTGACACCCCAGGGAAGGGGGGAAGGGCTCACCCGACTTGTGCTGCCTTCACCCAATTGCCTGGAAAATCACAGTAATAAACACTGCTCACACTCAACCACATCCCCAACTAATTCTATGCTCCTGTGGAGGATTTTATTTAAAGTAATGTTTAAAAGTAATTTATGTAAATTACCTACGAGCAGAAGCAGCAATGTAACATTTCTTGACAGGTAGTCCTATTAGCATTCTTTTAAATTGTGGATATGGAGGACAAAAACTTGGAAACATGTAAATGATAGAAGAAATGAGATCCTTATTCACAGTTACAATACTCAGGGCTGAGGATAATTTCAGGAAAAAAAAGCCAAACTGAGTCCAAAGCATAAAATTTGAGAAAATGCAGGAGAGAGAAAAAGCAAATGGAAAAATAGCAGGAGGTGGTGAGTAAGGACTCCTCAGCTCATCCTCCTCCTCCTCCTCATCCAGTGTGACCCCCCAGGCACCTGCAATCCCCCGGGAGCCCCTGGGGGATGCACTGTGACTCGTGTGGGCTCTGCCTCGTCCCTCGGAGCCGCTGCCTGGCTCTGGGGGCTCAGGGTAAGTTCATTTCTCAGGTGTGCCCAGCCACAGGGGCTGGCATGCAGCTGAGGTGTGTGCCAAGTCTGCTCGTGCAGCACACAGACTGCACAGCCCCGAGCTCTGCCAGGAAATGCAGATTGCAGCTTGCTGAATAAACTACAGGGAGGTAGCACATCTGCAGAGCTGTCCTGCTGTGGCTGTGACATTTGCACAAATATTCATGCACTCCCTTATTCTGCTGTAGCTTCACTTTTGGTGAGAGGGGTCAAATTCCCAAATTGCCTTTCAGTTATAGAAGCTAAGGGCAGGACTGCAGCAGCCCGGGTGAAGGAGGTGATCTCTGTGCCAGCTTACTACTTGGGGCCATCCATCCTTCTAACAAACCTTTGTTCCCACCCAGGAGGGGGTATAATTAATATATATATAATATATATATATATATTTAAATATATATATGTAATATATAGAACATATATATAATATATATAAGTATATATAACATATAAAATTATATAATATATAAAACTATATCATATATAAAATTATATAATATACAATATAACACATATAAGATATACTATAAATAATATAATATGACATTATAATAATATGTAATAAAATAATATAAAATATAAAAAAATAGACATATATCTAGAGAGAGAGTAATAATATATATATTAATATATATGTGCAGATGGCAGCAGAAGCCAGTGCAAGGCTCAGCTGTAAGTCACAACCCAGAGAAATGGGAGCAAATCATCTCCTGTACACCCAGAAGCACTCTCACTCCTGCCCTTTCCACGGGAATGCTCCACCACAGGCCTTTTTCAACAGCAACATCCAGAATATACTTTTCTCCTGCTAAATTGACCAATCATCCCTAAAGAAAATGTCAGCTCCTCTGTGCAGTACCTAAAATAAATCCTGTAATATTTTGCAGAGACACAGAAACACAGGTATCCTGGAGATAAAGCTGGAAAACGAGGGCACGGAGCAAAAAAGGATGAAGAATTCCTCAATTACCACGAGAGCTGCACGGGTGCCACAGCTCACACATAATGAAAACAAGATGCATGGTTAATATATCATCTGTATAATGAAATTAGGTCTGCAGTTAGAGCAGCTCAGAGCCGTTTCAGCAGACAGAAGGCGACTCTCCAGCAGCAGCCCTGGCCCCGGGTGTGCAGGCAGTGCCAGGCACCTGCAGGAGCTGTGTGAGCCCAGTGCTGGCCCTGCCACACGCCAGGTTTGCTCTGGGGTAGGGGCACAGCTTCCCTGGGCTGCTGCCAGCCCTGCACACCCCCACAGGGGCTGGCCAGCCCAGCTCCATCCACCCCTGCCCCTCCTTAGTGCCTTGGACGTTTATTTGCCTCCTTCTCCTTGTTTAGGTCCTTCTGTGAGCTTTTACAGACATGGCAGATAGAATTCTGAAGCCCAGCCTGCTGATAACTTTTTGTGCCTTCCCTTTTAACTCAGCTTTGCATTATTTATTGCCCCGTTTTATCTCTTACTTTTTTTACTTCAGGTCCCATTAACTCAGTGTCAAATATTCCATAAACTTGCAAATTCAAGCAGCAGCAGGATCAGCCGTGATTTAAGAGTGATGTGCACAGAAATGTGCACAAAAGGTTCCAGGGCTTTCCCTCCCACATTAACTGTTTCCATCTGGGCGCTGCCTCCATGACTGGCAGGGCTTTTGCTGTTTCCAGCCAAACACAAATGGTTAAGGATGGCTACAGTGAGACACAACATTTCCTGCTTTCCTGGAAGCCACAAAAGCTCACTTCCAGCAAGAAAGCCAGCAGCACTCACCATTTAAAACAATTCTCACTGCATAATGCTCAACTAATATCCCTGTAATCTGGCTTACAGAAGACAGCAGGCAGAACTGCTCCTACCCGAGGTACTGCAAAGCTGTCCCTGCTCAGGTCAGAAACAACTGAAAACAAGCAATAATTTCTGTCCTGAGCTGTGACCCAGCCTGTGTCCTCACAACCAAACTCAGCAAGGAAAATTCCTTTTCTAACCCACCAAACTTCCCTCAGCTTTGGTGGTCCAGATTCTTGCAGCCAGCCAGACTTGACAGATTCTCCCAAGCACCTAGACACAATCTAATCCTTTTGTAGATTAAGGCATTTTCCTCACTAACTTGATGCATCTGAGAGCACAACAGAAAAGATACTTAAGGTGTCAAAGTAATCAAAGTAAAAAAAAAAACCAAAAATTTCTTACCAGAACGTTTTCCAGTCCCAGCTCACTCAGTCCAATCTTCTGAGGTCACATTCTAAGTGCCATGGGCACTGTCCCTTGTCCCAACAATTAAAATTTCTTCTAACTTAATTGCATTTCTTTGATCTAATGTGACTCTCAACCTCTGGCAGGCCGTGTGCAGTGGCTTAAAACTGCATTTGACATGGTTTGGGGAGATAAGGAACACGAGCAAAGGGTCACTTTATCTCCAAAGCCCTGAGTGCTGAGGTTGGCATCCTGAGCTCCTCTGCATGAAGGAAGTTCAACATCTCTGCATTGGGATTGGGGCATTCCCCTGCAAACAGGGCTTGTGCTGACCCATTTCCAGCTCACACATCAAGTGACAGCCATAAAGCATGGAAGGGTTTGCACTAAGTGAGCTGCAGGTGCTGCTTTGCAGGGGCAGGGGATGTCACCTTCCCTCCTCGGGTGCTGCACAAACTTGGCTCATTCCACTGCAAACGTTTCACCTGCCAGCTCACAGGTAAATGGTGCTGCAAGTCCTCCCCACAGAGATCCTGAGCTAGAAAAGCAGCAAAAAGGGGCAGCAGCAGGGTGGGGCTCAGATCTCTGGCATGGCACGGTGCAGAGAAGGGAGCTTAGGAAAAAGGGGTTCACAGAAAGTGAAATGACAGTGGTCTGGACATGCTGGCAGCCTGTGGCTCCTGCCCTGCTCTGACCAGTCCTGCAGTCCTCAGCCCTGTGCCCAGAGCCCCTGAGACTGGGAGGAATCTGAGCTCAGGGTGAACTGCAGCAGGTTTTTGATGGGTCTCAGATCCCAAATAAAGTCCCACCCCTGGGAGGTGGGAGGGATGCTTGGGGACCACAGGAGAGGCTCATGCAGGGAAGTGTGATGAGACTGGGCCTGGTATTAATAATGCATTGCAACTCCAAGGCCAGTGCAGGCAGAGTGTGAGGAAACACAGAATGCACCAGCACCAGGAGAGCTCTCCTGTTCAGCAGGGTTGTGTGGCCTGGAAGTCTGGAGGAGCTGGAAGTCAGAGAGATTTTTTTGTCAGGTAATACATGTACAGAAGTTATCAAATAAATATTTTGGGTTTTGTAGAAACCATTGGAAAAACTGAATATTCCAGAAAGAAACAGAACCATACTTGAATTGGAAGAGTTTTTCTATTAAAAACTTCTTCAAAACCAACCAAGAGGATTCACCTTCCAAAACCACAACTTGACAGGATGCATTAATCACACAGTCCACAAAGTAAATCAGTTCTCTACTTTGCAAAATTATCAAAAGTTGTATTCTAGTATGCTTTTTTAATCTCGAGTTGGATAAAACTCTGAGGGAATCTTTTTCTGAGATCATTTTCCATGGCACACATGAATATGTAACAGCAAAGCCCTAATGCAGGAAAATATGCTGCAATGAAAATTTCCAGCATTTCAATATGGGTAGTGTTCCCTCTCTTCCCACTCTTATTTAACTTCCCTGAGACTTCATCCTAACACTTCGCTTAATTTTATCATTAATTTCTCTGACTGAGCAGTATCTTGCCTCTAAAAATACTTCCCATTAGCACTGACTGCAGAAGTGACAGAAAATGTGTCACCTGGAGCTGCGGGCTCGTTCTCCTGTGAGCTGCAGCTCACACAAGTTGGCTCACACACGTTCCCCTCGCAGACATTCCTGGAAGGGAAAGCTCATCACCCAGAGCATCTCCTGCAGGGTTAGGTCGTGGAGCCTCCGGAGCAGCAAGCGGGGGCTCGCAGAAAGCTTCAGCAAGGCTGACACCTAGTACGAGCTCCCTGAACTGCAGAGGAGGGCGGCAGCTCCGGAGGCACAGCCCAGGGAAAGGCACCCAGAGGTTTGCTTACCTGGGGAGTTGAAAAGAGCAGCCCTGTTTCCTTGTGCTTTACTATTGCTGCGTTCCCAGGAATGTCCCTTGCCAGCACTGGAATCTCTAAATCCATTGCCTAGAGGAATATAGAAAAAAGGATTTGTCTGTATTTCTGTAGTTTCTAAGGATTTGTGGATTTTGAGGTGCTAACAACGACAATTTCAAAAGGAAAAGCAGAAACAACTAAGACATTTTTTTACTAAGAAAAGCAGAAACCCCAACTTCTTTCCCACCTCTCCAGATTTTTAATTGAAAAATTAAAAATTGTCAATTCCAGGCTGTGCCAAGCCCCTTGCCAGAGCACAGCTGCACTCTGAGGGGTGCAGACCCCGGGCCCTCAGCTCTGCAGGGCTTTGAGCACTGCTGCTGAGCCGGGGAGCCTGGACACCACTGCCTGTACCAGCAGAAATATTCACATTGTGCAATTATCACCGTGTGGAATGAGCAGGAAATTCCCTCCCCCAAATCTGCTCCATGCTGATTCCCTGCCACTCCAGAGTCAATGCAGTTTTAATTGCTGTCATTACAGTCCTGCATGAGGAGCAATTCTGCTTCGGTCCACACAGCAAGGAAACAAAACTCCAAGGAGAAAACCGTGATTTTTTATAGTTTGTACAAAACTGAAGAGACAATAGCCAGGCTGATAAGGCACAGGAAGGGACTGCTGGGACCTAGCAACATATTTTAATAATTTAAAATACCAAGAAAAGCCCTGTTTAAATCACCACTGCAGGTGTATTAGTGTGACCATAGCATTTCCATAGCCCTGGCACAAACCTCTGCTTTGCAGCAGTTAGTGCTAAAAATAACAACCCTTAATGACAAAACCTGTTCTACACTTGGTATCAGAAACCTCCAGATTATCTGGGGTCACTCAGACACGGTAATGACCCTCCAGGGCTGGTGATTGATGGAAGCTGAGCACCACGTTTATATTTAATTTTCTGTCATTTCCAAACTCTGGAGGGAAAGCCATTTGTTCTGTGTGACTTGGAGGGCAGGAACTGCTGCACAGGAAAATCTTCAGGTCCCACAGCACAGGTACCAGTGAATTACAGCTGCTGAGAGGCACAACAGATGGCCAAATGCTTCAGATGCAGGGCTGCCTCCGTGCCACTGGCCTCCACCAAATGGATTGGGCTGTAAATAATTACTGCGAGAAGTGCCTTCAAATTTCATTTAGATACTTCGACTATTTTCGAGCAGTAAAAAGAACCATTTGCATTGTTGAAAATATGTATAATTTACTGAGCTGGCTTCCAGGAATAATAGCATCAAGCAGCATTTTAGTCCACTGGCCATCTGCTTTGTTGCATTATTTTGACTGCAGATGTGTTTGCTGCTGCAGGAGGATGCAGGGTGTAAACTGAGGCTGTGGGGACGTTCCCCAGTAAACATCTCCCCCAGCAATGCAAGTGCAGGCTGTATTTACCACTCTGCCTTCTGGACTGCCCTCATTGCCTTCCTTCTAGCCTATGCATCCTCTTGCTGCCTCTTCAATTTTATTGCTTTACAGCATCCCTCCATCCCTATTTTTTTTATTTTTATCATTTGCTCTGGCTGTTATTCCAGGCTGTTGGTGCTGCACACGTTGGGCAAGAGTGGATTGTGCCTCACAGCACAGCACAGTCTGTCCAGCTTCCTTTTCTACAATTTTAAATTGGCTTATTTTGGTAAAAGCATAAGAATGTAAGTTTTTACAGCAGCTGGAATATTCCTGAGAGCTCAGAAAGGGGCTCCAGTGGAAGGGTGCTGGACTCCAAACCCTGCTGGTAGCAGGAACAGGGGAACACAGAAACCCTTCAGCAGTGGAGCCTCTTCCACCACTGCACAGCTCCTGAGCCCTCCGAGCTGAGATGCATTTTTCATGTCCTTTCTAATGTTTTGTTTTCTCCTCTTCAAATGCCAAACACAAACTGATCAGTTACAGTCAAATCTCAGAGATCTCAGACCCAGCTGACAGAGCAATTAGTGATGGCTCCTGGCTCTTCCAGACCTCCAGGCAGGTGGAACTAGATGGGATTATATATTTATCTCATTTATCTATGATATATTTATCTCACTCTGAAATGCTGTTTACAGATTCATGACCTTGTTAAATGGTGAACTTTGAGGACAATCAGAGTTGCATTTCCAAACTCCAGCCTGTTTTCTCCAGCCTAGGCCCGGAAGACTTCCATGCAGAGTTTTCTGCCTTATTATCTAACAATAAAGACAATTATACAGGTAACTCAGGAGCTGGCCCTTCCTGCTGCTGGCCATCCCAGGAGAGAACTCTGTGCTGGGCTGCACTTCCAGGGACAGAGGTGTTCTCAGCAGGGTGTTTTGTTAGCATGTCTCAAATCCACCGAGCAAACACACAAATCCCAAACCCTCTGGAATGGGCACCAGCGTCCTGTCAGCCCTGAGCTGGCCCAGTGTGCACCAGGGTGGGCACACAGGCACATGCTGTTCTGGGGTGGAAATGCACTGCTGGTATTTGGGGTGGGCATGCACTGCTGTGGCATTGGGGGTGGGCAGGCACTGCTGTGGAAATGCACTGCTGTGGCATTTGGGATGGACATGCACTGCTGTGGCATTGGGGGTTGACAGCACTGCTGTGGCATTGGGGGTTGACAGCACTGCTGTGGCATTGGGGGTTGACAGCACTGCTGCTGTCTCAGCAGCACCTGCCCCTCCTCATTCTCACAATGCTCCCTTGGTTCTCACCCTGAGGACTCTCAGATGAGTGGAAGTGCAGCTCATTAGAAGCAGAAAGGGAGGCTCGTTTATGTTACATAACCGTGTACAAATGATGTGATAATTCTGTGATAACAATGCACCAACATTCCGCACCCACCAAACAAATGAAACAATGAAAGGCACTTGCCCAAAGAACTTCCACTTCAAGTACACTTATTTTTTCTGAGAAAGCACTTGACACTAAGCAGTGCCCCGCTTTGACAGGTATGAAATAAAACTGGTTATTAATTTTCAATACTGATGGCAAAAGGATTAACTGAGCGTGTCATTCATTCATTAATCATTTCAGAATTAAATAACCAAATACAGCTCTTAGATTGCTTTTTGAAGGGATGTAAAAATAAATGAAAGTCCATTCTAGCAACATTATAAGGAAGTGGGTGTTGAATCAAGCCTAGTGACAACCCCGGGAAATCAGAATGATTTCTGCATCTCAGGTCTGCACTGTTAATTTAGCAGGGTTGATAAAATTACTTTCTATCCTTTAAAAATAAATAGAGAAAGCATAACAAACTGTCAGTTCAAGGGAAGAAAACCTTAATTGCTAACACTGGCAAAAAGAAATACTTTAGTTTTGCCTTCAGTAGCTTTGAAATATGGACATGGAACGCTGAGAGCATCTCCAGGGACAGAAGTGCTTTCAGAGCGAGGTGACCCCCCCGAGTGCCCCAGGAAGGTGGCATTACCTCCAGGATGGCAGCAGACATGCCCTCGGAGGTGGAGCTGTTCACCAGGGCCAGGCAGCTCCTGAGAGCAGCGTGCAGCTCCTGCTGGGGCAGCTCCTGCAGCACGTGCACCCCGGGGGCCCTGCAGCAACACAGCCAGAGCTGAGCAGGGCCCAGGGAGCTGCTGGGGCCCTTCCCGGGGAGGGGGGCACTGCAGCAGGCTGCAGGGCTCGGGGGGTCCCTCCCTGGGGCCATGGGGATGTCCCACCCTGGGGCCAGGGGATGTCCTACCTTGGCTGTGCCCAGAGCTGCCCAGGGCCATGGGGATGTCCCCACCCCTGGGGACCATTTTTGTCCCACCCTGGCTGTGCCCAGGTCTGCCCAGGGCTCAGGACTGTCCCATCCTAGCTATGCCCAGGGCCATGGGGCTGTCCCACCCTGGGGACCATCGTGTGTCCCATCCTGGCTGTGCCCAGGGCTCAGGGATGTCCCCACCCCTGGGGACCACAGAGATGTCCCCACCCTGGCTGTGCCCAGGGCTCAGGGCTGTCCCACCCTGGCTGTGCCCAGGGCTCAGGGTGTCCCACCCTGGCAGTGCCCAGGGCTCAGGGATGTCCCCACCCCTGGGGACCATAGAGATGTCCCCATCCTGGCTGTGCCCAGGGCTCAGGGCTGTCCCTGCCCGTGGCTGGGAGGTGGAACTGGGGCATCCTGCAGCCAACCCAAACCCTCCCGCGGTTCTGTCACTGATAAATCTGAATCAGTCAGTCAGATGTGATTTAACCCAAACCATCAATACACTGTCATTCTAAGCCCTTCAGTGCCTGGGATGCCAGGGCTGGGACTGTCCCAAGGATCCCAGCAGCCTTGTCACAACTCAGCTGTGCAGGGACATTCCTTTGTAAATGCACAGTTGAAAAGGGGCAGCAGCTGCCTTCCTTCAGCAGAGAGCAGCCTTAACGTGAACTTCTTACCTTTTAACTCTCTCCTCGACTTCGCTGGTGAAAAGTGGATCCACCTGGACAGGAGCACACAGAGGTCAGGGGCACTGCAGCTCCTGCTTGAAACACATCTCTCAGCAGAGATCAGAGGGCTCAGCCCCAGCTCTGGAGCAGGGGGGCAGGAGGAAAGCCATGGGTAAAAAACCCAGAAGCAGCACTGAGAGGAAGGTGAATGCTTCAAACAAAACTTTAAAGTTTGGTGGCCTCGACTTTTCTTTAAGTTTCATAAGCTCCTATTCTTGGATATGGAGCTGCTGAAAATTAGCTGCTGTTCCAAATTTCATTACAGAAATGAACAAAAGGAAAGCTGCAGTGGTGAAAGTTTTACATAACACAGGCCTCAGTCCTGCAGCTTTACCTCGGCTGCACCATCTGAGACAGCCAGGCACAGAAAACAGGGAATAGGATGGAATCTCATGGCAGCAAATAGATCACCTCATGGGAGTAAAGCAGAAAATAGAGTGGGGGCCTTTGTTCTTTCTCTTCTTAATTAATATACTCTTACTGAATGGGCTTTTAATATTCACAATAAAAATTACATGCTTCATAGATGGTGGCACTGATTTTCTTAAGATTCTTGTGGTTTGAGAAGCTATGTGAATAAGAAGAGTACAGCTAAATACCAACAGAGCTCAGATGTATTTTTTTCCTTTAGAAATATTTTAGTTCCATGAGAGAAATACGCTCTGAAATGTTTTAAGGAGGTTCAGCCCTTGATCCAGCCTGTGCACTGCCACTGGGTTATCTCTTGTGGTTTGAGAAGCAATGTGAATAAGAACAGCTAAATACCAACAGAGCTCAGATGTATTTTTTTCCTTTAGAAATATTTTAGTTCCATGAGAGAAATACGCTCTGAAATGTTTTAAGGAGGTTCAGCCCTTGATCCAGCCTGTGCACTGCCACTGGGTTATTTCTGGTCTGTAAAGACATTAGCTTGTGAAAAGTGAAGCAAATTTAAAAAGATGACTGAAATGTTTATAAAATCCTCACTGGAGGCAGCAAGTGCATCTTTTGACTCTGAAGCACAGCTTCATTACACCTGCTCTAGATTTGCCTTCCACACCAGTTCACTTCCAAATCATTTTGTGTATTAGCGTGGAAAAAAGCCCAGATAAAATAAAAATGTAAAAACAGCTTTTAACAATAAAATCCCATGTACCCAAATTTGCAAAGAACAAAACTGAATGAGAAAAGAGAGAAATTGTTCTTATTTGCCCATTGAGAGTCTATTTGGTTTTTTTGTAAAGCAAATTGCCTGCAAGTTTTCAGGCTCATGTGGAGATGAATCAGAGATGAGACTGATACAGAGGGAACACATCACCCAGATGAGCCAGGGAAGCTTTTAGCCCCTTCTAGCAGCAGGGAGAGTTTGTTTCCTAGACACAGCTGCCTCCTCAGGCCTTTGCCCTGCCTGAAGCAAGGCTGCAGGCTGCCTCTCCGAGCCCTGTGCTGCAGGATCCACCTGGAGAGCTCTGATTTCCTTCTCAAAACCCCTGCAATTACTTCTGGAACTTTAGCACAAAGTTCCACAGAAGCAGAAGAATCAGGACAGAGGCAGAACTTTAAGGTTATTCTGAGATGGGGATACATAAGAAACCTGAGTTTATCCCAGGCTTTCGTGCTATGAGGTTCTAAATGGAAAAGGAGCTGGGCTGGGTGTGTGAGCCCCAGCTCTGCCCTTGCTTGGTGTCAGACAGAGCTGAACCTCATCTTGCTGGAGCATTATTCTGAGATGGGAATGTATAAAAACCCCTCAGTTTGTCCCAGGCTTTCGTGCTATGAGGTTCTAAATGGAAAAGGAGCTGGGCTGGGTGTGTGAGCCCCAGCTCTGCCCTTGCTTGGTGTCAGACAGAGCTGAACCTCATTTTGCTGGAGCTGTTAAGGTGCCTGAGCCCAGCAGTGGCACCCGAGCCCAGGTGGGATGGAACAAGGACCCCGTGCTCCAAGGGACCAGGAGGTGACAACAGGGACAGCAGCACCTGCAGCCCCTCACAGCACTGAAATCCTCACCAGCAACGTGGGAGAGAACCCCCCCAGGGCAACTGCTGCCTGTCAGCATTGGACAGGCTCATTTCGTGGTTATTCCTACTGAAATGGGCACTGCTGATAGTTGATTTTAGCAGTGTGTGAGTGTCTAAAACCCCACAGGTGTAGCAGCAGAGGCCAAGAGTGGGATCTTTGATGGATGTTCTGTTCAGGTCTCCTCCCTGTGCCGGAGTGAAGCAGGGAGGAGCAGGGCTGGGCTGCTCAGGGTCTGCTCCTGGCAAAGCCTGGGAGCTGCTGGCAGTGCAGGAGCCTCCACTGACAGCCCTGGAACTCTGGCAGCACTGCCCAGCTCAGCCCTGCTGGGAGCAGCTTTGCAAGGGCTGGGGCTTCTATCTCCAGCAGAAATGCTCACTGGTAATGGGGATTGGTAAACTCCTCCATGAGGATTGGACACCTCATTGGTAATGAGGATTGGTAAACTCCTCAGTGAGGTTGGACACCTCTTTGGCAATGAGGTAATTGGTAAACTCCAATGGACCCAGGCTCAGTTTGGAGGAGAGCTGAGGCATCTCAGACGAGGCAAATGGAAATGTTTAGAAATAAAAATTACAGCTGCAACTTACTGCAGGTCCAATAATGCCCAGATGGACGCTGGGATCCTTTCTGTGCCAGTCTGAAACAGAAGAGGAACAACTGTTTTATTAACAAAAATTATCACTTTTTAAATCAATGTAAATAGCTCCATGATTAAAGAAGAACTAGACAAATATTCTGTTGCTACTTAAAAGACTGCCTGTGCACCAGATTCCATGCTCAGCCCTCACACTGCTCCTCAGAATTCAAATATTAGCATATCTGAAAGTTAGTATTTAGCCTTTCTGCTTCATGCAATCTCTTCTGACTCAAGGGTTATTTAACCAAGCTCAGATATTAATTTTGAATCACTCAAGAGAACAATGCTCTGTATAATGCAGTGATTCTGGCCACTGAGCCAAAATTACTTGAATATTTTCCTGTGTAAAGGAACAAGTGGAAGTAACTGCAGCCATTACAATCATTACCCAGTAATATGCACAAGAGACATCTGCTGCTTTTTAACCCCAGAATAAACCACTGCACTCACTGCACACTGCGTTTGTTCCTCAGCATCACGAGGCTTCAAGGGTTACGAAAGTCAGTGGAACAGTGCAGGATGAATTTCCAGCCCAGAATGATTTTACAGACACAAACACAGCCTGACAAAATATTCCCTTCTGTGACTCTGAGGAAACTTCAGCCTAGTCTGAGCGCTGAGCCAGAACAATGGGTGGTAAAATTTGTTTGCAGCTTCAATGGCATTAATTAGCACACATGCAAATCAATGTAACAGCCACGGGACAGCAAGATAAAAAAGTTATTTTGAAGTAGATGATCTTTTCTTTTGTCTTCCATCAATATTGCATGTAACAGCAAAACAGTTTTCTCAGCAAGCAAAACCATCAAATATTGCTTTGATTTGAATGCTCTGTTATTCCCAGCAGGTTGGAAAAGACATGGCACAGAAATGATGTGCTGAACAGATCAATGGTTACATAAGAATTCCTTTTTCAAATGTAAATATATGATGATGTTTCCTGCAATGATAAAACAGCTCATGCCAAACTTATCAACGGCAGAAGAATGCACTGAGTGACAAACAAGAATATTGGAACAGGCAGAACTCACCTGAGAAAGCCTCCACCAAATACAGAGGGTCCTTGACTCTGCGGAGCCCACACACCAGGAGGAACAGATGCACCCTGCCCGTGGCTGCAGGGATGCCTGGGGAAATCATTGCACAGATAATTTCAGTGAGCAGTGAGGCAGGGGAAACCTGAGCACCCCAAAGTGTTCCACGAACCAGCACACACCGTGGTAAAAGCAGTGAAGAGCAGATCATGAAAAATTACCAATATTCCCCATTTCCTGCTCTGCATCAATCCTGGACTGAGGGTGTGCATCATTTCTAGAGCACAGGGTTTATGTGCAGAGGCAGTCAAGGGGCAGGACTTGGGGGAGCTCTGGTGCTGTTCCTGGACCCCAGAACCAGCTCTGGGCCCTGGCAGCTGCACAGCTCCAGGTGGCTCCCAGTGGTTTTATCCTAAAAAGAACTTTGCATCCATAATAACTCAGCACCTATTTCCAGATATGAGATTAGGTTGAGCAGTGCAGGTCTCGCTCCTGATCTGACACTTTTTGTGGTTACAGGCCAGGGAATTCCTCATGGTTCTCAGCCCTGTATGCCAGCACTGCTACAGAACAGATAACTAGAAATGGAATTACTACACAGCATTTATTTTACACTTACTGCTAAACACAGATGGAAGATAACTTGGGGGGAAAAAACCTCAACACGGGAGCTTTTACCATGGAAATCTCTTAGAGCAGCAGCTCAGGAGTGTGCAGCTGTGCCAGGAAAGGGAGCTGTGCTGCAGGACAGTGCATGGCAGGACCATTCATCCAGGACACTGGACAAGGCTCACAAGTGAGCTCTGCCAAAATGTCTTTGGTAAAACAGCACAAGTCAAAAGCTGCTGACTGTATCAAGCTGAAGGAATAAACACTAGAGGGCTCGAAGAGTTCACACTGAAGAAAGCAGCGTGGTGTCCCTCAGCCCAGCCCAGGTGCAGCTCAGGGCACAGCGAGTGCCACCCCAGGCAGCTCTGCCAGGCTCCCTGGGGACACCAGGGACACAGCAGGGCTCTGCTTGCACAGCACAATTCTGCTTTTAAAGTTCAGTCCACTTCAGGAGCACTGAAATTCCTGTCACAGGCTCATAGTGAGCCTGTTCCACTCAACTTAAACAACCCTGAGGTGTCAGAAGTGGCTGCAGAGACATGGTAAATAACACTTTACTGGTTATTGGAAAGATATAACTTCTGATTGATAACACACAAACCTTTGGGCTGGAGAAGCCATTCCTCTGGCATTGGTACAGACCTGCAGCAGTGCTTTCATGTATGACAGACTCACACAAACAAACTACCAAAAAGTGTCACCCAAACTCAGACTGCACTGCAGCTACCCCCCAAGGCAAAACACCCATTTTAAATTAGGACTCACACTCACTGATGCTGAGCTCTGGCTGTTTAGAAACAGAACTTGGAGTTAGTTTTGTTGGAGCTGCCTGCAGCTCTGATTTCCCACCAAAAGCCATTTGTCCCTGAGAGCAGCAATTCCAGCACCTCTGTCCTCCCAGGACACTGAGGTGCAAGGGCTGCATCCCACCACAGCCACAGCTGGCTGAAAACTGCCCTTTGAAAAGGACCTTTTGCTTTTTCCTTCAGCTTAAACCAGACTTCAGTGAATGTTTCTATCCTTGTGCCTTTTGCAGAGGCAATAAGATATTACCAGCTCGTGTGATTGTGAAAGGAAAACTCATCAGTGTGGCACCATCAGTGATTTTCTGTTGTGCTCTACAGACCTTCAGAGAACAACACCAAGTCCACACTATTTAGGCTTATTTGTCCATTTCTGGGTTTGTTCAGAAACAAAACCTAAGCCATGATGAGATGGGTGAGGGGAAATAACCTTTTGATTTCCCACCAAAAGCCATTTGCAGCAATTCCAGCACCTCTGTGCTCCCAGGACACTGAGGTGCAAGGGCTGCATCCCACCACAGCCACAGCTGGCTGAAAACTGCCCTTTGAAAAGGACCTTTTGCTTTTTCCTTCAGCTTAAACCAGACTTCAGTGAATGTTTCTATCCTTGTGCCTTTTGCAGAGGCAATAAGATATTACCAGCTCGTGTGATTGTGAAAGGAAAACTCATCAGTGTGGCACCATCAGTGATTTTCTGTTGTGCTCTACAGACCTTCAGAGAACAACACCAAGTCCACACTATTTAGGCTTATTTGTCCATTTCTGGGTTTGTTCAGAAACAAAACCTAAGCCATGATGAGATGGGTGAGGGGAAATAACCTTATTTTCTTTCCTGGTCACATTGACCCACAGCAGGTCTTTTGAAAATATTCCATTTATCCACCTCCTAGCACCTGGCAGCATTGACTGCTGTCCTTGAAAAGGAAATCCATGGGTTTATGGCTGAGGCTTCTGTCTTTAAGACAATGATTTTATTTTCTTAAGCATGAAACAGATGAATTTGTCCAGCTGCAGCACCAATCTTTGCCACTCCAACCCTTCCAATTCATGGCCTCTGTTGAGTCCATCTCCCTGCACACTGAGGAAATCCTTCCAGGAGCTCCTGCAGCCCTGGCACCTGGGTTTGGGTTTGTGCTGCCCAGCTGAGAGCCCAGAGCAGCCTCCGTGGGGCTGCAGCAGCAGCAGCAGCTCCTCTGCCCAGCCTGGGCTCTGCTCACACAGCCTGGAACAGCAGCAGCCCAGCTGGGCCTTCCTCCTGTCACCTCAAACAGGTCATTCAGACAATCCGAATTCATTCAAGCCTTCATTCCTGTGCTGGGCCACCTCCCAGAGCAGTTTGCTCCTCCAAGGGAGGGGCAGGAACTCCACCCAGGGCTCAGCCTGCATCCACAGCCTGCTGGCAGCCACTGCTGGGGCTGCTGATGGGCTGGTGAGGACACAGAGGCTACAGGAACCTGAAAACTTCCAGGGACTAATCCAGAGAAATTAGACTGCAAAATTCTCAATCAAATCTTCTCTCCCCTGTTTCTCATTATTTCTAACAGATCAGACAACAGAAAAGCTCTGCACTTCCAGATCAGTTAAATAAACTCAGTTTATTGCTGCTATCACACAGTTTTTACTACACTCAGCTCTGTAAGTGCACAAACTTTTACTGTTCAGTTTTTCTTACGTGGGTCTCTGTTTCCAGCACAGCTTCAGGAAAATCTAATGCCTCTGTAAAACCCTGCCTGTGCCATGACAGGTGAAGTAAACTTCTCGAGCTCAGAGAACAGCCCTGCCACAAAGCAGAAATGACAGGAGAGTTGAAAAATCAAACTACAAAAGCATATAAATAAAACATATTGCACGTTTTATTTGCTGGTGCAATAAGCATGTGATGACCCCATGGCTCCACAGCACCATGGCAGCAGCTCTGGGCCGTGGCTGTTGGCTGGACAAAGATTTCTCAGTCTGGTAGAGCACGCTTTGTGAGTTATCTGCATCTTCTCATCACATGGTGGTTGCTGGGGTCTGATCTCAGCCCCCTGCACTGAAATCAAAAGCAGCTTTTCATCCTGCACTGATGACTTCAGGCCTGGCTGGTCAGAAGCTGCTCTGCCCCAGCCCTGTGTCTTTAAGACAATGATTTTATTTTCTTAAGCATGAAACAGATGAATTTGTCCAGCTGCAGCACCAATCTTTGCCACTCCAACCCTTCCAATTCATGGCCTCTGTTGAGTCCATCTCCCTGCACACTGAGGAAATCCTTCCAGGAGCTCCTGCAGCCCTGGCACCTGGGTTTGGGTTTGTGCTGCCCAGCTGAGAGCCCAGAGCAGCCTCCGTGGGGCTGCAGCAGCAGCCCAGCTGGGCCTTCCTCCTGTCACCTCAAACAGGTCATTCAGACAATCTGAATTCATTCAAGCCTTCATTCCTGTGCTGGGCCACCTCCCAGAGCAGTTTGCTCCTCCAAGGGAGGGGCAGGAACTCCACCCAGGGCTCAGCCTGCATCCACAGCCTGCTGGCAGCCACTGCTGGGGCTGCTGATGGGCTGGTGAGGACACAGAGGTGACAGGAACCTGAAAACTTCCAGGGACAGGCTACTAATCCAGAGAAATTAGACTGCAAAATTCTCAATCAAGTCTTCTCTCCCCTGTTTCTCATTATTTCTAACAGATCAGACAACAGAAAAGCTCTGCACTTCCAGATCAGTTAAATAAACTCAGTTTATTGCTGCTATCACACAGTTTTTACTACACTCAGCTCTGTAAGTGCACAAACTTTTACTGTTCAGTTTTTCTTATGTGGGTCTCTCTTCCTAGCACAGCTTCAGGAAAATCTAATGCCTCTGTAAAACCCTGCCTGTGCCATGACAGGTGAAGTAAACTTCTCGAGCTCAGAGAACAGCCCTGCCACAAAGCAGAAATGACAGGAGAGTTGAAAAATCAAACTACAAAAGCATATAAATAAAACATATTGCACGTTTTATTTGCTGGTGCAATAAGCATGTGATGACCCCATGGCTCCACAGCACCATGGCAGCAGCTCTGGGCCGTGGCTGTTGGCTGAACAAAGATTTCTCAGTCTGGTAGAGCAGGCTTTGTGAGTTATCTGCATCTTCTCATCACATGGTGGTTGCTGGGGTCTGATCTCAGCCCCCTGCACTGAAATCAAAAGCAGCTTTCATCCTGCACTGGTGACTTCAGGCCTGGCTGGTCAGAAGCTGCTCTGCCCCAGCCCTGAGCTGCTGGAGAAGATCAGCCTCAGCTTCCTCACTGTCTTGCACTGCCCTGTCATCTCCTGCCAGCGCTGCCAGCACAAGGCTGAACTCCCCTGCCTCCCCTGGGTCTGCAGACAGGGCTTCTGAAACTGCTAAAAAACCAAAGGGGTTGTGCTGCATGTGGATCCCTGCCATGCAAGGCCCCAGAAAACCAGTTTGATCATCTGCTCTGACCTGACACAGGCAGCAAACCTTCCCTGAGCAGGCTGGGGCACCCACAGGCTGAAGGTGCTGGCTCCTGCAGCTGGAACCTGCTGTGGCTGCTGCTGCCCAGCCTCTCATCCACAGCAGGCTGTGAAGCTGGCTGGCAGCCACAATGCAAATTAACTCCAAAAGCCCTTTTTTGGTAGATTTAGCCAGGGAATGCTGGCTAGCCAGCCCCTGGAGGTTCTGCAGCTAGGAGACAGCAATAACCCCACACCACCACCTCGGCAGCTCCCAGGTGTGCTGCTGAGACTGTGCAAAAACATCAATTCCATGACTCTGGTACTGAGATTGCACTGCACCATAATGCCAGTAACAGCAAAAACCTTCCACAGCACTGCTGCCATTTGTGCCAGGCAATTGCTATTGGCACCCAAACCAGCAAAGGCAGTGCACCCAAAGCTGGCATTCCTTGGACTTTGGTTTAGCACCACTCAGATTTGGGGGCTGGAGGTCTCCCACCACAAGGTGCATTTGGTGAATTCTGCCACTCACTTAAAGCCACCACTAACTTCTTTTTGAAGCCATTAAATTGATTTAAAGAGGCTGTTCAGGTATTGGTGTCATATTTACAGTGAGCAAATGCTCCCTCTGACTGGAAAAACATCAGTACAGAGAATATTCACAGGAAATCTGTTCTGTGGGGGAGAGTCTGGAAGCATTCTGAAGAGCCAGTTTCATTAGAGAGAACAGCCTGGCACCCTGAGCTCCAAGGGTGTTTGGCAGAGGTGCCCCAGCTGAACTCAAACTGCACTGAGGGCTGAGCTGCTCCCTGCACTCTGCCCTGGGGATCCTGAATTTCACAAATGCCCAAGGGCTCTGCTAAAGATACAGCCAAGGGGTACCTGGAGAAGTATTTCTCCCCAAAAAATCACCAAGTGCCTTTAAGCATGGACTAGAACTTCATGAAAAAAGCCTTTAAAAACCCACAAATGCCATGAGCTGGAGGATTCTGGGCAGTTTCCTCTGCATTAAAGCTCAGGGTCTCTTCAGGAAGCCCACACTGCCAAAATCCCATCCTGAGCCAAACTGCCTCCTGGTGCTGAGGGTTTTCTTCTGATTGCTCCAAGTTTAGTAGAATTTTAAACACTTTGCAACTGCAAATGCCCAGAAAAAAAGCAATTCACTGAGAACCCCTAATTAGCCCTGGAAAGCACAAAGGTACAGCCAGAAGCCTGAGTCTGTGTGCAACATTAAAAGAAGTGGAAATTGTAGGCTGCCACCAGAGATGGACATAGGCACCAGGCAGAGAAGATAAATGAGATGAAACAGTCATAAAAACAATACTGAATAATCTGATGCCAGTTTTCAAGTTATTATTTAATAGGGCACAGATGTTAGAGTCACATTTTAGTTTGCTTTCCATGTACATTATGAATTATTTTGCACTTTTGCATTAGCACACATTACGCAAAAAACTGTCTCTAATCCATTAGAAATTCCCTTCAGGGGGAGCTTCCCCCCTCAATCTGCTGACTGCTCATTTAATCACAAAATGGTTGCACAAGGGATCAAATCAACACTAAGGCCGTGCTAGCAAGTGACAAATCATTGCACTTCAGAAAATTATTAATCGTAGTGGCACTGTGCTTGTGGGCTGTGATTTCCTGAGGACAGAATAACCCCACGATGCTCAGTTTCAATGGGCACTGCTCTGACTAATGGCACACAGCTCCTGGGGGGATGAGGGCTCTGAGGATCCACCTGCAGCACCAGAGCAGGCTGGGGAATGCCAAACTGAAACGTTCACCAGGCTGAGATGCCTCTAAATCACCTTTCTGGGGGGAGAGGAGGTGATTAAAGACTGCCAGGATCAGAACTAGGGCAGACCCTGCTCTGGTGGCAGCACAGACAGCTCAGCTGCAGAGAGCCAAAGCCAGCTCCTCTCCCCCCGAGGGCTGCAGGCAGCCCCAGCTGGGACAGAGCAACTCAGGATCTGCTGGGCTGCTCCAGGCTGGGACAGAGCAACTCAGGATCTGCTGGGCTGCTCCAGGGATGGAGCAAAGCTCAGGATCTGCTGCCTCCTCTTGGAGCTCAGACACTGCCCCAGGCTGGGAGCACTCTGGTGCTCGCCCTGCCAGAGCAGAATCAGAGCCACGCTGGCACCTGGATGGTCCAGGCTCATCCCATGGACATTCTGCCATTTCCCAAACAATTAAAGCACTTTTCCCACCATTGCATCACTAGTTCAACTCTAAGTTTCTTTCATCGTTGACACCTACCAGGAACAAACACAGTGAATCAAGGGGGGAAATGAGTTTTACCTGCATTTTGTAGAAATCCGGACCAGTCAAATGTTTCACTGGGTGTAGTCTTGATTCCTGTGTAAAAAAAAGAGAGTTCCGTGTTAAATGTGCCCTGGCTGGCTGAGCTGTGGCTCCTGAAGGCTTTTGGGAGCCCAAAAAAGCAATATTTCTGCCAGGCACCCAAATCCCCTCTGCAGCTCTCCTCACCAGCAACGCCAGGCTGCCCTTGCAACCCTTCCACAGGCTGGAACTCAGTGGGAAATTCTGTGCCACCACCCACTGACCTTCTTCAGCAACACAACCCTGCTAAATTAAAAAAATCTCAACCTACACCTGGGAGAACATCACCTGAGAGATCACATCATTCCAAAACAGATCCGGGGCAGCTGGGACAGAGCCCCCAACATAAAGTGAAATAAATTACATTTATACACAAATTAAATATTAATCTGTCCTGAATATTAATGTATTTGTTTTTCCTTATGGTAAAGATTAATTATTGTAATGAAGAAACTATTTTATTAATTTATTGAAGTGATTGAAGTGATTTAAGCCCAGCAGAGCCCAGAGCAGGAGGCACCACCACGGCAATGACAGAAATGGGGTGGCTTCAGCAGGATCTCCAAGTCTCACCTTGACTTTGGACATAGATTTTCTTCCTGGCGTCTGGCTTTAAAGAGAAGGAGAAGAAAAAAACTTTCAGAGTTCAACATAAAAATATCTGCTCAATCTTCAAACAAAAACCAAAAAACCACAATAAAGAGCAACAGAACACGTGTCAGTGTGAGTTTCTTTGGACTATTAAAAGCCAAAACTGTTGGATACATTCAGTAACTCCAAAGGCAACAATGTAATTTATAGTTACTATGTCCATTCAGAGTAACAATGAATCAACTTTGCAATAAACACAATAACCAGGTTAGTACAAATATACAGTTTTCAGTTTGTCTCTCCATCCTTTCTTTGGATCATTACCCTGTCTTTCTGGAATAAAACAAATTCCAACTGTCCAGCTGAAAATCAGCTCTAGTTCCCAAAAAGCTGCTGGTCGTGGAAGACTGGTTTTGGAAATCCGTTTATATTTATCCATAAAACAATTTATAAACACATCAGCTCCAGAAACTGCTGTCAAATCCAAAGACTCGCCTAGACTGGAAAACTGGTGCCTGGTAGCTATTGCAGAACCTTCACAAATAAAAATTGCCAAGTAAATTACCTTAAAATAGCTGCAGTAAAAGAGGTAATTACCACATTCCAAAATCACTCCTGAAGTGCTGTTATTTAATTTAGGTGATTAAAGAAGCAATTTCCTATTTCAATATCTTCCTATAACTCCAACTATGGATTTGTGGAATACTTTGTTTTTTTAATGAAGAGAAAATCAATTCAGAAACAAACTTCAATTCTTGAACCAGCCAGCTCAGGAAATAGGAAGCCACAGAAGTGATTTTTTTTTTTTAATTGCAGAGATTTTGGTTTTCCCTGTTGTTCCTTTGTGGCTGCCCCTCAGTCCCCTGCCCAGGCACTGCAGTTACTAAAAATGAACTGGGAGAAGAAACTGGGAGAAAAGAGGACACTTAAAAAGTCATCTGCAAGAGCTCACAGATGGGAAGGAGGTGGTTTCTGAGAACCAGGGTGAACAATGTCACCAAAATTGCACAAAAAAGCAGCAAATCCACATGGGAATGGAGTGGGGGAGAAGGACACAAATCTGTGCTACAGTGGGAGCCTGAGGATGTGCCACGGACTTCATCTTTCTGGAACTTTTGTGTTCAAAGGATTAAAAAATACTGAAAATAGTTTCACACATCATTACATCATTTTATCACTTAAGAGTGGACCTTCTCTGACTGACAGTTTGAATTAGCCAGCATGATAAAAACGCTGAAGTGGTGAAAAGCCCCTGCAAGCAGTGGGACAGCGAGCTGGAGCCAGCTCCAGAGTTAACTCTGCAGGAAAGTGAGCAAAACAGGGAAAAGCAGCAAAAAGGAGGTGGGAAAAGCAGGGGGCAGAGCCCTGCCTCCCAGACACCCGAAAACACCGAGTTCCACCAAGAATTCAGGCTCAGCACCTTCGTGGCTGCCCTCAGGACCCCCGAGGGCTCAGGGGGCAAATTCAACCCTGCAGGGCTGGGCCATCCAAGGGGAACCCAGACCACTGGGACAGGCTCAGGGTGTGCTCACACTGCTCACAGCCACCTTCTCCTGTGCTCTTCATTTCACACGGGGTGACAGAATGGAAAATGAAACTGAATGCCAATAGAAGTGGCTCAGGCAATTCTTCTGCAGCAGTTTTATGCTCCTGAAGTAAAACACTGACCATAAGCACGAGATCCTTTACAGTGTTCAAACCCACTGGGAATACAGATTATTACAGGGGCTGGATTACATACTTCACAATTAGGGGTAATTTAAAGGAATTTGGGGCTCCAGAAAAGAACTGCCCACGCCACAATTTAATTTATCCAATTTATAATGTAATTTATCCAATGAAATAGAAGAGAATCTGTTGAAGAGACAGCCTTTGAGTGCAGGGCAGTTGGTTACCTGTTTGCAATGTAAATTCTCAGGTGAATATCTGAACTAACAAAGCCCCACGGGAGGAACAGGGCAGCTCAGAGCAGAGTGAGCTGGTTTGTAAAAACCGAATATCCCAGGAGCTGTGGTGAAGGGTGTGCTCCTGCTCTTCACTGCCTGGAGCAAATCTGCTCTCAGCCTCCCCAAAGAGCAGCAGCTCAAAGCTCAGCTCTGGGGACAGGCAGCAGCTGGGACTGCAGCTCGGGGTGTGACAGCTCTGCCCCCGTTCCCTGCCTGCCACAGAGCCCAGCACAGCCCCCAGTGCAGAAGTGTTTGGGTAAAAGCAAAGCCTGGCACTGAAAAGCACTTGAGGTGCTGATGCTGAAAGGATTTCAAAGCTCAGTTTTGTTTCTTCTCCTCACACTCTGTTACTTTTGTCCTTTTCTTGCCTCCTGTCTCTGACAGAAGCTGTGCCCTTTCCCTTTTACCCATCGTGAGGTTCATCGTAGTAACCATTAAAACCAAATTACATTTGTAAAATAAAATACCAAATCCCATGTCTGCTCATGTATCCTTTTAAAGGAAATAGATTTTAAAAATCAATTAGTGCTGAAATCAGGTGCTGTACATCCTCGTGCTGGGCTGTGCAAGCTCCACTCCCCGTGGTTATTTCTGGGGCAGGAGTGCATTCATGGTGACACCAGATGCAAGTTAGGGCTGAAGAGGTGCCAAGCACTCGGGTTCAGCTCCCTGCATGAATTGTTCAGCTTCAGCTGGAGATCCCCAGGGCAGCTGAGGGGAGCCAGGAGGGAGCTCCTGCCTTGCTGGTTTCATCCCAAATGGTTCCTGCCCACCTCGCTGACCTTCTGCTCAGCACAGCAAATCTAATTCACCTCTGCAGCTCACCCTAAGAGTTCATTCTATTTCCAGGCTGACAAAACAAGTATTTTCAAATTATACTTCAAATTCTGTATTGTAACTAATGCTGTCTGGAGGAATTTTTTGTCAATGTAAAGTTTAGTAAATGATGCCAAAAGAAACAATTTGGCATAGGAGAGACTCGCTAACAACTGATTTGTTTTAAATGTCACAGAGAAACACTTCCTAAAGTGCTCCACACTCTCTACCAATAACACCCAGCTTTCAGTGCCAGGGCTCTGACTGCACAGCAGCGTGGAATGCTGTCTCTGACAGGACAATGCAGATTATTGCAATTCCCAGCACATTGAGGGCACATTTCAGAGCATGCATACCTGCTAATACAGTAACCACCCCCATCCCCCACATACCCACGCTGCTGCTGCCAGCTCCTTCATTTCCACGGTGAAAGCCACTGCAAACCTGGTTAAGGGGACAAAAATAGTTGGGATCATCTGCTTAAAGAGTTTAAACAGAAACAGTACTTCAGAAAAAAACCTTGATAAGAACGAAGATCAGAGGCTTACAAAGCTGATCCAGCTGAAGGACAGAAAGCAGGCTTCCCCTTTTCCAGCAGAAACCCTGCTTAAACCAGCAGCAGCTCCTGGGGCTTTGCACCCCAGGGCTCTTGGGAAGGTGGAGTGAGGATTCAAAGAGAAACCCCAAAGGCCAGGACAGCTGTCAGACCGTGCCACAGCAGGAGCTGGGCTGGCTGCTCTGCCCTTTCCACGGGGCTGAGCTGCCCCTTTGCCCTGCTGCCCTTGGGCAATCCCCAGTGCCCCTCTCTGCACCCCAGTGCAGTTCAGATGCAGATTCCAGACCTCTCCCTGTAGCTGGGATATTTTATGAAATTCCTTTGCTAGGGTTTTCCTCCTATTCTAGCTGAGAAGCCTCAGAAAAGAAATGTAAACACTTAACTGTGTGCTGGCTGTGGAATGTGCTCTGGGCATTGTTTACCAGCAGGTGCCTCTTGGATTGGTCCATGTGATTGTTTCTACTTCATAACCAACCAAAGATGCATCTACATCGGACTCTGAGAGTCAGGAGCTTTTGTTATCATTCCTCTCCTGTCCTTTCCAGCCTTCTGAGAAACCCTTTTCTCTCTATTCTTTTAGTATAGTTTTCATACAGCATTTTAATATAATATATATCATTACATAATAAATCAGCCTTCTGAAACATGGAGTCAAGATTCTCATCTCTTCACTCGTCCTGGCCCCCTGGACTCCACCACATCTCCCAGGCTCTCACAGCTCCAGGGGGAACAAACCCTAACTCAGATGGGGATTCCAGCCCTCTCCCAGGCTCTCAGAGCTCCAGGGGGAACAAACCCTAACTCAGATGGGGATTCCAGCCCTCTCCCAGGCTCTCAGAGCTCCAGGGGGAACAAACCCTAACTCAGATGGGGATTCCAGCCCTCTCCCAGGCTCTCAGAGCTCCAGGGGGAACAAACCCTAACTCAGGTGGGGATTCCAGCCCTCTCCCAGGGCTCTCACAGCTCCAGGGGCAACAAACCCTAACTCAGGTGGGGATTCCAGCCCTCTCCCAGGCTCTCACAGCTCCAGGGGTAACAAGCCCTGGGGAGCAGTGCTGGGCTGTCCCCGTGCACAGCCCTGCAGTGACAGCAGAGCCCAGGCAGTGTGACAGGAGCAGTTCCCCTTCCTGGCTGTCCCAGCAAAAGATGATTTGTAAACACACTGATAGCCAGGTTCCCTGACTGGAGCTGGGTGAAGCAGCCAGAAGCTGTGGGAGATGTTTTCAGGCAGAGTTAGAGGAGAACCCTGCTCAGGGCAGAGCTCAAGAACAGGCTGGATTTTAATGAAGGTGTAAATTGTACTTTTAATGAAGTTGCAATTGTACAAACACGTGTTTGGAGGCTCTGAAATGGAACTTCAGTGCCACCTGGAGCCACAAACGGGGCCATTTCTGGAGCCCCTCAGTCTGAGCAAAACAAAGTTTGAAGGGCTCCTTCACTGAGACACTGCTGCTGAGCAAAACACCTCCTTTAACTCCTTCTGGAGATACTGAATGTAAAAGAGGTTATCACACATTGCACTGATGGTTCAGTGCTGTTTTCATGTGATTTCTGAAATGTTTCTGTCCTTAAAGGTTCCAGATAAAGCACAACAGCCAGGACAGAGCTTCTCCCCTGGAGATGTGCCATAATTTGATTATGTCACAATCACCATAACCATTAATTAGAATTCCCATAAATGCTGAGTTATAACTCCAACTCTTGCTTGTTGAAACAAACCCTATTCCCCCACATTTGTTTTGCAGGATCTGCTTTGTGCCCCCCAATGAATTTCACACGCTCAGCCTGACAGCTCTGAGGTGATTGAAGCCCCTGCAAACGCTTGCTTTGGCAAGTTGCACGTGCTCCCTTCCAGATTCTGCAATTATCCTTTCAATACATCACATTAACAAGCATAAAAAGATGTCACTTCTAAGTCTACAAAATACTGTTCAATAGGAAAAAAAATACCCTGGAGGGGTACAAGCAGCATTTAGAGGGATTTGATTAAAAATGAAACACTCATAAGGCTCGACAGTGTTCAATAGTTTGTTTTATGGAACGTGGGGGGATATTGTACTGGACAAGTAATCTACAAGTCATGATGCTTTCTGCTTAGAGCCCTGCAATCAATAAAGAAAAAAATCAATGTTTCTTTTAATAACTCTGCAATGAATAACACCAGTGATGCTCCTGGAGAAGAGGTACATTCAGAACAACCCCCAGAAAACTGAGATGCTTTTCCTGTAGCAGAGAAAATATTGTAAACTGCATAGGGATGTCGTAATACATTCTGAAATAGCAGAGATCATTCCAGCTATGAAGGCATACCTCAGGTTCCCAACTCAATACCATTAGAAAACATTCAGTAAAGCAGTTTTTGTATTAGCTGTATTTGTGACAGAAGATATTTTAAACAGAGATGGATCAAATGGACACACTCAGAGATTGTTTTTATGTATTTCTCATTTTGCACACTGCTGAAACCCCTCTGACACATCAGATATCTTCCTCCTTTCCTTCAGACGTGTTTAAAGAACAACTTCTGATTATTTGATAACAAAAGCAAACAAGTACATAAATTTTTTCCTGAGTGGAACCTTAAGTTGCTTTCAGCTCCAAGCCACACTGAGACACAAGAACATGCCCTAATGATTTTTCAATGAGAGTGATTAAGTGCTGCCTTTAAAATCTGTTTACTTACCACACTTTATAGGGGATTACAGACAGAGCAGCACATCTCTGCCAGCGCTAAGTGAGCCAATAATAGCTGGGAAATAGAGTGGTATCAGCAAGGATAGACCAGGAGACAGATCCTGCCTGCCCCAAAACCCATCCTGCCCTGGGTTTCCTCCCCCACCACGCCATGAGCAAACACTGCTGAAGTCAACAAACCTTTGGATCAGCCAGGAGAAAACTTCTTTTCTGGGGATGTTGAAACTATGAAACCTGCTCAGAAGTCTCTTTAGTTTTAATAATTTCCTCTGGTTTAGGATCAGTTCTTGGTCTACATTTGATGACTACACTGGCACGTCATTAGAGCTTTCCAGACTTTAAAACACCTGAAAATACTCCCCTGTCATTTCCCCTAAAAACTGAGAGAATTGCTTAAAGACTTCTTTCAGTCTCTGCTTCTTTGCTCATGGGCCCAGGGACAGGATCAAATTAGCAGGAGAAAAAAAAATAAGAGAGAAAAAGAATCTGCTTGTAGCAGAGGGATCCACTTTTCAAGCAGGCATTCTGTCAACAAGCTGTGTGTGAGGAGCAGGGAAATCCAAAATCAAACAAGCAGGCTGCACACAGGCTGCGTTTGCTGATCAAACTGCTCCACTTCCACCTCTGCATCACAAACAATGTGTAAAGATCACAGGGATTTCAGCAAGCCCAGCCTCTTCTGCTGGCCTGCACACCTGCCAGTGGTCCCAAGTGAGAATGGAGAAGTTCCTAAAAGATCTGCCACAAAAAATGCAATTTCCTGCCAGAAATCCTTCAGCCCTGCTCTCACCTGGCTTTCTCCAGCACTGCTCCCATTACCTGGCGTTTCTCTTTACACTTGACATCTTCATTGACATCTGTCCCGCCAAAGATGATTCCAAAAGGAATTCTGCTCCCTGCAAAGCAATGAGAACTTGGCCAGTAAGTCCAGGTAATGACCAGGAGTGAGACAGCACATTGATAACACTGAATCACCATCTGAGCAAACCTCTTGGAAAAGGAAACTTGAATTTTTATTTTTTAGCACTGTAACCCCCCCACAATAACTGCGCACTTTCACAGGACACCAAACCAAATGGGAAACAAAGTTTGTTGATAAAGACAGAAAATGTGCCATAGATTTCACATTTGTGTGTGAAAGTTAAGTGAGCTGCGAGATCAGGATTTATTAGCATTGCTAATTTCCTCATTACTAAATGAGAGAGCAAGCAAAAAGAATGAAAGACTAATTACCATCCTGGCTACTGGAGGATTTCCTCGGCATTTGTTGATATCCTGCTCTAATGTTTGCAGGTGGAGGGAATTAATGTGCACTCAAAGCACCACTGCCTCTCATCTTCCAGGGACAGGCTGTCTGTAGCACCACATAAAATATGCACTGCCTCTTCAATGAATTAAAAAAGTGAGTAATTATTATGTCATCCAGTACGTGTGTTGATCCTGTAAACAGAATTTCCAGGAGGAGGCCAAACAGATCAATAGCATGGCAGCACTGGTAGTGCAATCACTACATTTCTAAATGTTCCAGCACTCTAAACATTCCAGGAATGTTCTCTGAATCCCTTTTTTCCCCCTAGAAGTCTGCAAAAACTTTTACTCTTTGATCATCTCAGCAATCTTGCTATTACTGTCCTGTCTTTCAGAGATTTTTTTTTTTGCTTGTTTTCTTTCAGTCACTGCAGATCCTTTTTAGAACAGTGTAACTGATTTATTTAAATTCCTGGGGTTTTGTGAACTATCAGGCTTTTCAGGCCACTTGGGACTTTGGAAAGGTAACAGCAACAGCAATTGGGCAGTGCCCTGCAAGTTAAACTCCAGTAAAATCTTACTCCAATAAACAGTTAAAATTCAACTTTATCCTTTGTTCCTCAGCAAAAATCCCCCAAAAAACCCCAAAAAAGATGGTGCTCAGACTTTCCATAAGCCCCCTCCAAAACAATTCAAGGTCTTGCCACAAATCCAATCATCTCTATGTTCCTACAAGCCCTGACCCACATGTGAGCACAGCTCATTCCACAGACTTATTCTGCGTTTCCATTTCAGGTCCCTGCTGCACTCGGAGCCCCGTGGAACACAGCCAAGCCAGGACAGAGAGGTGGCCCTGGAGCAAAGGGAACGTGCAGTGCTTTGTTCAGCGAGAGATTCCTGTGACACCCCCAGCTCCCAGCTCAGGATCACTCCCGCAGTCCCAGCAGGCGACTGGCTGGAATTTCTGTCATTGCCAGGGCCAGTCCTTCCAGTGTATCATTAGTGGCAGGCTGCAATTTTGTTCCACGTGGCTAGAGAGAATAGGGGATTTTATTATTTGTCTGATAACATCCTGTCTCCTACAGTTCAGCTGACAGGAATGTTGTTGCACGTTGAGAAACCCTGACTCGTTTTTGAGCAGAAAAATCAAATTAGCCTCCCTGCTTTCTTCCATTTGAGCCCAGCTCCACTTAGCCAAGCCATTGTCCTCTGAAAGAACACGTTTGCTGAAAGGATCCTAATGTTAATGTAATGCTCTCATCCTGATGGAGTTAAAGTACTTAATTATCAGAAGCACTATGTGGTTTAAAAGGACATTTATTTAGCTCTCTCTATATCAGATCTCCCATTGAGAGGGGTTTTTAGCATTTCTGAACGTTTGCTGAAGTGGATAAACAGAGTGAGGATATTCTGTGTGGGTTTATACATTTATAGCCATTTGTGACAGCTGGGATTCATTCTCTTCCCTTGCAGGACTTTCCTGGGAGGTAGTTTTATTTTTATTGCAAAGCAGGAGGATTACCTTGCAGCAGTCTGCCTCCTTTGTAGAGGTGAATGGCCAGGGCTGCATCAAACCTGTCTGAGGAGGTCAGGTTTGCTATTTCAGTTGGACTTTCATACATGAAAGCATCTTTAAGAACACAGATGTGACCTGCAGCATGGAGATGATTCCTTCATCATTGGAACAAACAGAAAAAGAATAAAGGAGTCACTGTTAATGTTATAGGCACACCAGTGTGTGAAGCAAACTTAATCAAAACGTTTTTCCTTAAACTTTGCTCTGACTTTCAACTTGATGCCACCTTTGTTCAAGCAACCAGGAGCTGCTCACAAGGCTGGGGTTTTTCCCTGGAAGGTATTTGTTATCTTCCCCACTGTGAAGCCACAGGCACGCTCCCAAGCCAGGTAACACTGCATGGGCTGAGCCTGATGAACACAACTTCCAAAACCCAGACAAAATGAAGCATGCCCAGGACCCCTCCTGACTCAATTTATTCTCTGGAACCCTCCTTTTGAAGGGAGGTGTCAGAATGTCTGTGCCAGACTCTTTTTGTGTCAGACCTTGCTCTTAGAGATTCTCAGCCCCTGTTCTGCAGAAAGGACACAAGTGAAGAGAGCACAAACATGTCCAGCCAGTCAATGCTGCTAAAAATGCAGAACATCAAGAATGAATGCACTGAGAAAGCCAGAGAGCTGAGTTCCCCTTCTGTCTGATGGTGGGTTTAATTGCTTCTTGTCTCAGCTCACCCACTTATAAACCAGGCAAAGGATAACTGAAGAATAAGCAAAAAACTACACAAAAGTAATTATACAAATACCTTCACAGCCTGCTTGAAAAATCTTAAAGAAATGGAAAAACAAACAACAAACCCCTGCCAGTCAGCTTGGCCATCCACCTTTACACACAGTGGTTCTCAGATGCAAACACTGCTGCCAAGGCTGCCAAGGATTGATTGATTGATTGATTGATTACAGACAGCCTCACTCCTCCCCTGACACCAGAATCAGCTATCAGCGCTCCCAGGAACATCAGCCAGAGCCACACAGGAGTAAATTGTGTCTGCTGACACGGAGAGTTTGCACTGCCAGGATCACAAACCCAGCACGAGAACCTGCCCTGCCCATCCCACGTTGTGGCAGTTGATTGATTTCTCATTGTGTGTTAATTGTCCTGGCATTAAAATCCTGCTAGCTCATTGACTGCCTGGATCGTGTCAGCTTGCATTGCCTCATCACTGCACAGCCTCCCGAGAAATGTGATTTTCTGTCCTGCAGAAGTTAGTCACTGCAGAAAGTGGTGATAAGAGTGCTGTGAAATGTCTGGGGGCCCTGGAGGAAGTGTTAGCTCTGTCAGACAGAGCTCTGTGCCACAACATATGGTGCTGGATCTCTTCCTAAAAAGAAAATCTAAAAAGAAACTCCTTTCCTTTCACTGCTCGAAACAAGACCAATCAGTTATGAGAAATGCTAGCAAATAATAAAACACAGCCACATTTTAAGTGCTTATGGCACTGCAGAGCAGCTCCTAACAGCAGCTGCCCCAGGAGCTGGTTCCAAGCCCCTGCCTTGCCCCTGGAAGGGCTCTCCATTCACATCACAGCACTGATGCCCAAATCTCCCAGCTGTGGAGGCAAAACCTCCTGGGCAAATCCTTGGGATGCTCCATAATTCACTCCATGATTTCACAGGTGCTCATTAAATGGTCTGAAAGGATTTTTTCCCATCAGTATTCCAATTACCATAAATCACTATCATGTACGAGCAATGTGTTTGCATACTACAATTAATTTGAAAATAACTCTCTCAGGACATCAGGAATCAAGAAACTCAGCCAGGAATTCCAATCCTAAGTGGTTTTATTTTTAAATGCAGTGGGGATGACTGCTTCTCCTGCACGCTTTCCACAGCTCCAGCCTCCCTGGGGAACGACAGCTGTTTCTGCAGTAACACAGAGGGACTCCCTCAAGTGTTCCCAGGCTCAGGGATTGAGCATTACCTCTACAACTTCAATTTTTTGTTTTTTAACAGATTTTTGTTCTACTCAGGAGCACTTAAAAATATTTGCATACACCTTTGGAAGGAAAAATAAGCAAATATTCTCAGAATAATTCAAATTCCCAGATTTCAAGAGGCCTTGAGCCCCTAAACATTCCATTGGGTTTGATATCATTAATCACAACCTTCCAATGATGCATCTATGCAAATACACGTGTGTAGAACTGAGTTACTGGGCAGTATTTAAGTGCTGAAATTTACAGTGTTATTTTGATATTTTCTAAATGGCTTTTCATCTTTATAACCGAAAAAAGCAGACTGATTTTCACACATATGCTGTTACCAAGGAGCACGATTAGGGAGTGCTGCAAAGTTACTGCAGGGGATTTTTTGGAAGACTGATCTGTGTGTGAAGTCCCAGAACGAAGGCGAGGCAGAGGAGACACAGGATCCAGATCTCTCCTGCTCCTGGCAAATGTCTATTCACATTATTTTGTCATTTCATGAACAAATACTTTGTGAATGAGAAATAAAAACGAACGCAGCTCCTGCAGTCTGGGGATCAAAGACAAGACTGGAAAGGCCAAATCTCAGGGCTGCATTTTCTCTCTATCACAGCTCTAATACAGGAGATCATTCCCAAGTGCCTTAACAAACCTGAATGCTGCTTGGATCTAGAACTGGCCTTGCCACATTCTTCCCTTCTGCTGAAGCTCTCGTGGAAGCCAATGCCATGACTTGGGGAAATAACATTTCTGAAGTGGAGCTGAGCTGTCAGACCCCAGATTTTGGGTGTTTCTCTCAGCAGAAAGCATCAGGGAGAACTTCAGGCATTCAGTAAATGTGAGAGAGTATTTTTAGAAGTACATATACAGCCACTGCTTACCCTGATATTTATACACACCTGAGTATTGGACAAAGTATCTCCCACTCCCTTTCATTTCAGCATTCAGGAAATTCATTTCTCTCCTTTTTGGTACATTTTTTCTATTCTTTGGAAATCACAGAGCCTATAAGTGAAACTTTCAAGTGTGTTCTCTGGATCTACACTGTGTGCAGAGACCCTGCTAAAAGGTACAGCCCTTTTCTGACACATTTTCACTTTGGGATTTCTATACAAAAACATTTTTCTCTAACTCATCTATGAAACACCAAGCGATGTTTTACAATGTTTAATTTTTTATTCCCTGCATAACTGATCACTGCTTCTCACTTCTCCTGGCTAGCAGTCTCCCCTCCTTCAGCATGAATCTGCAGTTCACAGGTTTGCATTTAAGGAATCAGTTTTAGGGTTCCAAACACAGCCTGGCTGACGAGAAGGCACAGAGTTAAAAGTGTGTTTATTTCCAAGGTATTATGGCTGTGAAACTTGCTCTGTTTTCTGTGATGTCTTCCTTTCGGAAACATTTACATTCTAAATTTCAACTGATACTGATTTAATGGAATTACTTGCAGACAAAGAATGTTTGATTTCCAAAAAGCTCCTGGTAGGTGGATACACTGACACTTCTTGAATGGCACAAAATAGGCTTCATCCAAAAATATTAATTATCTCTTTCCCTCAGCTGTCTGTTCTGCACAGCAGCTGTGCACCAACACTGTTAAATGTATATGGCACAATTCAGAGCTTGTTAAGGGAGCACAGTCATCCCACTGCCTCTCAGAAACTTGGCCAGACCTGAATACTCACAATTCCCACGGAAGCTCATCAAATTACACGAGTTGAAACCCTGCCTGATCTCCTGTTTTCTTTGCAAATGATCTTATTTTTTCAGAATTGTTAAAACAACATATCCTTCGCTTCATTTCCCTCCCAAACTTCTCCTTGAAGCAACACAGAGAAATTGCATTGGCATGAGTGAACTATGAATAAAGTTCACTGTGACCCACAGAAATTAAAAATGTGAGCGAGGATGGGGACCAGCTCCTCCTGCCTGTGTTCTGAAGTCAGTAACTGAGCTTTGGAAGGAGCAAAGAACTCTGCAAAGCTTAAACCCGTGCCACAAACAGTTCTTGCAGTGCAAGCATGGTGGTACTGAGGGCAGCCCCTGGCAGGGATGGATCTCACAGATGAAGAGCTGACTGCAGGCTCCTGCTCTGGGAATGGCCACAGGGCCAGCAGGGGTGTCCCAGCAGGGATGTCCCAGCAGGAATACCCCAACCTGAGCAGGAATGTCCCAGCAGGGATGTCCCAGCCTGAGCAGAGCCAGCAGGGATGTCCCAGCAGGGATGTCCTAACCTGAGCAGAGCCAGCAAAGATGTCCCAGCCTGAGCAGAAATGTCCCAGCAGGGATGTCCCAGCAGGGATGCCCCAACCTGAGCAGGGATGTCCCAGCAGGAATGTCCTGGCAGGGAGGCGCAGGAGCTCCCACAGCTGCCCTGAGGACAGGAGGATCCCCTGCCCTGGGACTGTTCCCCTGTGGGACTCCAACACTGGCACACAGGGTAAAACAAAATAGCAGAAATGTTTGGATTACTGAATCACTCCAGTAAATGTCTAAGCTCAAAAGCAATTGTCCAGAGGAATGACAAGCACTGCTGGATTTGTGGTCTTAATTCTCTTGCAGCTGATTACCTGGAGATTTACAGAATGGCTGTCTCCACTGGCCAGTTAATGACAGCCAAAACAATTTCTCCCTCTCCAGAAAACATTTACATATTGGCAAAACAGTTAAGCTAAATCTTCCTAATTAACCTATGAATTCCAGATTTCTATTCCTCCTTACTACCAAGTAATAAAAGATGAACAAAACATTTCAAGGGGCAGGGAAGAATAATTTCTTCCTTGACACCCTCTTTGATCTCATTTCTAAGGCTGAATAATGGCAGCCTAAGCACAGACTTTTGCTTAGTGCTGTATTTATTCATTGCTCATATTTTTTAAGGTGATTAAAGATGATGCACACCAATAGGAAGAAAGCCCACAGCACATTCATTATACCACTTGTTTTAGCAAGTTGATTTTTAGCCAAATTAGATTCTGGTACCTTTGTCACCACTTTAAACTCAGGAAATGAGTATCTTATTTATGAAAAGATGAAGCAGTTATTGGAAGAGCTGTAACACCATAAACAGAGCATACACTGTGATATTAAGCCATAAAATTAATCTGTGCTGGCAAGTGTTCAACCCAGAGACAACGTCATTGTTTCATTTATATTTAACCAAAAGTTCAACATTTTAAAAAAATTGAACAAAACTTCCTAAGCACACACACAGCCACAGCTGAGGGCAAATATTAACTGGAATATGTATTTTATGTGCATTAACACACATGATACAAAGTTTACCATGTGCACATAAGCTCAGGTATGGCAGATGAGTGTTAGAAGTGACTCAGCCAAGCCTTTGGCCACACATAGAGGTTTTGTGGGTTTTTTTAATGGCATAAAGTCCTAAGAAAACCAGTATTGGATAGAAATGTCTGCACAGGATGGTTTTAGTGCCTGGGTGACTGACAGGACCAGCAGATAGGTTCCACCACACCTTATACAACAGCAACCCTGCAGAAGTCTAAGGCTGCACTTGGAATGGCACAAGCAGTGTGAAACCTTCATGTCTGAGGATGCTTCTATGGGTAACACCACACGTGAGAAAATGCACAGATCAAGGTCAGGGAAAACTTGTTACAGCAGAATATCCCAAGAGATTCATCCAAAGATGAACAACTAAACTGTGGATGACTGTTAGATAAGCTGAAACCAAATCATTATTTGGGGCCTCAAGAGGACAAAACTATTGGGAAATTGTTTTATTTTTACAGTGACTTATTTTTTTCCTAGCTGCCACGCACAGTGAAGCCCCAGCAGCAACGCTCTCAGCCACGTCCCTTTCCCACGTCACAGAAAAAGCTAAACGGAGACATCAGCAACATTTCTGCGGTTCTGTTCGCCCGTGCCACTTCCCAGACCTGCGGCGCCGTGTCCCATCCCCGGAGAGCCGCACGGCACAGCCCGCAGCGGGGCGGCCACGGAGCGGCCCCGGCACTGCCCTGCCGCCCGTGGCACTGCCCTGCCGCCCGTACACCGCCTGTGCCACCGCAGCCAGGGCATCCACCGGAGCGGCCCCGGCACTGCCCTGCCGCCCGTGGCACTGCCCTGCCGCTGTCACACCGCCTGTGCCACCGCAGCCAGGGCATCCACCGGAGCGGCCCCGGCACTGCCCTGCCGCCCGTGGCACTGCCCTGCCGCTGTCACACCGCCTGTGCCACCGCAGCCAGGGCAGCCGCTGCCCGCCGGGCTGTGCGGGACCCGGGGCGCGCTGCGGGGCGAGAGGAGCCGGGTCTCCTCCGGCCGCGCCCCGCTCCGGGCGGGCGGCGCCGGGCCGCCGTGCGGCAGCGTGGGCCGCGCATGGCGGGCTCGGAGCGCAGCGCATCCTTCCCCAGCCGCCCTCACCGGATCCTGGCGGCCGTGGTGGCGTTGCCGGTCTGTGCCCGCAGACACGCCAGCAGCAGCAGCCTCATCGCTCCGCTCCGCCCGCCGCCGCCTCACCTGCCCGCGGGCCCGGAAACGGCGCTGCGGAGCGGCCGCGGCCCCGAGCACCGACCGCGCGGGGGTGCGCCGGCCTTGCCACCTGGCGACCGGGCACCTGGCTACCCAGCCACAGGGCTTGGGTGCCTTGCCAGCCCTCCGGACAGCGCTGTGTGCCCTCGGCACGCAGGCACTGAGGTGGCACGCTCGGATCATAGCGGGGAACGTTAACTCGAAGGCCTCCCCAGGGAGCATCACAGCCTCTGCCTCCTGATTGCACCCAGGGCGTGCCTCGTGCTCGGTGCAGGAACACCGTTGGGAGAAAATCTAAACGTGGCCAGGATGCCAAGCACCAGGACAGCCAGAGGAATGTGCTAGTCCGAAGAGTGAGGCAATGGGATGGTCAAAGAGCACTTGCCAGCATCGGGAAGGTCACAAAATGGAGCAGAACCAAAGGTGTGTGAGACCAGGGAGAGGTCTGGTAAGAAACCACAACAGGCAGAACCCAAAGCTACAACAAAACAGGGAAGAAAAAAGAACAAACCTGAACTCCAGATGAAGAAAACGATATCCCAAAGCAGCAAGCCAGTTTTCGGGATAAAAGGGTCCAGCCCAGTTATGGCCAGAAGCACAAAAAAGCTGAGTGGGGCAGCAGGCAGGAAGGCGAGAGGCCAACTGGGAGATGACCAGAAACAGGTGGCTGATGGCAAATACCCACCTGAACGTGTTCCACCATTTGTAAAATATTGAGAACAGGTGCAGGGCACTGGTGGTGATGAGAAGGGGGCTGATTGGGCAGAAAACTCACTTTTTTGCTTATAACCTGGTCTGATTGCCTGATGTAATTCACCACAGGGTTGCACAGATGCCAGCTTCCCCAAAGGCTGGAGAAGACGGGGAAAAGTGGTCTTCAAAAACCTGTAGTGCCTCATTGGTCAAATTTCACTGGCAGGTAGAAAAAATATGCCACATGCAGAGAAACACTGAATTATTCGTTTTTGAAAGAGTACTTCTTCCAATAATTTGTGTGGATTCCTGAGGCTAACAGGTGTTTTGAAATGGAGGGTTTAGAAGTGATAAAAACACACGCTGGAGTGGGTTCTGGCAAACTGTAAACATTTTGGTAGGCAGGCTCATGTTTTGGTAAGGAATCTTAATGCTGCAGAGCTGTGTTAACTGCATCTCACTGAGTTATCCCTTAGATTCAATACAACATTTCTTGGACTGCCTCAAACTCCAGTGGAACTAAAAATTGTGTCTGCAAGCTTGAAGAGCAACACATTTTTCAGAAATGCTAAAAATAGAGTAAATGCTAATCTAAGGGAAGGCAGACCCAAACCACTGGTTCTAGAATGGTTTTGTCACCATCTGGAAAGTGTTTCTGGCATGAAGTCCCACTCCTGCTGAGATGTGGAGGGCTCCAGTCAGCCTGGCCAGGACTCTAGCCTTGGAGCACGTTTGGGCTGTCACAGAGCTGTCACACGGGTGCCTTTGAGCCCTGCTGGTTCCAGGGTGTCCAGGTGACACATCCAGGTGTGCCACACCAGGCAGCTGTGGCAGTGCGTGCCCAGAGCAGCCCGTGTCACCAAAACTGGAGACTCTGCAGCAGGGCACTGCCCGTGGCTCTGAAAGCCACATTTTGGGTTAGCAAAGCTGCCCAACACGTTTAGTGTGCAACACAAAGAAGAAAAAACACAGACATTAAAGTAAGACAAAGCCAGCTCCGTGAGAAATGAGGAAACTCAACCATTCATCTGAGAAATAAAGAGGAAATAAAGGAAACATTCCAAGAGATTTTAACATGTTTTCACAATTTATGGTAACTCTGGCTTTATGCTGTAGAGGCTTTGACTGAAAAAATAACCTGGAAATGTGCAGCACTGTGTTTGAAAACAGGGATGTGCATGATGCATTCCTGTAGAGACACAGCTGCACTCTGTGCTCAGAAAGGGTCGTGGATGTATCAGAACGAAGTTTTAAACACACTGTAGCTAGGTATTGTTTGGAGGGAAAGGAAAACCTGCTTCCTGCTGTACTTCCAGAGAGAATGTGTGTTCTAACAGCAACTTGTGAATTTTAATGAGTGCCCACGTCTCTGTACCTGAAGAGTTAAGTAACATTTTAATGTACATTTCAACATTTTAATGTCAATTTCAACATTTTAATGTACATTTCAACTGCTGCTCAGCATTGTTGGTGTTTGTACCAGTGGGATAGGTCACCACAGAAATCTCACCTCACTCACCAAGGGAAATTATGGAGGGTCTAAAACATGAAAATAAGACACAGTAGTACAAAGTGTGCTTTATTACTTTGAAAATACTACTAAACTCCTCACAAAGTGCAATCACAGTTAATATGGCGATACTGTATTAAGCTAGGAAAAGATGAAATGTAATTTTGTTACAGAATTGGTCGTGTTACAGTAGTTCACAGAGAAATGTACAGCTCCTTGCTTTTTCCTCATTGTCCTTTGTCATGATATTTCTTAACTATTTAAGAAAACAAATATATGTAATGAGTCATTTTTATGGCATATGTTATTTACAAAGGCCCATTACAGAATTATTGTATTTACTTTTACAAGCATCACTTGCTCCACTACCAACACTGCCCCAAAGTAAGTCATGCCTAAACGCTTGGTATGTAACTGCATGATGTCAATAAACGTAACTTTTTCACTGAAAACACACAACCAGCAGTGCCTTACCCACTTTGTTCTGGCCAAAACCAAGACTTTAAGATCTGCTGCTGGAGACAATTCCATGCATACACAACCTCAATGTGTGTGATGGTGGAACTGCAGCACATCTCAGGGCTGCAGTCTTGCAACCGCTGACGGATGTTTTCCCATTTTAACCACCATGTTAACCATGCTTTGTCCCACGGAAATCAGTGTTCACCCTCCTTGTGTGCCTGGACAATTCCTGCATGCCCTCACACCCAGCTGCTGCTCCCACCCCTGAGTCACCAGGCACACCCTGGGCGCTGAGCTGGGCTCAAACACGTATAAAAACACAGATAAAAACACGGACAAAAACAGCCTTTACAGCACACATTTATCACCTTTCCCTGCTGAAAGGCCTTGCTGTGAGACAATCTTTAACTATAGCATTAAATAACCCTAAAATAAATAAATAAAAAAAAAAGAAACTAAAAAAAAGATGATTTGGGGTCTGGAACATCTCTTTTGAGAGAATGTGCTTATTCTCGAGCAGGCTGAGAAGGGATCTCATTAATGCATGTAACAATCTCAGAGGCGGGTGCCAAGACATTGGTGCCAGCTCTTTTCAGTGGTGCCCAGCCGCAGGATGAGGAACGATGCCCATGAACGGAAGCTCAAGCCCCACCTCTCGGTGGAGAAGCCTTTTCAGCAAGGATGGCAGCGCGGAGGGTCCTGCCAGCCCGCAGACACCGCACACACCGGGCGCCTTCCTGCGCCGCGACCTGCCCGGGCCAGCCACAGCTCCCTTCCCTGGCACCGAGCCGCTCCGGGGACTCGGGCCGAGCCCATCTCCCTGCGGCAGCCGGGCCAAAGCGGGAGAGGGGCCGCACACCGGGGTGCCCAGCTCCGGCCGGGCACCGCCGGACACCCTGAGGGACACCCTGAGGGACCTCCCGGCTGCTCTGAGGGACACCCTGAGGAACCTGCCCAGCTCCGGCCGGGCACCGCCGGACAGCCTGAGGGACACCCTGAGGAACCTCCCGGCTGCCCTGACGGACACCCTGAGGGACCTCCCCGGTGCCCGCCCGTCCTGACGGACACCCTGAGGAACCTCCCCAGCTCCCGCCCGTCCTGACGGACACCCTGAGGAACCTCCCCGGTGCCCGCCCGTCCTGACGGACACCCTGAGGAACCTGCGCGGGCGGGCGGCCGGCAGCGCCTTCCAGGGCCGGCGGCTGGCCTGCGCCGCCGTGCTGCTGGCCGAGCTGCTGGAGCGAGTGGCCTTCTACGGCATCACGTCCAACCTGGTGCTGTTCCTCAACGGGCCGCCCTACGGCTGGGAGGGCGCGCAGGCCAGCCAGGCGCTGCTGCTCTTCATGGGCATCACATACCTGGTGTCGCCGTTCGGCGGCTGGCTGGCCGACGCGCTGCTGGGCAAGTTCGGCACCATCCTGCTCAGCATGGCGCTCTACCTGCTGGGCATGCTGGCCTTCCCGGTCATCGCCGCGCCGCACACGCGGCAGGGCCTCTGCGGGGACATCCCGCTCTTCCCCGTGGAGAACTGCTCCTGGCCGGCCGCCAACGCCAGCCGGCCGCCCTGCTCGCAGCTGGGAGCCGCCCGCTACTGCGCCGCCGCCACCTTCGTGGGACTGGTCCTCGTGGGGCTGGGCGTCGGCTCGGTCAAGGCCAACATCACCCCGTTCGGGGCCGACCAGGTCGGGTATGGCGGCAGGGCTGGCACCGCGGCTGGCCGCGCTGGGCTGGGCACTGCCGGCCCGCTGCCCTCTCGGCGGGGGCTCGGCCTGGGAGGGAATGGCCTCGTCCAGCAGCGTGTTGGGCTGGGCCGTGTTTGGGGTGAGTTTGGTGCCTGTGGGGTGGCAGGTCCCGTATGACCCTTGGGTTCCTGGTTACCCTGCCTGGGGTTACCCTCACCCTCTGTGGGGTCTGAGCTGGCTCGGCCATCACCAGCTCGAGGACTTGGGTTGAATACTTCATGGTCATTAAGTGGACTGTTAATTGTCCTCACTGGTGAGTTTGTGACCTCGGAGCTCATCGGATGAAGTACAGGACACACATTTTAGCTGTGACAAGGATGACGTGGGCCTTGAAAGGCAGTGGCAGAGGCCTTTACCATCCGTGCCAAAGGAAGGCTGCAGAAGCAGCACTTTCCATGCTGTTGGTGTTTGTGCCCTGCGCTGCCCTTGAGGGGCATTTCTGTGCAGGCTCGTGCTGCATCACATGATGGGGAAGCTGCTCTGGCCGGGGCAAACATCACCTGGGCTGCTCCCGAAGCACACATCCTGTCAGATGAGCTCGGGGGGACCCGCCACAGTGATACCATCCATGGGTCAGCCCTGCAGAGCCCAGGGGCTGCACAGAAAACTCTGAGAGGCAACCTGCACTTCATTCAGCTGGAATGCTGTTACATGTAGTTGTTTTACAGTGCTGTGCTGAGGCAGTGTGCTGGCTGTGGATGTTGAAATGTAATTTCTGCTTCGTAAACAGAGAATTTCAGCGTGCTCAGGTACTGCTGAGCAGCTTTTCTAACTAAACTGAAAGGCCAGAGCTGGCTCACTGAGTTCTGGTTAGAGCAGGTATCAGAAATGCCATGAATTCTTTGAGAGAGGGAGAATCCACCACAGAATCCTTGCCAAGCATAGCTCTGTTCTCTGTTGTGCAGTTTGCATTTGTCATTCTTTGGCATTCCGTGTATTCTGAATTCTGGGTGGAAGGCAGTATATAAATGTAAAACATTATTATAGCCCAGGATTGTGTGTCCCCAGTGCATGAGCTCTGCTTAAGCCAGCCTGAGCCCATCCAGTGAAATTGCTTTAATATGACTTTATCTTGTAAGGTGTTTTTCAAAACTGACTGCTTATCCCCAGAACGCTTTATGAAAGTTAAATATGGGAGATAAATAATGGCAGGAACAGAGCAAAAGAAGAGCCATTGCCAATGGAAGCATAGCTGTTGTAGCTGGGTTTTGTAAAGGCTTTTCCCCCAGGATTTCAAGGAGAGCAGGGTTTTGGCTGGGTTTGCAGATAATTCACAGTGATTTATGTAGGGTGAAGCAAAAGAAATACTCCTTGCTGGGCCATAATAATCAGTGGAGCTCTGCTGAGGCCTGAATTTTTCCCTTTTTCTCTTTTTTCTGGCCCTCACGGCCAGGCCACTTCCGCCCCGCCGCGCCCCGCCCGGCCATATGACGGCTCGACGGGCGGAGTGACAGCGCCTCCCACCAATGGCGCCGCGCCACTGCCGGGGGCGGGGCAGGGCGCTGGCGGAGTGACAACACCCTTGACCAATGGCACCGCGCCGCTGGGCGGGGGCGGGCCCGCGCTGCGGGCGGGCCGGGAGCGCG
>NW_024370263.1:6422708-6423171 GCF_014805655.1 Passer montanus | reverse complement strand
CCCTGCGCGCCGCCGAGCGCGGGGCGCCGGGCGGCCGCGGCGGGTGGCTGCCGGCTCTCCCCCAAAGTTTTTGGATCCGCGTCTCCTCATGATGTATGGATGATATATTGCATTGTGGGTGTCAATATAACTGACGGCCATATTTGCCGGTGCTGCTACTGCTGTAAACAACCCAAAGTGTCTGGGAGACGCGGAGACGCTTCGCTGAATTTCAGGACGCTTCTCCTCCTCCCGCTGGCCATGTCTCTGGGAATGTCTTACAAGCCCAACTTGAACGCCCACATCCCCGGGACTCCCCTCAACCCGGGTAAGTCCGCGGCGGCAACTGGGTGGCAAGTTTGGGAGGCGAGCGGCGGGTGCCGCACCGGCACCTGGGGAAGCCCCGGACTCGAGTTTGTGCCCGGTCCGGTATGGCGGGGCAGCGGCTCCGCGCCGCCATTACCCGCGCCCGCCCGCCCGCCGG
>NW_024370263.1:6406508-6422685 GCF_014805655.1 Passer montanus | reverse complement strand
CCCGGAGCGCGGAGCTCCGCCGGCGGAGGCACGGCCGGCGCCTCGGAGCGACCCTCGGTCAGCGCTCCCCCGTCCGAGGCTCCCCCGCATCCCGGGCGGAGGAGCCCGCTCCGCTCGCCGGAGACTTTTTGGGGATGGGGGGCACACAGGGATTGGACTGTTTCTTAAAAAGCTCCTGTTTAAAAATCACTCCTCATCCTTGGGTTAGTACAGGAGTCCTTCCAACTTTTCTCTTTAAAAAGTTTCCTTGACAGCGTTAACTTTTTGCCTTTTTTTTTTCCTTCTTCTTCTTTTTTACCTCTTTAAAAAGTTTCCTTGACAGCATTAACTTCTTGCCTTTTTTTTTTTCTTCTTCTTTTTTAAACTACGTTCCCCCGTTTTTCTGTTCCCGATTTCCGAAGGCATCAGCCGGCGGGTTTTTGCCGGTGCTGCGGTGCTGCTGTACATCGGGTCTCCGTGTGTAAATCGGTGCAGCCTGAACAAAGCCGCAGCAGCAATTGCTTCGCTGTGGGATATTTGGAGGGGATCTCGCTAATCTGTGCTCGTCGGCTCCGATTAAACAGCACCAAAATGGAGAAGTTGGTTCTGACTTAAAAAAATCGTATTCGTCTCCCATTCCCGCAGCCCAGCCTGCAGGACTGGCATCAGACAGCCACAAGTCAGGCTGATTTTTTTTTTTTTTTTCCCGAGAAAAAGTTTTGGAGTTGGGTTTAGGAGGGAGGGAAACGTGCCTGGGTGATTTTTACAGCACCGTTAGTGGTTGTAATGCTGGGCAGCCTAGGAGCGAAAGGGATGCATCTCTAGTCTAGCCATCAGGAGAGCAGCGATCATATTTTACTGCAAGGACTCGTCACCAGCTGGTGGAGGAGCCGAGGTGGCTGTGCCACCTCGATCCTGCATGGAGCCCAGCTCGGTGGGGCTGCGGGGCTGCAAAGGCTCGGGGAGCCGGGGTCGTGTGTGGGGAGCACCGTGGGGCTCGAGTGCTGCTCTGCGGAAGGGTCAGGGAGCAGGGGATGTGCCGAGGGTTTCTGACAAAAAGCAGAAGTGTCACCGGAGGGGGGAAAAAAATTAAAAAAAGAGAAACAAAGCCCAGCAAAGGGAAACCGTTCTCCTGCCGGCTCCCACGAGAACCTGTGCCTTGCTCTCCGGAACAGCCGTAAAATTGCAGGGAAAACAAAGGTGGTATTTTGCGATGGTGGGTGAGGGGTGGGGATTAGGTCATGCAGTGGAGGGGATCCGAGTCTGGCTGCTCTGCGAGCAGGGACTGCAAAATCCCGGCTCAGACATGCCGCGCACAATGCGAGCCGAGCGGTGAAGTTTCTGTCTCCAGCCCTCTCGCTGCCGTGTCTGTGCTTCCAGCGCTCCGGCTGCGATCAGCGCTTTGCATTCTTTCATGCAGTTTTACCTTCCCCTTCTCTCCCACCCTCCTTTTCCCCTTGTATCGGCAAGTTAGCAGCAGTTTGCTGTCATGCTGGAACTATTCTTGTCTAAGTTGTCCTCTCTTCTGAGTTCGGATCATCCTCAACACCCCCAGAATCTTTTCAATGAAAGAACGTCCTCCTCTGAATCCAAAATGGGCTCTCTCTTCCCTCCCTGTCTTCTGCCATTATCCTCACGCACCAGCTCTTCCTCTAGCTAGTGGTATTGCCAGCACCGTGGCCTAAGGCCAAGGGACTTAGACAAAGCAGTCCTTGCAGTTGCACATATCGCATTCAGAGTGATATGACTGCAAATGGCCCCCTCCTTTCTGGAGCTTAATTCTGATTTGGAGGAGATTGCTTCTCTATTGTGCCTAAATTAAATGCCCCCCAGCCAGGAGGATAAATCCTGGGTTTGCTTCCAAAACTGGGGTGAAGGACCCCCACCCCCCAGCCCCCCCCACCGTCCTGCAGAGGAGAGGAAAACAGGAAATCTGTCCCTTTTGGCCTGAAATCAGCCCTGCAGAAGCCTCTCTATATGAATGCTGAATATTTTGGTCTCGGCCGACGGAGGGCTCTGGGCAGCTGTGGATCTCACAGGGATTTTCCTCTGGGAGGTAATGCTGCTTCCCTGCAGTGCAGGGCTTCTGGTGCAGGAGTATTTGGGAAGGCAGTGTCGACTCAGCTCTTGGAGCCGCGTCCTTGCTGCAGAGCAAACTCCTCTCAAGTTGAGGCTGAGAGTAGCCACTCTGCAAAATTATACTTAAACTGCACATCAGCGAGATGAAGCAGTTGTGGTTGGTGGGTGCCTGGGCTCTGCTCTTGCATGGGAGCATGTTTTGGGAATCCAGTCCTGGACTGAAGTCCAGAGGGAGAGGAGCTGGATGTGGGGGAGGAAATAGGGGAGGAAACTCCGTGGGTTGTCGGCAGATCTGGGGATGACTGCGGGTGAGGAGAATGCAGCTGCTCCACAAGTGACTCAGGATGCTGGAAGCAGCTGGGTGCTGACTCCTCTGCCTTACACCAGGCTGAGGGAAGGAGAATGCATTGTCACAGCAGAATTCAGTGCCTGCTCCTCTTCCCCGCTGCCCAGGTCAGTGCTGACACTTGGCCCAGGGTGGCAGCAATCAGGCTTGCGGTGTTGTGTCCAAATTTTGTCTGAAGTCACCTTCCTGGACTGCCTGTGCTCAGGGAATTGGGCTCCTGCATGTAGTACCCCAAGCTTTCAGTACCAAGCTGCCTGTGCTTGGGGAGCCCCATTTAGTCTCCTGCACAGCACCTTCTCTGCCTGGGCTGTAAATGAGCTCTGTTAGGCACCTGCAGTGCCTCTACCTTCCCAGCCTCACCCGACCCTGCAGTGTCCCAGGGGAACCTCTGTTACCTTTTCTAACAACCATGGTTTGATTTGTTTGTCTTCTCTTGCTTATCCTACTGATTCCTGGGAAGTGCTGCTTCCTCCTCATCTGTCTTGTGTTTCATATTGTTTGACTATTTCTCCGTAAGGGACCAGCTGCTGAGCTGAGGTGAAGTAGAGCATCTCCATTGACTTAAGCTGAACTTGACTCTTACACCAGCTGTGAATGGGTCTGTAGTTTGTTTTTCACCATGTTTCCATGTGTTTTCTGGCTCAGTGGATATTCACCAGCATTCCTATTTTGTTTAGACTAAGCACAGGTCAGAGAAAATGTGTTTCAAGATACAGAAGCTAGCAGAAACAGCCTGGGATTTTCCTTTACTTTCATTCTCATTCTTGCAGAAATGTCAGGTTTTGAGACAAAGTCCTGTTAGTGTAACAAAGCTTAAAACCTGCCATCTATAGGGTGTGGAAACACCAATTCCAGCTGACAGTGACAAGGGAAGGAGCTGTGTCTTGGCTCCACACGAACAAGTCGTGGCCTGTACAACAAGTGCTGCTGGAGCTGAGGACCAAAGGGGCTCTCAGTGCACCTGCCCAACCTTGCAGCAACCACAAGTTTCTTGTGAAAAGTGCACATTCTCACTGGGAGGTGAAATGAAAAGCATTTCCCTGTCTGGGGCTGTAGCTGGCAGCTGGAGAGACCAGTTCCATTCAGTCCTGAGAAGCAATACCAGCACACGAGGCTGGCCCTTATGTTCTCAGCCCTGCAGTGCAGACTTGCTCGAGCACATGGCTCGCTTGTCGCCCTTTACAGAGACAGCTTCTGTTTGATATTGTTGACCATATTGAGAGGTTGTTTTTGGAGTGGGAGTACTGGAAAGAATACTCTTTGTAGACAGAACAGAGAGCAAAGTGTTTGTGCCTTAGCAGGGGGGATAATTTCTAGGAAATATGCTCCCCTCTCCAATTCAGACTGAAATTTGCTGGATCCCTGATCTCTTGAAGTCCATGTGAAGTTAAGTATGATGCAAAAAGAAGCTCTTTAAACATGTTTCAGAATTGGCAATTTTCAAGTGGACTTGTTTGGGCATTTAGAAGAGGGCATTTTTGGCTTTGCCTACCTGAGTGTTTTGCTTGAGAGCAGTTTCACAGTGTGGTTTTCACAGTCAGCGAATCTCCATGGTCCCCACCCAGCACCTTGGTTTTGCTGCAGAGTGCTTTGGGTTCATGCTAACTGGATTCCTGTTGGATAAAAGTGGCCCAGAAGCTCTGCTCCAGTTGTGCAACACGGATGCTCCATCCCTGGCAATTGGAACACAGGGATCCAAACCAAAGATGGCACAGCTTTGAACCATACCCCCCTAGTCTGGGGGACCAGACTAAAATCTAACCTTAAGACATACTCCCTCAGGCCAGCTACATGTGGTGTACACATACCAAATGCTTTAATCTCTTGATCTGTTCCTTGTGGTGCCAAATAACTTGCTGGTGTAGGAATAGCTTAAGCAAGAAAAGAAGAATGGTGGGGAGTCAAGGGACTGGCTTTAGTTTTCCTGATAAAGAAAGAGACAGGAGGGCAGGAAGAGGAGACATAAACCATGACCATTATCCACATGGAAAGATTAAACAGCACGAGAGTACTAGAGGAAAGGCCCAGAGTGTGACAGATCAAAAGAGCAAGGCCTCTGGCTGTTACGATAAAGAATGTCCTAGTTCTTGAGAACATATTTATGTGTCTGCGCGCTGCGTTTTTTTAAAAGGAAATAGTTTTATTCAAAGAAAGGTCTGTTCCTTCCATAAGGGCTGTTCAAGGGAGAAATAGTGGGTGAAAATACGATTTTCACAGCCAGTGCTATAAGGAATGGTTTGTGCAAATGAGAACAGGGTCCGTTATTTTAAATTTAAAAAATTAGGGGAAGGTTTGGGGGAGTGGGGGCTCTGTTTGAGCCCTGGGTTGGCAGCTGCTGTTAGAATTCAGTGTGTGGCTTGGCTTATGCCATGGATCTACTTGTGTAGACATGCATGTGGTGTCCCATGGATGGCAAGGAGCTCTTGTTGAACTCAAACCAAAGAGTATAGAGGGCTAAGGAATAAAATATTCCTGCAGTCAGCCAAAACACTACAGCTGTGTTCAGCTACTCGCTGCACAAGTAGCTGTGCTGGGTGAAGCTGTTACCTCTCCCCTGGTGCTCGAGGATGCCTCATTGTAGTGTTGGCAAAGCAGCTTCAGGAGCATTTCTCATGTGTTTTCTTGCAAAGTTGCCTAGTTTAGGACAGAAGAATTTACATCCTTTCAGTACCAGCCTCGTTGTCTGGTGCCCCATATGGTCAGGACTCCATGAGGAGTCTGCGGGGCGTGGCAGAGGCAGTGACCTCCAGCACTGGGCTCTGGAGAGGTGGTGACCACCTGAGCCACTGAAATGGCAACAGCCTTGATGTGTCAAGCAGCCTCAGCTTGAGGGGTCTGTGCAACAGAGGGAGAACTGTCGAGGTGCCACAGACTGTACCTTGGATGAAGTCCAGGCTACAGGTATCTCCTCTTGCATGCTCTTGTGTTCATGTGTGGAAAGAGCCTGTAAAATGTGGTTTTATAGGACCTTACAAAGTACAGGGCAGAAGAGAAACACACATCCAGTGGGACTGGGAAACACAAATCCAGTGGGATTGAAAAACACACATCCAGTGGGACTGGGAAACACAAATCCAGTGGGGTTGGAAAGCACACATCCAGTGGGATTGGGAAACACGCATCCAGTGGGATTGGGAAACACACATCCAGTGGGATTGGGAAGCACACATCCAGTGGGATTGAGAAACACAAATCCAGTGGGGTTTGGGAAACACACATCCAGTGGGATTGGGAAGCACACATCCAGTGGGATTGGGAAGCACACATCCAGTGGGATTGGGAAGCACACATCCAGTGGGATTGAGAAACACAAATCCAGTGGGGTTTGGGAAACACACATCCAGTGGGATTGGGAAGCACACATCCAGTGGGATTGGGAAACACACATCCAGTGGGATTGGCCCTTGGCTTGCTAAGTCAGTCCTACACGAGTAACCCAGTGAGTTGTGTGACTGTTCCTGGTTTTCCTTTGCTGCCTGTGGAACAGGGGGTGGCTGGGCTGTGTGGATGCCTTGGCATCTGCCAAAGTGGACCAGGTGAGTGTGCCCAAGTGTTCCTGCTCCTGCTGCTTCTTTCAGGGTGCTCAGCAAGCTGCCTTCCCTGTTATTTTTCCAGCAAGCAGCAGTAATAGAATTAAGAATTAAAACTTGAAGCAGCAAATTGGTCATCACTGCTCAGGCTTGGAGCTGAAGGGATCCCTACAAACCTATCAGGAATTAATGGGAAGGTTCTTGGTCAGCTGGAGTTTAGGCAAACAAAGATTGATTTGAGATCCTTTGTCTCTCAGGGTGTTAATTTGGGCTGAGAGAGACTGCTGGAAGGAAGAGATTTTGATACCAAAATCTTATTTCTGTTTACTGTACCCCCCATAATTAATAAAGATTAATATTAATTAACAAGGAAATCACTATATTTTTGTGGGGAGAAATGCTTGTGGCAGTCTTCTGCTGGAATACAGAAATAAAAGACATTGTTTGCACTAGAATAAGTGGGGATCCACAAGGTTTTGTGTACATTTAATTGGGAAAGTGAAGGGAGGAAAGTGTGTGTATTAATTTAGGTTTTAAACAACAGCAAGCACTAAGAGAATTTGGGATGTGATACAGGGTGCCACTGAAATTCAGTACCATTTTCGATTCTGTCAGTTCTTAACTGTCTCCATTGTCATTTTAACGTTGGAGAGAGCAAGCCTCAATTTAGATCCCCCCTCCTTTTTTCTCTCCAGTGAATACCTAATCATCACACCGATTTTTGACTGGGTATTGACTGTGAGACTTCCTGCCCTAATTTCTAACTATAATAGCAATATCTGGTGGTTTTTTATTATTTTTTTAATCCGAGACACACAGACTGTTCAGACATGCAGATGAATTTTGGGTTAATTGAGTAATAGTCATCCAAGACCCAGGGCTTCTCCCTGAGATTAACACACAAAGTGATGGGTCAAAAAGCTTGTTGCCCTGTGACATATTAATATCCCCCCCCAATTAATTTCATTTTCATGATCGCATCACTTAAAACTGAGGTGAAACCAAGGATTTTTCATTTTTTCCCCCCGCTGCAGCTGAGTTTGACTGGCACAACTTCTGCCACGGGCGCGCGGAGCCTGGCACCGCGGCCGAGCCAAATCCTTTCCCTTTGTTCTCCGGGCCTGCTGCTGCTGCTGATAAAGTGGTCGGCGCATGGCATTATGTCTTATTACATTTTTGATGCAGACTGCAAAGAAACGGGTAAACTCACCATGGTTACCGGGCTCTGTCACTTGGCAGGGCCGCGCTCTCAGCGATGGCCCCTAGTGTCGGCAGCGCGCTCTGCAGCGCTCCCGCTCCCTTTTGTCCCTCCGTGTCGCAGCCGGGTCACCCCCCGTGCCCTTCCCACCCCTGGGAAACTTTTCTGTGTTGGAGTTTGTGTCTCCTGTGTGGAGGTACGCTGCTGTGTGGTCTCTCCTGCAGACTCTTAAATCGAGAGAATGTGAAATGATCTCTGAATTGTCTGTGCTGAGTTGGGAGGGACCCATCGGAGCCGTCGTGTCCAGCAGCCAGGACACCCTGAGACTCACAGCTTGTCCCTGAGAGTCCAAATGCTTGCCAAGCCCAGGCTCAGTGCTGTGGCCACTTCCCTGGGGAGCCTGCTCCAATGCCCACCATCTCCTGGTATCCTTAACCACATGTTCTCATCAACCCAAATGGGATCAGTAAGTTGCTCTAAGTTTTGGACGGGCTGCAGCTCAGTTTTGCTCAGTGGGGAGAGCAGGATTCTCCAGCCTGCTCATCGGGGTCCCTGCCTTGTCCACATCCAGTTTGGAGCTCCCAGCTCTTGGATGTGACTGCTTGCAGCAGCAGTTCAGGGGCAAGTCTTTGCAGGATGGGTCTTTTGTTTTATTGTACATGAGGAAAAATCACTTAAGCCTTTCTCTGCTTAATTGAGGTAATTAAACCTTCTTACCTTGCAGCACAAGGGGCTCATTAATGTTTTTGAAGCATTTTGAAGTCCTTGGAAAAGAGATGCGGTTTGCTGTTGTGTCATGTTCAGTAATTGTTGAAATTCAGTCATCTGGACTTGAAGCACTGAGTTTCACATAGAGAAATCTTACACTTGTGCATGTATTTTGAGCTGATAATGTGAAGAACTAATTGAGAGAGTGGCTGACAACTGTGCTGTTCCTACAGTGCCCTAGTCTATGGGTGTGTTGTTTTTTGGGGGGGGTTTACTATGCTTAAGCAAAATTAACTCCATGTGAAACCTCAGTGATGAAACTGCAGGTTGTAATGACATAAAATTTAGCAGCTTTGTTGAAGAAAAAGAGAAACTTTGCTTTTTTTTTAAGGTGACCTAGTGACCAGCCCAATTTGCCTTTTTGGGATTTCACATCTGGTTAACAAGTGAAAATAAAGAACATGCTCTCTTCTTGTAATGAGTGATATCCTGTGATAACTCAGAAGGGGAGACTTCCCATCTGAGGACAAGAGTCTGTTCCACTATGTTCAGCAGAGCTTTTTACAGAGTAACTGCTGGCCCTTTCTTTTTGTAGAGAGGGGAAAATAGGAATGAAGTCATTTGCAACTTTAAAACAAAGCCAGAGATTTACATAGTTCTGAGCCCCAGTGACTTTTAGCATCAGTTTAATTTAGATTTAAATGAAGGCTGGTAAATGAGATCTGTTCCTCATATGAAAGACAGTTGGGAATTTTCAGCAAAGGAGTTTGTAAGGGGGGGAGATATTTCCAGACAGCAGGCAGTCTGTGTCTGTGCCTACAGGCAAAGACAGCAGCATCCATGGATGCAAGGGCACTTGAGCTGCAGGAGTGAAGAAGTTCAGTGCTGTGATGCTCCCTTGCTCCCAAGTGCATAACCAGCAGGTTTTTTAGCACACTTGTGAAGTGGGCAGTATAATTAAGCCCCTTAAAAAAATTGAATTGTTGTTTCTCAAACCTAAATTCTTAGCATTGTGGGGCAAGGGGGAGAAAGTGTTTTGATTGCTCATTTCTGGAGCAGTTTGTCAGTGATGACATTAGAGTCTGTTTCTGGAGCTCGTAACTGACTCAAAACTCATTAGATGTGAATATAATCTTTTATAACTTTAGAAAAAGTAACCATAACACAAAGTGATGTTATTTTCCCTTTGATCTACTTATACAGCACAATTTGACTGGCTAAAAATGTTTGATATCACACAAAGAGGAATAATGGTAGCACTCCTCGCCTCCCATGTCACACAATGAGCAGCAGATCTGATGTACCACAACTGACTGTTCCCTAGGAATAGTTTTGGCATTGGCTGAAAATAGTACTGAGGGTAACTTGCTTTGACCATGTGATGACACTTTGAGTTGCAAAATTACTTTCAGATAACTTGCACTGAAAAAGTAAAAATAGCACAGCACATTAGACTCATCTGTGTGGAATGTATATATGCAAAAATAGGGCTCCTTAATACTTACAGTTTGTCTAGGCAGAGCAACCTGTCATGCTACACTCTGCTTCACTTTTAGGCAAACAATTTGCACTGCTAATGCTGCAGGCTGTGCTATTTCCAAGTGTTCATCAGCCATGAGAGAAGCATTAATTCAGCCATTCTCTTCCTAGCAGCGACACTCAGAAATGTCATTAGTGATCTTAGGCAAAGGTGAGAGGTCACAGCTTTAGGAACAAGTGATTAAAATGTGTCCCAATGTAACAGACTAATTAATCTTTAGGTAATAACAGTTGGTTTTTTTCTCTCTCTCTGCAGCTGGGGGTGTTCACTCTCCCTCCACAAGTATGGCAACATCGGCACAATACAGACAGCTCATAAACGACTACGGCCCCCCATCTCTAGGCTATACACAAGGGATGCAGGTACAGCTCTGCTTCTTTCCCCTCAGTCAGATCACTGACCCTGCCTTTGCACAGTGGCAGGGATTGTGGCCTGTAATCTGAGGTGCTCCTCCCTCCCAGCGAGGTCTGAAATCAAACCCAAATGGCAGACGGCTTCCTCGCACATGTCTGGGATCAAATTAGGCTAAGCTGAGTGCTGAGTGAGGTTGGTTCCTAATTAACTGCTAGTCCTGTCCTGTCTGAGTCAGGGACATGTCTTGAATTATGTTCTGTAAGGGCATTCACATATTTTAAAGTTATTTGTTAAAAGCCCAATATTTCTATTCAGTTTTATCTTCTCAATCTCCCTGCCTGGCGAGCTTCTCCACAAAATATACACTGAAACACTGAAAAACCAGAAACAGGGTTAAGTAAGCAGTTCTCAGTTTGCTAGTTTTGCAGGACTTTTAACTCAGCTTCACCCAAAGTCCAAGGCCTGCAGCTGCATCCTCACAGTTGATCCCAAGTTTTGAAGGGCACATGGCATTGTGACCGACTGTAGCAGCAATTAAAAAAATTAATGTTTATATAATGATCCTGAAATTTTGTTGTTTTAAAAAGTAATTTACGGGGCTATCTCTGGTCTTCCATAAACTTCCACTTGCTGTTTCTTGTAATTGTTTTGTTTTTACAGTATTTGACTGAGATTAATGTACTTTCAACTACAGGGCACCAGCAGCAGTCAAGTACCACAGAGCAAATATGCAGAACTTCTAGCTATCATAGAAGAATTAGGAAAAGAGATTAGACCTACATATGCTGGGAGTAAAAGTGCGATGGAGAGGCTAAAAAGAGGTAACTTTTAAACTTATTTAAAAAAAAAAAAAATTTCCCATCCACTCTGTGCACTGACTACTTGTGTATAGCTTAATGACATCTGCTTCCTTTGAAAAGAGACAACTTGAGCTCCTCCTGAAAGGGGGAGTATTAACCAGCAACTGAAACCTTGGGATGCTCTGTCTGAGCAGTATTTGATAGATAAACAGTGACAAAAAGTGTCTCATGTGCATACAGGGAGTTTCAGTTAATAATTCAAATAATTCTTATTGTAGAACCTCTCATGGATACGTTGTTTCAGGCTCCTGGTGATTTTCTTGCCCTTTCAATTCCCTTTTCTCCCCACTCCCCAAAATCCACAGCCAAGCATTGTTTACATCTCATACACATCTCCCTTGGCCCAGGAATGTTCACTACATTTTGCCTAAAGAAATACAACACTGTGGTAGTTCTCACTGAGGCTGGTGGAGAAAAAAAGCTACAAAAAAAAGCCCAGAAAGGTGTTATGGAAAGCTGTTCAGGCTGAGATGTCAAACATGAACAGAGCTCTGTGCAGAGGAGAGTGGGGCTGCTTAGGCTCCCTTACCTCCTGTCAAGTGCATGTCATTAAAAGTCCACTAGAAAGGGACAGAGCAGCTTTTAGGGCTGGCTGAAGAGTGTCTCCAGCTTTGCTTTGTCAGCTAAAAGGGGTAATAAAGCCCTTTCCTTGGAGTGTAAAAGAAACCCCTGCATGTCCCACCGCTGACATCAGCCTGACATTGTCACATTGTCCTCTGCAGGGATATTTCTGAAGGAGCAGTGGGACATTCCACTGCTCCAGCTCCTGAAATGAGCCTGAAAGGCCACAGACAACAGTTGTACTGGCAGTTCTCTCCTTCTCCAGCATGACATGCTTACTTTTTCCTCCCTTCCTGTGGTCCCTGTGATGAGATTGGCTCGTGCATTCAGCCCGGAATGGGAATGTTATTGTAACAGACCAAGTTCAGCACCTTGCAAATCCCCCTCACACTTACCCCAGACTACAAAGCTTTATTTAAGGCTCAACCATTATGGAAGAGTAATATATCTGCCATGACATGCAATAAAATGACTAGTAGCTGTTCTGGGAAAGGATGCAATAAAGTCTGCTGATGAGTGGTAAGTGGAATCTGGCCCAGCTAAAATCAATGTTGCTGGAGTCTCTCTTTATTGCATTGCCTGAGTCAGTATTAATAGATCATGAATGGCAACAGGCTAATGGGGACAGCTTGAGAGAGACTGAGAGAGATGCAGATGTTCTCTGGACTGGATGGTTTAGTTCAGTGAGGAAAAAGTTGCTTTGCTTCCTCTTGCAACAAGGTAGATTAAGATACAATGCTGCCACTGTGACTTGCCAGTGTTGCACAAAATCCTGAATAAATACTTTTTGCTGCCATCTTTTGGTCACAAAGGTACCTCTCTTTCCATTTTGGGAGCCTGGTGGCTGAAGGAGCATGTGCAAGTGTGAGAGCAGAATGCTTGAGGGTGACACGTGACTGCTGCCTCCATGGAGGTTATCCCTGAATAAAGTCCCTGTCCCCAGCCCTGCCTGCTCCTGAGCACTACTGACCTCTCAAACTGGCCCAATTCCCAGTGTTCTACATTATTCAGAGTAGTTCTGCTGCATGAACTGGGCATCCTGCCACCAGATCCAGGTCTAACACACTGCTTTGAGTTCATGTTTCTGCATCCCACAGCTGCAGCTTTCCTCCTCCGTGGCAGTTTAACCTCTGCAAAGCCTTGCACTCACCAAGTCCTGCCAGGTCAGTAGGCTCACTGTGATCTGGGCTAGCAGCCTTCTAGAAACAGAAACCATTATCTCTGGAGATTAACCCCCATCTATTGCCTTACTGCCCTTTCTCTACCTTGTTAAGGAGCAGAGACATCATCTTCTGTCTTGCCTAGTCAGCAAAATATAAACCTTTGTTGTAGGAAAATCTGTCCACCTCTCATTTTAACACCTACCTCAAGCTCTGTTCTTTCAGCAGCTCTGTGAGCATGAATCCACATTTAGTTCCAGGATTATGAACCAGAGTCCAGATTGCTGGAACTCAAGGCAACAGGACTTGTAGTGGAAAATTCCACATTATGTCTATCAGATGAGAGCAGCATGTAAAGGGGTGATGATTTACACTGGGAGCTGAGCCAGTGTTAGGAGGTAACTTTCTGCACATACAATAAAAAAAAATCTCTTTATATGACAGCCACAACTTGTCTTTAACAGTATTATGATGGCTTGGATTTTGATGCATTGTTGCAGAGAACTATCCCAAGGCATTAAGAGCTTGCTAAAATGACTCCCCAATAACTTTGTAATTTGTTTCACTCCACTAGCAAAATAACTCACTGGTAGGTAAATTTTTTTTTCTCTCCTTAAATCTTTGATTTTAAGGAGGCCCACACTGCACATTAAGACCTGCCTGCCACTGCAGACTTACAAATCTTACTGTGTTCTGATTGCTGGCTTAGTCCCCTTTCAATTCCAATGCAAGTTTGGGAAGTCACACTTTGGCAGCTGATGTTCGGGGAGCGAGGGCTGTCCCCTCTGCTGAGGCTTTCTGTGGCAGCCTTGGCAGCTGGGGACAGAAATCCATAAACCTTTCTGTGGGCTGTCCTGCAGTGTGACCTGAACGGGATGGTTGAAACACGCCCACCTCTTTTGCAGGCATCATCCACGCTCGAGGCCTGGTTCGGGAGTGCCTGGCCGAGACGGAGCGGAACGCCAGATCCTAGCGCGGCCCGGCTGCAGGGCTCTGCACCTCCCCTCAAGGAAAAGCAACACCTCTTCTTCCTGGCTCTTCCAACATTCAAACTCCTTTATTTTGAATGTTTTGCCGTTCTTGTTTTGCCCTTGCAAAAATGTACAGTTAAGAATGGGAAAGAAAAAAAACACCAACCCAAGGATTTTTCAACTTACTGAGGGTTTGCATTTTCTAAAGATGTTAAAACTCCCTAAAATGTTTCTAAAACATGGAAGCTGAAGTGCATGCAGAGGAATGCTCTTTCTCTCCCAGGCTGTATTTCAGTTCTCTTCTTATCCAGCCACAGCCTCATTCTGTTTTTTTTTTTCCTTTGACTATGTTCACTTATCCCCAAAACGTCAATCTTTCAAGGTTTGACATAAGCTCTAAGGATTTTTTTTTTAATAAATGCAGAATAGCATGCTGTACCTAGTAGTCTGCTAAGTCACAATTTGTCATACAGCATAGACCCTGCTTAGAAATAACCTTCCCCTTCTCTTATTTTTCCTTTTTTTGTTCATTTTGCATAAACATTTGCATGACTGTTAGTGCTTTGAAGTCCACTTAAAGTGCATGAGCTATATGGAAAATAGGGAAACCTATTAAATAATAACAAGGTCCTGGAAAGCTAATTTCTACACTAAGGCTGGAGATTTCAGTTTAAAGTTTGCAAAAAAAAAAAAAAAAAGAAAAGAAAAAGAAACATTCTGGATAAATTACTAAAACTGTTATTTGCATCTTTGTATGTATTTATTACTTGATGTAATAAAGCTTATTTTCATTAACAGTTTGTATTAAAACTATGTACAGTCACTTTAATCAGATTCATACTCCAGGAGCAAGAACTCTCAATAGATAAAAATGAAACTTCATGCAGGAGTTTAGGAAAGGACAAGGCAAGGGGCCTGCAGATGTCTGGAGCACTCCATCCATGGCACAGCTGGTCTCTGGGACAAGGAGGTGAAGTTCCAGAAGTCTCTGTTGCCTTCAAAATCCATCCTCTGGCTTTGGGTCACCAAAACATGGTGGCAGCTGGTGAGGGTGCTGTCCAGAAATGAAAGAGAAGTTTGGGTTAAGCTGCTGGAATTGCTAACAGGATAAAACCAGGAAACATGTACTTCAGGAGTGGCTTCAGGGGAACGGTGACAAAGGAAACACAGCTGCATTTGTTCCTATAAAAGGGAAACTGTCAAAATGAGTGAAGTACCAACATGGCCAAGCTGAACTGCAGCACAGCATAAACCTAACAAACAACTCTAATTAATTAATTCACAGCTTGGATGAACTGGACTCTGCTGCCTTGGCAGGCAGCTTCCAGCACAGGTAATTTTTGATCTGTAAAGACTCAGTTTTACCCCTGAACTGGAGGGCATGAGTGACCATCCCTGACCTGCAGGAGTGCTCAGCACCACTCCAGGTAAGCTCTGGAGAGCTGCTGGTTAAACTTTACTCAGAGCTGAGCAGGGCAGAGCATTGCTCAGCTGATGGATCTGAACCAGTGACTGGTGCCTCTTCAGTTCACCCCACAAAACCAGCACCCAAACCTGGTCAGTTTGTAAAGGATTTCTGTCACTGCCTGGGTGAGGATGGGAAGTGAGAACCTTTTAGTGCTGTTCTCACGTGCTGGAGCTCCCAGGAAGCAGCCCAAGGTGTCATCTGCACAGAAGGAAATCTATTGATTTTTTTTCAGTCTGTGCTAACAATGGTGGAAAGCTTATAGCTCCTCTTTAACAAGGATTCCTTTATCCCCTGGACCTGGCAGAAAAACTGATTGCTGAATGTGATTAATGAGATGATGGCAGGGAGAAGCAGGAGCACATGAGTGCTTTTATCTCCTCAGCTTTGCAGGAGCAGCAGGTCAGCACTGGGGTTTCAGCTGTGCTCATGAAGCCCTGTATCATCTGTTAGCAGGAAAACTGTTTGGGTCTAATGGCAAACAATTCTCTTACCCTGCTGGGGCAAGGCAATATTTCACATGTTTATTCCTTATCCAATTGTTGCATCTCTTTAAAAAGCTTTTTCCTTTCTAGGTTTTCCTTTGCTCTTCTTTTTTTCTCCTGCTTTTGCTTCTCTGATGTTTTCTTCTCTTTAAAAACATCACTGTCTTCACCTTTGTAGAAAAGGTCAACTTTTTCCTGCAGGATTTCTCTGGCAATCTTTCGGTTCTTCTCCACTGATCTTGTCTGATGACACTGAAGAAATACAAAGGGCATTTTTACTGAAACTTTAACCTGTTTATTCTTCAGCTTTCCCTTTCAGTCTATACATTCCTGCCATTAAAGAAAATCCCCTCCTCCCCAAGCCAAGAGTATCCTCCCCCCAATAACAGCTGCAACTTTTAATATATTTTAATAATTATTTGCTACTGTAACTCATCAGACTGGCTTTTGCATTAATCTTTAATGCTTCCCATCTTACCCTGGAAAGCTGCTGGAGTTTAACTTAACTGTGTCTTCCCCTTGTGACAGGAAGCAAAGATTAATTTCAAGGTATTAATCCACAAGAAGCAGGTGAGAGAAATGCTTAAAAGGATCTGCAGAGTGATCAAACTTGCTAAGGAAGAGATTCCAACTCACATGAGGGACAGGAATGTGACAGCTACAATGAAGATTAATTAAATTGGAAACTACAGAACTGTAACTGGGTGGCAAAGCCAGGAAAAGGAGCTCTGACCCCAAGTTTATTTATCTGCTGACAGCCAAGACTGCTTCTTGCTGAGACTCTTTACAATATATATATATTTTATATTTTATATATATAATTTTATATATTTATATAGAAATATTATATATAAATAAAAACTTTTAATATATATTTTACATATATACTTTATATATTTATATATATTTTTATATATATATATATATTTATATAGAAACTT
>NW_024370263.1:6155730-6406478 GCF_014805655.1 Passer montanus | reverse complement strand
TTCCTCCATGAGAAGTTTTTATATTTATTTTTTTTTTATTTTTATTTATATATAAACTTTTCCTCCATGAGACTCTTTACTATTTATTTATTTTTTTATTTTTATTTATATATAAACTTTTCCTCCATGAGACTTTTAACTATTTATTTTTTTATTTTTATTTATATAGAAACTTTTCCTCCATGAGACTCTTTACTATTTATTTATTTATTTTTATTTATATATAAACTTTTCCTCCATGAGACTTTTTAATATTTATTTTTTAAATTTTTTTTATTTATATAAAAACTTTTCCTCCATGCCACCTGCACTTTATGCTTTATTCTGAAAGGAGACCTGCAAGTCCTGATGCAATCTGTGACTCGGTGAAACAAAACACAATCACCTTCACTACAATCCCAGATGGAACATGCTTCAGGACAACACAGTTGTTTGTCTTGTTTGTGGCTTGGCCTCCTGGGCCATCACCTCTTACAAACTGTTCCTCCAGCTCGGCCTCGCTCAGCTGCAGGAGATTCAGAGAGTTCTTTTTCCTCGCTGCCTGCAGCAAGGGAAGGCTGGGCAGAGAGAGCTGCTGCCTCCTCAGAGCCCAGCGAGCCCATGAGGGTGTTTGCACCCCTCTCAGGAAGAATGCAAAGGGGAATAAAGCCGGAACATTCATGCAGAAACCAGGATGAAACTCCTCTGGAACCAAACCTGGAATGGAATGGGAGAGAGGGGTTTACCATGAGAACCCTTGCTTTGAGATGAGCTGCTTCAGCTGCACGTATTGAGCAGCATTTATTTCAATATTCACATTTATTTGCAAGGTTACCTGAACTGCTTTCATTTGCCTTGAAACTTTTACAATGCTGAATAGAATTTTGGTTCTCAATATAACTATGTTTCTTAAAATATTTTGAAAGGGATCTGGAAAACAGTAAATAAAAGAATACTCCTACCAACACTTGGAAAATACTAAACATATAAAAAGAAAAAAACCCAAAACAACAGAGGGAAAAGAGGTTATTTCAGTCTTGCAATCCGACCTGTAGAGACTAACTGGGAACCTGATTTTTCCCGGGTCAAGGAATTGACAATGTTATCAACAAAGTGTGAATTTCCCTCACGGATAATGAGGAATGTCAGCTCCTACTCCTGCCGGTCTTTAGCAAGGCATAAAGTAAACAATTAAACGGTACATGGCGGTATGTTGAAATACTTTATTTGGCTCAGAGGAAAATACTCAGTGTGTGAAGAAGTGCCACTTGGCAATAAACAGAAAATTTAATTTAATTTAACCGAACCGAACCAGGCCAGGCCCGACCCCTCCGGCCCCCGCTCACCTCCGCCGGCGCTCCGCACCGCGCATGCGCCCGCCGCGGGGAGGGCGGTGCTGCCGCACTGATTGGCATGCGGCGCGGCCAATCGCTGCGCGAGGGGGGCGGGGATCGCGCTCGCCCCCCAATCGGTTCTCTCGGGGAACGGCGCCGCGGCGCGCGCCAATCCGCTGGCGGCGGCGCGCGGGCTTTGCCGCGCAGCGAATCAGCGCGGGAGGCGCGCGCTCGAGGCGGCCAATCACGGGGCCGGGCCCGGAGCGGAGCGCCCTCTACCCCCGTCCCCGGGTTCGAAACTCCCGGCCGGGCGGTGCAGGGCCGCGCCTGGTCCTCGCTTCACGGCCGCCGGAGGAGGCGGCTGCCGGGCGCCGCGGGCTCCCAGCGATGCGGGTACGAACCGAACGCGCCCGCGGGCGGCCGGCAGGGGCAGCGCCGCCGCGGGAGCCGCGAGGCCGCCCCCAGCGCGCCGCCCCTTTCCCCGCAGAGTGACGGGCGCCGCAGCCAATCGGGGGCGGCGGCGCTGTCAACATCGCGGAGCGCGAGGCGCGGCCGCCCAATGAGCGCGCGGGGGCGGGGCTTGGCCTGAGCGGGGCGGGGCCGCGGAGCCGCTGTGGGGCGCTGGTGCAGGGACGGGGCCGTGGAGCGGCCGCGCCGAGCGCGGGGTGACCTGTGAGGGGCCGGGCACGGCGGGGCCGGGGAGGGGGTTACGGGCTGACGGGAGGCTGGGGACGCGGCCGGAGGGGTCCCCGCGGGGGCTGAGCCCTCGGGGCCCGGGCGGCTGCTGAGGCCGCGGCAGCCCCGGGCTCGCTGCGCCGTCTGGGGTCCCTCAGGGGCCGTGGGGAGGTGCGGGCCTGACAGCGCTGAGGGCTCGGAAGGAGCCGGGTCTGGCTGAGGAAGCGCTGCAGAGCCTCGCGGGCTGTGTCCGCGCTGGCCTTAGCATGGAAATCAGCGCCGATGTTTGAGTTCAAAACACCCCGCGGTTTGTTTTTGCCAGCCGTGCCCATTCTGCAGCCGCGTGGCCGCACAAGCACCGCGCTGTGCGATCGATGGGTGACAGCGCTCCCGCAGCGCAGTTACCGCTCGCTAATATTTTTTTTTTTTTAATATCGAGAGCAGACTTCTAATGAGGTTATGAAACGAGCCTGTGTCACAGCTAAGTCCCACCCATTTGCTGTGCTGCTGAGATAGGCCAGCCATGGTTCCATCCTGGGCTCGGGGGTGCCTGGTGCCGCCCCCGTCCCCTGCTCCAGTCGCTCCCCCAGCCTCAGCTTGAGCTCTCGGCTTAGCAGCCCGAAAACCTCCGGGTTCTGCGGGCTTCTGACCTCTGGAAAAAGAAGAAAGCCATGTTTTTTTTCTTGTTTTCTTTACCCCACGAAGCTGTGCCAGAGGGATGTGTGTGTCTGTGATAACTTCCTTCCAATTCTGGCATTTTCAGCCCTACCCTGAGGAGATAGTGAGTGAGTACCCAGAAAACATTTCTGCTCAAGCCAAGCAGCAGGCTCCAGTAAAACAGAAAATAGGACAGTTATCCATTAGTTTCTTTCTGGTGAAAATATTTTATATTTCTGAAAGCATTAGAGACATGTCTCCAAAAACTTGCAAATAATGAAGACTTGAATCTGTAAAAGCCATCAGCCCACAAGCCCTGTAAAGGGGAGTTGTGCTTTGGAGGTGTTGTGCTTCTTTAAGGCAGCAGGAATTTATTCTTAGCATTATCAGACTACCAAGATGATATTTCTTAATGTCTCCTTTTGCTCTCCATCCATGAAATGATCATAAGGTTTTTCTTCAGTGTTAGAGCACAGGCTGAATTCACCAGGGTGTGCAACATGCTGAAATAAGCCCTATGCAAGAACTGGTTAATTAATTATTTCAGGGGTTTTCTTAGTGAAAGTATGCAAACTGGAAGAATATTTTAGTCTCTTTACAACCAGTCTGCTTTGAGTGCTGTGAGACTGTGGCCCAAGTGTTCTGTATTTATTTATTTATGATGCTTTCAGTTAACCAGCTGCTGTTTTCATCCAATGTGGGATTCCTGTTTGACTCCTTTTTTGTTGTTTTATTAATTGGTCAGCAATGTAGCTCAATTTTTAAGCTTTCTGATTTAATGTTGCCATAATAACAATGAAAGAAGTGATCTGTGAAAAAAGTAAGCCAAGCATTACACACAGAAATGGCAGAATTGATTACCCCAGTCTAACTCAGTTGATCTCAGTTTTATTATTTTCGGTGAGTGTGTTTCTTCCAGTGAAGGTCAGCTCCCCAGTCACATCTAGATACATTGACAATAGGAGATTTCACACCTTGCACATGGTCTGTGGAGCCCCAGATTTATAAAAAAGAACCAGCCAGAGCCTGAGAACACGGTTTTAGCTGGAATGTTTTGCATTCCAGCCCAGTCTGGAGGTGCTGGGAGTCCTTGGCCTTGTGGGAAGCCCTTTAAAGAAGGAGAGTGATGTTTATTCCCTCTGTTTTCAGGGTAATGTCTTACTTGGGACCAAGATATGGAAAACAGCACTGTGGTGAATTCTGTACAAGAAGCCCCTTTGTCCTTTGCAGACTCTGATGGCAGAAACACCCACAGCTCTGTCTGCAGCTTGAATTCTAACAGGTAACCTGCTGAAGGAGCCACTAACAAATACTTTGATTATTTTGGTTTGCTTAGTTAGCATGCCTTCACAGTAATACTGGTATTAAGGTGAAATTTTTATTTCAGCATGATGAGGGTCCTAAATTGAGTGTGTAATTCTCTTCTGGCAGTCTGGCATGTGTAGTGTATTGCTGCACACCTGACACAATAAATAATTGAGCTGTTTTCCTTGTGTTTCACTAGAAGTCCTTCATCCAATCCCAATGGAGTTTCTGGTTACTCAGGGAATGCCAGGTCCTCATTAAAGCCTGGTTCTGTTGAGCTGCTTGCCTCCTTTATGCAAGATATCCAGAACATTGGACATGCTAACTCAGAAATTGTGAGGAACTGTGAGGTAATTGATATTAAATTTTGTTTTCAAAAAGTGGTATTAATGTATTTGCTTTGCATTTTGGAAGACAAATCTAATTATACAATTCACAGCAAGAACTGTGGTTATTCTTAATAATGGGGCAGATCCTTGTACAATAAATGAACTAATCACCTGGCTGGATTTTACTGCAGTTTTATCTTAGTGTTTTACAATAATTTGTCTTTGGTGTTTTATAAAATAATAGTATTATATTAATTATTTATATATATTATAGTATAATATGGATCTGAACATTTTTTCCCAAAGTTACAATGAAGATAGGAAGTTCTTGAACTGAAAAATTTAAACCATTAAAACTGTATCACATCAAACTGGTCTGAAATGATCCTAGAAATTAGAAGAGTTTTTTTCTAAAAATGGGTCTGTTTTGCTTGACTTGTTTTTATAATCCATTTGTAAACATGCGTTGGGGATTAGTTTGTTTCCAGATTTAAAGCAATGCAAAAATAATGATGTGGTTTCAATGAACTAATTCTCCCAAACACTTTTTGGAACGTTTTTTGTCCTTTTGTATTTTACATTTTATCATTATTTTTAGTTATCATAAGGAGCATCAGTTTTGCACACCATGGGCTTGTTCTTGCAGATTTTTGAGCTCTCTGGCTGGGATCCATCCAAGTGTGTGTTGACAGATGCTTAATTTGGGTTCTCTTTAACACCTCCAGGAACAGAATATTGATGTCTGTGTCCCGTGTCCTGTGCTTCAAGCACCAGGCTCCATAAACATTAACATAAAATAGTTTTTAAACATCAGATTTTGCCATGTTTCAGGAATGCTGTGCATTTGATTTTAAAAAAAAATTATCTCTTAGTTTCCATGACATAATTATGCATCATGGCCTTTAGCTGGATTGCTGAGGGGAGGAGTTTCTCACTGAAGTGCATGGACAGAAGGGTGTTTAATTCTCAATCTTAGAATTGCCTACAATTAATGGAACTGGAATCAACCTTTCCAGAATTTGACTGTTCTCTGCTGGCAGCTGTTCCTACTTTTAGTTTCCATTGATTGGCATGGTGGGGGCTGAATGTACTGTGGGGTGGGCAACCACAGTGCTCTTACTCAACTTTGTATTGTGTCAACACCCAGGGATAGCAGTGCAAAGCTATTTGTAGCCAGAGAAAAAGGTAAGAGGTGCAATATTTCTGTGCTTTAATTATTTCACTTTGTGATTTAATAGACAAGGTGGATACAGCTACTGAGACTGGTGGAAAAACAATGCCAGGAACAAATAAATGCCCAGCAAGAGCAGTTCCACCATCAGATCCAGGTAAGTGATGACTGTTCATGGAACTAGATAAAGCTGAATGATTTTTTTCTCCCTCCAATCCCATGCTCCTCCAAAACAATGCAGAGAGGCAGTTAATGGAAGTGGCTGACTGGAGTGCTGTTTAAAGGAAGCATATTTGAGACAGCCTTGATTAATTAACAAAGTAATTGTTAGGAACCGTTTCAGGAGTGATTTGTGGATTATTTGTTTTCAGTTATTTTGTTTTCACAAACATTTGGTTCAGAATGCTCACCTGATAATGGGATTTTGTAGGTACAAGGTTTTTATTAACTGTTAGACTGTATAATTTCTAATTTTGAGACAATATAGCTTTCTTTTCATCAAAATAATATTATACAACTTGCCATCCCCTCATCCAGAGAGTATAGCCCAGGAAAACCATCACTGAACACCCATTTCACCTTCAGCTGAACAGTTTCCTTTCTGAGAATGAAAAATAACCCATGTGAAGGTTCATATTTTTGCTGAACCCTATTTAGCCATTAGAAGAAAAGCAATGTATATGTATATATAACAGACAGTAAATATATAATGCTTAATATCTTCATCATTTTGGTTGCTGTTTTTCCCTTCCCTTTCCTGATGCCCTCCACACTAGTAGTAATCAGCAGTTCCTGAACTGAATTACCAAGAGGTACTGTCCTTTTATCCTATCTCCTGTTTCTCCTGCCTCACCTCCCCACCCTCCCTGCCCCTTTCCATCTTGTTGTTTTCCTGTTTCCTTACCCTTGTTTTTCCTTCCTCTTACTGTAGTGGTTTGATTCACTTGTTGCTGATCATAGTCTTTACTAATCCATTGTGTTGGCTTTGCTGGTTTTTGTCTTTTTTTAATAGGAAAGGCTACCTCTGGAAGAGCTGAGGGTGTGTGTCAGCAGGGGCTTTCTCTCTGCATGGGCTGCCCCACTAAATACAAAATAACAGCTAGAAATGAGATATTTTATGCATTAAATAAAATAGATGGGGCTGTTCCAAACTTACCCTGGTGTGCCAGTGACCTAGTGAAACACTGAAACACAGGCAGCTCACACATTGCAGTGAGAGTAATAAAAAGACACAATAATAATTATAATAATAATCTGGTTTTTGTGGTAGAAAAGCAAGGTGCTGATCAGCACTGACATGACTTTGAGATAAGGTTTGTTCCCTGCTGGGTTTCAAGACCAACTGTATAAAAATGTCCATCCATGTGAGAATAGGGATAAACCAACCTTGAGTTCCTTTTGGAATCAGTGGGCTCAGCTCTTGGTTTTTGTGATCTATACAATAAAAGATAACCGTGCCAGGGACAAGCTGCATCATCCCAAGATCAGACTTTATCAAAGAGATTTTAAAACCAAAATTACAATCCCAAAACTGTAGAAAGTACATCTTATTTTTCCCTTTTTTCTTTCATCTCTTGAAGTTATTTGTGACTATGCAAAAAGAAGTAAAAATGCAATTTAATTGGAACAGGAGCCTTTCACTTTTCCTGCACAGGGTATTAATGACAAAGATTAAATGTCAGCAGTGAATCTGATCCTCTCTCCCCCACTCCAGTTCTGTTCTTTCCCTCCTGTTCTCCCTTCCCTGCCTTCCTGACAGTTGGATCACAGAATTAAAAAACAAGTGGTTGCTGCAGTCATGATTGAAATCATTAGCAGAACATAAAACTTTGTAGTGGAAGGAAACTTCATCCCAAGTTTTTTGTTTATTTGTTGTTTTTGGCAGGGAAAGGCTGAACTGAAATTCAGTTGTTTGTTCTATTGCAAGTTAATTACAAATCTGAGGCTTGATCCTGACTAGCAGTACATGCAGGTTCCTCTGAAATTAAGTCTTCTTTTTTATTTCTTACTTGAGAGAATAAATCATTTTTGTTCAATTTGTGCTCTCCAGTTGCTATTCACATGTGAGTAATGTACTGTAGTTCTGTGAAAAAACACGAGTTCCATGTTCTTAAAATTATTGCAAGTTTTTTCCTTCTTTCTTTCCTGAGGGAATTAGTTTGAAATATATTCTTGAAAACAATTCTATGCTCTGTCCTGTCATGTGCAAGAGTTGTGTGCTCCTGCAGTTCAGTAATCTCAGTTGAGCTCTGCAGAAGTGCTGGCCACAGGCACAAATGTGAAATCTCTTCACAGCCCTTGGCAAAAGCATTAATTATTTCTCAGAGCTGTTTCAGTATTTCCAGAGCACAGCTGTAAAACTTAGAACTTCAAAAAGTTACTTACCTAATATACTGAAATAAGTCTTGTAGACTAAAGAGTAAGTGACCTCTTAAATCTAGTGATCCAGTTTTGGGTTTGCTTCACTCCATCAGACACCAAAACAATCAAAAGGTAGAACTTTGTCCCATGTGAACCTAACAGCAAAATACCTAAATTGGGTTTTTAAAGTTGAGTTTTATGCAATAATCTTGCAGAGGTACATTATTCCTATTCTCATGATAGAGTAATGGTTAATACTTCCATCAAAGCATCCTTGCAGTCTTTAAAAATGTATATCCAAGTGGAAAAGTGTTTCAGACTTAAATTTAGCCTGGATAGTTTGTATTTCTTGAGCTGGTTGGTAGGTAACTATAGTTCTGAGGGCAATTAGTGAATACATTCATGCATGTTTTTTACATGAATAAATGACTACTGAGACTCGTAATTCACTGCATGGAATTAAGGATTGTTCCCATGGACATGTTACTGTTATTTTTACTGTTTTATTTATATTTTACTGTTATGCACAGTATGTATTTATCTACTTTATGCATGAGATGTCTGCACATGAAAACCCGGAGTTATATGGAATAAATACTCTAAATAATTAATCCCACTAATAACACGAATGGAAGATGCACCTAAACAGGAGCGTGATTTCTGATGGGAGTTTTGCCTTTTCCCCGCGCAGCTGATTCAGGATGAGATAAAGGAGCTGGTGAGTTTGCAGAGCAGCACCTGGGCCGGGAGCCGGGCTGTGCCCGCCCGGCTCGGCCCCAGCTTCCCCTCGCTGCCCAGCCCCATGGGGATGTGCTCGGAGGAGCGGGGCAGCCTCGGCAGCCAGCTGAGATCCGCCGAGGGGGAGGCGCGGCAGGAATGTGCGGGCAGCGAGGCCTCCATGAACAGCGGCTACGGCTCCCTGTCCACCTCGGAGCTGAGCCCGGCCCAGCCCGGCCCCGGCGCGGGGCACGCGCCCCCCGGGGCAGGCCTGCACGCTCAGAGTGAAAGAGAACTTGCAGCAAAACAACCGCAGGAAAGCCGTTCATCAGCAAGGAGGGATAGCTTGGTTTTCCCCGCTGGGTTGGAACATAAAGGTGATGAAGATCATCAGCGTGGGAAAAAACCCAGGTAAGTGATGAACTTTACAAATATGATAATTTATTAGAGACAGTCCCATTCAGTGAAAGCTGGTGGTCACTGAGGACAGGACATGTCTGAGTTGAATGGAACCTCTGCATGTTCTGCTGCTTGATAGATAAATATATTTATTTAGCATGGTGTTTCTGAGTGATGCAGGTCTGCATCTCCAGTGTTTGGCTGTTGTAAATAAATTTAGGGGAAATACCTTAACATGTGTTTGTGTGTTTCTTACCACCTAGTAAATCTTTAACGTCATGGGCACAAAAGTTGAAACAAACCCAACCAAAAAGAGTAACTGCAGATGAAGTATGTGTGAACTCTATGCAAGAAAATGAGAGAGTGAAGAGATTACCACTTGAGAATGTAAGTCTCTTTTAATTTCATTATGTTTTTCTAATGCTGTTCTTGTAAGTGGTATTTTTTCAGAGTTACAGAATGTTCTCATTCAGTATATATATATATGCTGAATATACTTTCATATTTTAGGCATTTGAGTTTCCATTCACATATTTAAAGTTCATGTGGGCAAAGTTTACTTCTTGGATCATTCCATACTTAGGCACAGAGCTATTTTGTCTTATTTTATTCATTACCTAATTTTTGTCTTAACACCTCCCTGAGTGGCACATGTTCTCTCCTTGTAGAGATAATAGCCACGCTCTCAGCTGAGGCTTCAGGTCATGGTCATTTATTGTGCCTGTAATTTTTGAAGGATCTTTGATTTCAGCTGGTGATGCTTCTGGCATACAGGATTCTTTGTGTGTTAAGGCATTAACCACTTAGCTCAGGACAAAAACACAGGCACATGTCTTAGGAAATATCAGTTTAATGATAGGGCTTAGCTTAGTTCCACTTTGGCTGTGATTACCCTCAATATAAATTCTGTAGGTTTGGATCATTCTGTATAATTGTATTTAATCTCTTTGCTTAAAAAGACTCATAACATTTACATGCAATTTTAAACCTTATACCCTTGCTTTTTTATTTTTTCCTTTGTCTTGTGATTTTCCATCTGAATTTGTTTTTCCATTGTAATTTTAGACAGACCTTACTGATGCTGCTTTGCCACCATACACTTTTTACCTCAATCAACCCAAGGAAAGTCCAAATTCCGTAGTGTCAGAAGCTTCAGGTATAGTTGATTTCTTGTACTTAAATTCCCTTTCTTTTAAGTTCTCATTTTTAAAACTCATACTGGAATGCATCTCCAATAACTTCAGGGAGGTGAGGAGGATTGAAGCGCTGACAAGCTTTGCTATAGCATTAATTCTGCTTTTTGCTCCTGTTTTCAAACTGATGGCAGCTCCTGTGTACTGCTGCTGGCAGATGTAGGACATGCAGCAGTTGGGATTTTTTTTGCAGATTTCTCAGCATTTTAAAGCTGAACTTTGTGTTTGAAACTGTTTCATAATGGAATTAATATCATGGTAGGGTATGAGACATTAGCATCAGTGGTGTGGTAATTACAGGAGTTCATGGTAATAGAGGCAGAATTCCTTCCAGCCAAGGGCATGATTCTATAATTGTGTAAATAGACAAGGACAGAATAATGCAGTGTGTAACCTGGTGATTCCTCAGTTTTGGGGGGAGGATTGCTTTTTTTGGTTTTTTGGTAGGGCTTGGCTTTGTTTTGGGTATGGTTGGTGGTGGATTTGCATGGGTTTGGGGGTTGTGGTTATTGGGATTTTTTATCAAAGCCAGACAACTAATTAATGTATTTTGATCATAACAGGGTGGATTCATTTCAGTAACAAACAGGGGCACAGAGATGCAGCCCTGCAAACTGTGTATAATTATTGCTTCTTCACCAGCCCTGAGAGAGGGACACATTTAAGAGATTGGAGTGGGACTGAGGCTGTTCCTCTTGTGCCATCCCTCTTAGTCCTGGTAGTTTGTCTCTGCATGTCTCTGCAGAGTGCTGCACAAACAGGAGTTTGTAATATCAGGTGGCTGCCTGGGATTATCCCTTGGGTGGTGCCAGTTTTAAGTGCTATACTGGAATCATTAGAAATGTAAGTTCATGGTAAATGAGGATTTGCCCCTTGAACACCAAATCTGTGTGATTTAACTGATTTATAGCTTTTGTCCCTGGTGCTGTGTGATGGGAGGCTGATTATCTTGCCTGTGCTTTGCATTGAGATTTTTTGGTCTGGTAACAAATGCTCTAATGATATCCTTAAGCACTAAATGCAAATAACTAATACACCATTTTTGTTACTGACAAAATAACATTTTACTAATGGGTTTTGGATTCCTGTTCTATAGCTGCCAGCTTGAAATCTGTAGAATTAATTTTCTTTTGGTATTTTTTCTCATCAGGACTTTCATACTGGAAATTAGATGAAAAGGAGATGTATCACACTTTACCAGAGAATTTCAGAAGTGACTTACCTGATGTTTTCTCCAAAAGTACCACCAGTACAAAAGTACCACCAGTTCAGGTAAACTTTGTACATGTTTAAAAGTTGTTATGTAGTTGATTTTTGTCTTTGCTGTTTGCCTGTGATGGAGAGAACTCTTTTGTTATCTCAGTCTCTCCATACCCTGGCTCTTCATTATTCCTGCACCCCACTAACCTCACTTGGAATTTACTGACCTTTTGTCATTCAAAAGAAGCTCTGTATAGGAGATGAGAAGTGACTAACTAATATGTTAAAGGTGTATGTGCCTTGATAAAAACCCTTTTTTATCTTGAATAAAGCTGTGTGTTCTGAGCTGCTTTATTAGCTAAACTCACCCCAGAATTTGCTTATCTCTGTTGGGGGTGGAGGATTGTGTTCAGAAAAAGTAATGTTGCAATTTTGCCTGTTGAAGTTGTCTTCTGCTGATGAAGGGAAGTTGTCATCACTGAAGGAGATTTATCATAAAAGACAAAGGGAAAGCAAGCAGATGCCAGACCAGAGTTTTATGCCTTCTTCCCAGCCAAGTCACCCACCAGAGGTAACATTAATTTCTTTACATCACGGATCAGTTGAGGATGTGTTGGGCTGGTTTCACACGGCTTGGCCCCTGCTGCCACCTCCAGAGTTGTGCTGGAACAGCACTTTGAGCAGCTTGGGAAAGGATCCAGCTTGGAGGAACCTCTAAGAACAGCCTGGGCAGAGAAGCACCTTTGCTGCACAACCTTGAGGATGCCGCAGGGACGGATCCGCTGCTGCTGGGGCTGCAGCTGCTGAGCTGCACCTGGAGCTGCAGTGCCAGGGTTTTCCTGCAAGAAAAGTTCGTTCCACCCATGGAACAGAACAGCACAGGTTGTGGAAATGATTCTTTCTCATATCTTTTTTTTAATAGCTCTCAGTCCTGTATATAACCCAGTAATGGTGGCTGCTGTGTGACTGTATTGTTTAGGTAATTGATGAAGTGCTTTTGTAACCCTGCAAGGTTATTGTTTCAACACACAGACATGGTAGTCTTTCAGGTTGCATAACTGAAATTTCAGAGGTTTTCTACAAAGCTACAGATCTTGGATATGTCCTTTATTAATGGGAACTTAGAAAGTCAAGTTGCAATTATTGGGAATGTGTATTGTCATTTCAGTGTTGCAGGTGCCTTCATTTTGTTTGTCACTTCCAAATGATTGTAATAATATTCAGTATAATACCTGCAGTATGTGGTATGGTTTACTCTTGCCTTGGGATAAATTTTGTTCTTGTAAATGGAGTTAAATCACAGTTTTTTTAGCATTGTAACTTATTTCCCAGATCTTGACATTGGACCCAACCCTGCATATGAAGCCAGGCCAGCAGAACCAGGGACTCTGTTTTTTCAGGACTCCTGCAGACTCTGCTCCCTTTTCTCCAGACTCTATGGCAGAGCCCGGATTTCCAAGTCATTGTGACACAGACTCTTTTTCACAGACAAGTCATTCATCTCAGTTAGATGATTCTCCAACACCCCCTGCGAGCAGCAGAGCTGTGCACTTGGACCTGTGGAGAAATCACCCATTCCAGGGTGAAAACAGGGCCAGCTCTCCCTTCCCAGTGGCTTACAGGGATGCTGACAATGATAATTCTGTCAACACTGAGGAGGAAGAAATACTGACTCTAACTCCATCTTCTGTTACTCAGTGTGCTGACAGCAGTTTGCCAGATTACAGCCTTTCAGTGGCATCTCTTGAAGATCCTGTGGTAATGTCAAAGTAAGTGATTTTTTCTTTTTTAAAAGTCAGGAGTTTGGTACTTTCGTGAAAGGAATGAAACAACAGTAGTGAGCCAAACAAAATATGTGAGTTCTCTTGGTCATGTCTCTTTATAAATAAAAATAAAAATACATCCTTCCCTCATAGGCTTTGTGAGGGAGTTCACTTAGACAGAGAATTTCAAATTTCTGTGGAGGAGTTATTTTCCTCTTTAGAAACAAATGCGGAGAAGCACAAAATTTACTGTGTCTAGGAAAAATAAATATCTTCCATTCACTGCTGAAGCTCTGATGATTTGCACTGGACAAGCAGACAGGGCATTTATTCCATGTATGAGGGCTTGTAAAAAAGTAAAGCTTTATTTTGTGTTTGTGTATATTATTTGTATATAATAATAATAATAATATTTACCTCTATTAATGTGATGACAGAGCTGTCATTGCTTAGGTGACAAAGCTGTCTTTGCTTTAGGTTGAATCAAATAGAGTTTTGTAAGAGACATTTATATGCTGAGTTCATTATGTGCAAATGAATCCACAATCCACAAATGAATCCACATGGTCACGTGGATGGCTGGAATTTTCTAAAATTCTTATATTGAAAATAGGATTAGGCAGAACCTGAGGGAAAAACACGCTCGGCACATCGCTGATCTCCGAGCTTACTATGACTCTGAGATCCAGAGCCTGAAACAGCAGCTGGAGTGCAGCCAGAGAACTGCTGCATCTGAGGAGCTGAAGAAAATCAATCAAAGCCTTGCTGACAGGTACTGTTTGTCCTTCTTGTCTTTCTCTTTACATGGTGCTCTGTATATTTTAAAGACTGAGTATCCTTGTTGGGAATATCTTGAATAGTTTATGTCCCTCTTCAGTTCTGAAGATTTCATGCATCTATGATACTAATATTTCCCTGTTAAATATAAATTTTGCATTATTTAATGTAGTTTCTAAGTTGTGGCTGCCCCACCCCTGGTTAAGGGGTTGGACAGGGTTCTGAGCTGCCTCATCTTGTGAAGATGTCCCTGCTCTTGGCAGAGGACTTGGAACTGGATGAGCTTTAAGGTCCCTTCCAACTCGGGCTATTCCATGTTTCTGTGAGGATCAGCTCACTGTTGTTAGACAGTAAATGTGGTGTTTGGACCACAGTTCTTGTTTGACCTCTTTTTTTCTGGAGCCAGTGCAAGCTTTCCTCAGGACTGGCTGGCAGGCAGAGGTGCTCTGAGCAATTTGTAATGGAATGATTTGTGTTGGGAAGATTCTGCTTTCCTGTCATGCTGGTGAACATCATCCTCCTGTACCTTCCATGTCACAGCCACAGGTGACACAGGGAGCAGTCCTGAGTTCATTGGTGCCTTTACCCTGGAGTCTGTGTGCCCCAGCTGTGCACTCCATTACTTACAGCTTCAGTGTTTGCTGTACAGAGAATATTGATGTGATTTCTGTGGAATTATTGCCAGTTAAAACACATATTGCAAATGTAGACAGCTGAAATACTGCACCAAATTTGTGTGTTCCCAGTTTCCTTCTCATCCCAGGCCACCACAGCCCTTCTGAGCAGAGACACTGCTGGGGCTGAGAAATGTGAGAGGAGATCACAGGCAGGGCACCAAAATTGGTGGGGGTGCTTGAGGAAGGAAAAAAGGCTATAAAATGTAGGTTTATTATTTGAAATTTTCAAGAGATTGGTGTAATCTCTTTGTTCTAAGTAGGTGTGACCAGTTGGATTCAGCTCTGAATGAAGCAAGTGCTCACATAAAAGCCCTTGAAAATAAGAATAATCAGCTAGAAAAGCAAGTGGTAAGTATATGTTCTTAAATCAAGTTGCTTTTTAAGTAAAAGGGTAAAATAATTAACTTTTGCATTAATAAGCTGGTCAGTGTTTCCATACTTGCCTCTTTTTATTCTTAACCTTTCCCTTAATAAATAACATCAGCCCACATGTTGCACAGTGATTTTCCTACCTGACTTTCTTAGGATTCCCTACTTGAGCCATCATCACTGTTGCTCATGAACTTTTTTCCAGGTTAGCAGGAATCAAATGAAATCTAAGAATGAAAAACTGTGATGTCTTTATCACATTCCTCTTTAAATATTCTTTATTTATTTATTTTGTTTTAATTACTTTCTTATTAGATTGTGATTTAAAAAAAAAATCTCACTTATGCTGGGGCAAAAATACTGTCTTTAGGTATATTTGCAGTTTTTCTAGCTAGACCAGACCTATTTGCTTGTACATAAATTAATGCATAGCTGCATTAATTATTAGTGAAATTAATTAATTATTAGTAAATTAATGATTATTAGCTAAAAACCAGGACACTTTGTCATGACAGTTGAACTTTGTCATCAGAGTTAGACACCTGCAGAGAGTAATCCCACCTTCTTTAGTCATTTCTCTGTGCTGGGAAGTAAATCAATCAGATGGATTGGAGGCCTCACCTCTAGATATTTAAAATCCTGTAAAATAAATACATTTTGGGTGGGTTTAATCTTCATTTTCATTCTTTCCAAGTCAAAGAAATAAACAGAAATCTTGTTTAGTTCACGTACATGTGTACCCTTGTTTTCTGTGCGGGCGATTTTAACGTGGTTCTTTGAAATAAAAATAATCTTAGAAATAAATCATCTGCCAGGGAATAAGAATGCCTCAGACAGTCTGAAGGATGATTTCTGTCCTGCAGGCAGAGTGGAGGGAGCGTTTCTGTGCCGTCAGTGACAATTCCAAAGCCCTGCAGGAGCGGCTCGAGGAGATGCGCGCGAGCCACAAGGAGAAGGACAACACCATCAGCCGCCTGCAGTCCAGGCTCAGGGAGCTGGAGGAGGCTTTTGACAAGGCTTACAAGTTATCTGACAATAAAAACACAAGGCTCCAAGAAGAAAACAAAATGTTTCAAAATGTGAGTAAGAAAATGGATGATGGTGTTGGCAGGGGGACGACAGCAAGTCCCAGGTGTGAAAAATATTCTGAGTTTACAACTGGGAAGTCTTAAGGCACAACGAGAAAACAGAAATTCCTCAGCTGGCTCCTTGCTAGGCTGGGTGTTGGAGGGAAATGTGGACCTAAAAGATATTTTTAAAAAATTATTTAAGGCACCAAGTGTATACTTGATGAGGTAACCCTTGCAGTATTCTGTCTCTAGAATTTTACTACTCTAAGTTGAAGATATTACATGAAATTATTTTAGAAAGTAATTTTTCATCTCTTAAGCTTGTTGGAGATGGACTAAACTTTTCATACCTCATCCCAACTTGCTAAAAACGTTCATTGTGTATGATTTTTAGACTGAATCTAAGGAATTGCTCCTCTGATTCTTTAGGAAGAGCTTTATGGAATGTTTAAATGGACTGGCAGAATGGGTATTAGCTGGAATCAAGTATTATTATGCTCATTCTTTTTTACAATTGAAATTTCAAAAGACCAATTCACTTTTAAAGTCTCTGAGGAATCTTACTGGTTCATTCATTCAGTTTCTTTAGAGGCAAATAATGTGAACATTAGAAATACATTCTATAAGTAGCTCTGTCTCCTCTTGTCCTGTCTATAACTTTTTGTTCCAATTGGAAGATGTTAAGAAGAACTTAACAAATACTATTAAAGTACATTTTGTATCCCCTGTAGTGCTTCTGCATGTGTTAGCCAAGCTGTTGAGATGATTTTACAGCAGCCAACAAAGCTGTTAATTGACTGTGGTCTCACTGTGGGTTGGTGTTCTTTTGTTTTGTTTTAGCTTTTAGGAGAATACGAATCCCTTGGAAAAGAACATGAAAGAGTAAAGGTAGGCACACAGTGGGTAATTAAAAACCCAAACATGCAAACTTTGTGATAATATTCCATGGGATTAGCTGAATTAACTTAAATGTTTTGAAAAAGCTCAAACAGAAAGATCCATATTTATCTTTACTGATAACTTTCTTCTTCTGAGTCCTGGAGGGAAGGGGAAGGAAACTGGAATCTGTTATTTTCCAGTCATAGGCAGCAAAAATACTGCAAAGTCAAGGCTGAAGAAATTTAATGGACCCTTTGAACTAGGAAGGTGTAATTGATGTGTTGTTTTCAAGACTGATGTGGAGTTACGTGGGTTTTATTTAATGCACTTCTGTAGTTTCTGGCCTTTTTACATTTTTCTTTGTGTCCTCGTAGGATACATTAAATACAACTGAAAACAAATTGCTTGATGCAAACACAGAGATTTCTGATTTGAAAAGGTAACTGTGAAACTTATTATTGTTTGAACAATATGAAATACAAACTGTGGGCTAAATGTCTACTCCCAGAGTGTGAGGGCTGTAGATCTTTCTTTCAAGTTTAATCACATTTTATGAAGCATTTCATGTTGCTTCATGCTACTGGTACAAACTAAAAATCTCATTAATTTAGGATATGCATTTTTTCTACTTCCTCTGCTTCCTCAGCAGCGTTGCCTGGTGCTGTCTTTCTGGCCAGATTACCTGATTTATTTAACTTCAAATTCAAATACATATTTATATCCATATTTAGATAGAGATGCATAGACAGAAATACAGCAGTTGCTCTTGTTCTCCTGCTTCATCCAGAAAATCTGAATAAAAATGAGCACAACTCTTAAGAAATATGATGTTTCTTTTATGCCATTTAAATAATCTCCTATTGCATCTTTTTAAGGACAATTTTAAAACTCGAAGCTCAGCTCAAGCAGGTGGAACATGAAAATGCACTGAAACTTCGCCATATAAGTGAAAATCGTTTAAGAACCTCTTGTGCCAAGTAAGTGAACATTCAAACATGAAAACAATGTGTTTTAGAATAACTTTTAGCATGTTTTGGCTAAAAATGGATCAAGATGAGGTCAGTCCATGGGCTGAACTGGATTAAACACATGTGATGTAATCCAGAGATTGGATGTGCCAAGAAATTATTAAACCCAACTGAATACTCTGGCTGATGCATGTCTGACTTGGCCAGCTGTCCCTGCTCTTCCCAAATGAGCATTTGCTGGTCTCAGCTGCTCAGCTGAACTCCCATACTCCACAAAGATCTTGGGAACACCATCTGATAGTCCAGTTAGGCATAGGAGGTTTTCCTTGTGTGCTGTTGGTTTGAAAGGCTGAGTCCTGCTCAGTTCTAAATATCATTTGTGCAGGTAACCTGAGAGTAGAGGGGAAGTTCAGTTAGCGTTGGTTTGAAAGGCTGAGTCCTGCTCAGCGTGGTTCTAAATATCATTTGTGCAGGTAACCTGAGAGTAGAGGGGAAGTTCAGTTAGAATGGACACTCTGCTTTGAATTGGGATTTATGTGAAGGAAATTGTAGTTGATCTGTGCACTGCTTTTGTTTGTTTGAGGGTTTTTTATCACGTTTTAAAGGCCTCAAAAGCTTTGTCCCCCTCTGGTTTTGTTCCTCAGTCATGGCCTGTTCAGTGTCTCTCCCATTTCAGCACTGATGCTGTGGAGCCCAAAATGACAATTAATGTGGTTTGGGGATGTCCAGTTGGATGCATTGAACAGGATTATCTTGGGGAGATTTGAATTTTGATGATGACAAAGACAGAAATAATTTATGTATTAATATATTAAAGGGACAGATTTCTGTTTAGAGCTCTTTTTAACATTGATGAGCCAGACCTCTCAACAATGAACAGAAAAAAGGAAGGCCTGGACATGGCAGACCATGTTCATCAGGGAGGGGGATGTAAGAGCCAATATGGATTTAGAAGTTAATCTGTCCCTAACTGATCCCAGAGGCTCAAGGAAAGCCTCATTCCAATTGAATGCCCAGCAGGATGGATTTACAGAATAGTGCCTGTAGTTCATAGCTTGGGTAAACAAGTCCCTTTTTTCCTAATTATCTGCTTTCCTGTGTACAGAAATGACATCTTTCTTTTGATATCTCAAGATAATGATCTACTAATTGATGCTTATTACTTGATATTTGTCACTCTTAGGCTATCAATGCTCGCTGGCTTTTTCTTGGTTTTTTTTCTTTTTCTTTTTTTATTTTTCTAATAATTGTTGTCCAAAGGAAAGCTGGGATCAGATGCTCTGAACTACTGCAGTAATCTCCACCAAATGTTTTCATTTAATTAGTTGAGATCTACTTGCAACCAAACCTGGGTCTGAGTAAGCAGCATTAAATTACAGGAAGATCTTTGTGGAGCTCTGCATTCTGAGCATATTGTGTAATTCCAACTGAAACCTCAACATATGGCTTTTCCCCCCCCCCCCAAATATTCTATTTTTACCTTACAAGCATGCTTTAAAAAGCAGATACTTTTCCCACAGTATTTACAAGTTTCTTGCATATTTGTTTCTGTTTACTGAAATAAATCACAGGTTTTTCTTAAAAAAACAAAACAGAAACAAACATAACCCCCCTCCCAAACTCCAAAGCCTTTAATAATTTTGAAGCTTTTTATTCCCACAGCAAGTTGGGAACTCCTGATGTCAGCAGGCGAAAATGGTTGATACCAGGAGCTGAATATTCCATCTTCACTGGGCAGCCTTTGGAGGGCCAGGAAAGCCCCAGAGACAACAGGCTGGAAGAAACCTATATTCCTTCTAGGTGAGCTGTTTTCTGAAACCTGAACTAAACTAAAATCTGAACTAAATTTCTCCATGTTTTTGTTTATTCTGTTTATGTTTGGGTATATGAAATGAAATAAAATAAAAAACTTGATTTTTTTTTTCCCTCCACCACCTCATACTCTTTAAGGCACCATTCTCCTCCTGAGAAAGACTCCTCACAGGAAGACTCTTCAGCCAACACAATAGAAAAGAAAGAAAATGAGATGTCAGAAGCACCAATTATAAAAGCCTTTAAAGAACTTGAAGAAGGAAAAATTCTTAAAGATTGGGGTACACAGACAGAAAAAGAAGATGCACCAGCCAGTAACTCTTATTTTTATATTCCTGAATGTGTCTTTACTGGCTTTTCTCTGTTTGCATGTCTTTTGGCTTTGGTATTCTCAGCATTCAAGTCCACCAGGCTTCAGTGGTGGGATGAAAACAGTTTTGGCATGCAAACTTGTGGGGTTCTAAGAAAATTCTAAGTTAGATATCTTAGTGATTTCTTTAGAATAGGGGGAATGCAGAGGTTGTTGTTAGGTCTCAAGCTGAAAACTAGTTAATGTCCCCTTTTCTAAGAATATCTCAGTATTTATAAACAGTTAATGGAGTCCTACCAAAGCTCTGGCTGCTGTACATCCACTTCTGTTTCCATGGTGTTGTATGGGAATGGAATTGAGGAAGTGGGACTGCCCTGAGCTCTTGGAACAATGCTGATTTAGAGAAAATGCTGAATCTTTCTTAAAATCTTGTATTCTGGGCCTCAGGCAAGTCCTTCAGCCTTTCCCAAAATATGCTTTTGTCCTGATTTCCACTGTTTTTCTAGCAAACAGTGTTACTCAGCATAATTTCTCCCTCACACACTGCAAAGATCCTTTTTCATGAGTTAAACTGTTCTGTGAGTAGGAAGAGAGACTTGAGCAGAACAGCACTAATAGCACTGATGTGAGGGAGAAAAAGCTCAGTTCAGGGGAATATTTGTGAATTCTTGTGTTGAAAAAGATTGATTAATATAAGAACTTTTTTTTTCTTTTAATCAGAGCCATCAACTCGCCGTCAGACTGTTGGGTTTGTTGAACCTTCTGTGGTTGCAAACCGATCTCCAGAGAAAGGGAGAGACCAGCACAGACCCAAACGCTTCAGCTCCCCCTCTGGCCAGAGGTCATCGTCCCTTCCTCCTGCAAACAGGAAATCCAGCACTCCCAGTCAGTGCTTCTCTCAGCTTTGCTTTGTGTCACTCAAAAAGCAGAATCAAAAAGGCTGCTCTAGAAGATGGAAAAATAGGGACAGGGTTTTTGCATTGTTCTGGCAGTCTGAAAAAAGTCTTGTCTTTTTAATCACAGAATACGTGAGAGTTCCAAGTTTATTTTCATTTTTGCATGTTGTGATGCACTTCTCATCTAATTTAGATAAACATGTAGACAGCTTTGAAGAGCATTCTTTTAAGCTGTAAGCACATGAGTGGGAGGTACTGCACTGGGGAGTTTGAGGTAGATAAACATACTTTGTCTTTTGCAGCAAGGAGAGAGATAATGTTGGCACCAGTGTCTGTGACATACAGCCCAAAACGATCTCCAAAGGAAAACCTCTCTCCTGGATTTAGCCATTTGCTCAGCAGAAATGAAAACACAGTGACAAGGTACGAGGCTGGTGAATACAGCTGTGTTCTGATCATTTTTAGAGCAGCAGGATGTTTATCCAGGCTGAATGCTGCTGTTTCTTGTTCATTAAATGTCCTCAGAAATGACTTGTGAAGATTTCTGAATATAAAGCTAAGTTGTGTTTTAAAATCTGGCCAGGAAAATCTAGAATGATTGAACAGGATTTAGAAGACTTACAGTCTTCTCCTAAAAAAAAAAAAATAATTGTTTATTCAACCAAAAGGTGAAAAAGTAGAAAACAATGTATTGCTTGATACACGACTACTACCAAGTAATTGCTGTGTGTTTCCTGCTCTGTAGGTTTGATATACTTCTGGATGACCTGGAAACTGGTGCTACTTCTACTTCACAGCACAATAATCCAAGGAAAAGGCTCCAGTTTCACTCACTAGATGATGTAGAAGGTAATCTGTCAAAGTGGAGGGAAACTGTTCTTTATTTTTGTACCACAATTCTTTCCACAGGGTAGAGCTGCTTAACTAGAAAGCTGATTCTTTACTCTGTGAAGTCCAACTTTTAAAAATCCTCTAAATCTTGCCTTATTCCTGTACACAGAGAAATCTTGTTCCTACAGTATTTTATGTATATGTCTGTGTGCACAAACAGAGTGGAACAAGAAAAATAATTAAGTTGAGAAAGGAGGGCAATACATTTCCCTGTGCTTAACTCAGTTATCCAATGCATATCTTAGTGGGGTCTGTATTAAGATGTACACACTGAGTCATACTAATAAAATCCTATTACTAAACACTGCATTATGGACAGCAAAGAGTAACTAATAAAACCAGTTGTTTCACATTTTTTTAAATGATTGATCTTTTCTCCCTTCTGTAGTTTTTGTCACAGTGTTCTGCTTTTTGGTTTTACCCATGCTCTTATTTAGACTGGTGTTTGCATGACAACAGTCAGCTTGGTGATATTTAGAAATGTACCAGTAAAAGTAATTCCTAATTAGTACAACACAGGAATCTGGTTGTTAACCAAAAAATATGCTGTGTGTTTCAAAGATCCCTTGAAAGATGACCCATAGAAATGTTTTGCATTCCTTTGGGAAGCTGTTCAAGGCAAGGACTGAGGCTTTGCTCATCCCTCTCCTGGGTTCATGCACTGCCAAAACCACACTCCTTGTGCTGCCATTAGTTTCTTTTTCTGTCCTGTGTAACAATTTCCCAGATAATTACAGAACAAATAAAAAGACTTCTGTCCTGTTGATAGGAAGGCAGCATTCAGGTGCCATACCCAGCTCCTGTACTGAATCTGTCAGTAATGGAATGAAGAAAACAGCAGCTTGGGAGGAGAGGAGCCAGAGACACGAGGCAGTGCAGTCACCTTGTGAGGAAGACTTCAAGTACACAGCAAGGATTCCAACTCTGGCTGAAACAGAGAGGCTTTTTGATGAGCTGACTCACGAAAAGCAACAGGCAAAGATTATTTTTGTTTTCAAGTTGTGAAAAATAGTAATTGTTCCATGAGAGGTGAGGGATGGAGCCATTTATCCATGGAATGCGTGGCTGAGATTCATCCACAGCTTCAGTGTCACTTCAGGAATGTGCCATTATCCTTCCCTGCTCTACTTGCAGTGCTTCCCTGTCCCTAAATTCATTAAAGGAGAGTCACTGTAGCAAACACAGTGTGGGTGGGGGTTGGCACAGTATTATGGTGTTAAAGAACAAAACTCTCCATGTAGCTGTAATCCATACACCTCAGCTCTCCTTCTGTAAGAGGAGTTAGGAAGGCTCATATTGGCTCTTGAAACCAATTTACAGCTGAAGTGTTTTCTGTTATTAGATTGAGGCTGCACTGAGCCGAATCCCTTGTTCTGGTGGAAGAATGACCTTGCAAGCAAGACTAAATCAGGTGAAAAAGCTTCTCTGTGTTACTGTTCTCTCCTGTTCTTCCACAATTGAGAATACATAATGTAGAGGAAAGATCCTCTAGGTAGTGAGTGTGATTACTGTGGGAATTTTTATATTGGTTTTTATATTGTTTAATATCTTCTATTTTTTGTACATGGGATGCATTTTGCCAAATTACTGCAAGAATAGTCTGTTCTTGTGCTAAAACTGAGAGGGAGATAAAGGCAGTGCATTAACAAAATGCAGAGACTATGAAATAGATCCCTGAAGCTGCAGAGAGGATGTTGGGCTGTAGGAGAAATTGAAAAGTTAGTTTTAGTTTGGTTGGGCTTTGTCTCCTTGAAAGTACAAAGTAAGAAGGTTAAAATAACTAGTTTAGGTGAAATCCAGGGAAGTGCTTTCTATGGAAAACTCTGCAGACTCTTAATAAAAACAAGTCTCAAAGTTGTCTTTTAGAGGTCCCTGCAAAGCTTTCAGCTTCAGCATTTCCTGAATTGTAATCTCAGGGTGTGTTATCAATTTATCAATTTGAAATTAAAAGTGCATTCCAGTTTATCAGTACTGCCACTCACTACAGTGATCAACTGTTCTTAAATATGCCTAATATTCCTAAATATGCCTAGTATTCCTAACTATCAGCCTGTCCTAATTCTTGTCAGGTTTCTCTCATGGAGTTCTGTAAGTCACATGTTAAAAAAGCCAAAAAATACATAAAAATAACATGACAAGTTATTTGGCTGGTTTTTGGGTGACAACAATGCACCTAAGGCCTCAAAAAGGATACCAGGAATATAGGAATGACAGCAGTTTCCTAATTTTAGAAGGATCATTGGATATCATTATATATTATTAATGCTTTTTGTTCTTTCTTGTAACTTCTCCTTTTAGGAAGCCCTGGAAGATCGTTTGGAAAGAATTAACAGAGATTTGGGGTTGATACGAATGACTCTGAAAAGATTTCATGTTTTGAGAACCTCTGCAAATCTTTGACAGTTCTCTCTTGACTGCAAATACACTTTTTTTTTTTGCACTAATATATAACAATGCACTCAGTAAATGCAAATTGTTTTGTATTTTTATAAACCCTCAGAAGTAGTTTTGCAACCATGTTACCCTTTACAAACAGCAATATTTTGTACTTCAAACAGCCACCTCTATTTTAAACGTATTTTGTTACACCTGAGAAATCAATGTTTATCCTGTATTGTAATATTTTTAGAAATATCAATTATTTTTAAATAGTGATATTCAATTTATAATAAGAAACTAAAAGGCAGCTTGTTTTCAGAAAAAAATGGTAGTGTTACCCTTTTGCACTTGGTTTTCCTCCACCATTTTATAAATATTTATGGTGTGATGTAAATATTAGCCAAGAGGAGATTTTTGGACTTTAATACAAAAAGCAACATGAGTTACCTGTGTTAAAGAGAACCACTGTTCTGTGGTAAATCCTTTTAATTCAAACCTTTATCATGGATGTTTCTCCTTGGGACAGAACTGTGAGCAATACTTGCACTGTGGCTGGCTGGGGCAGGAAAATCCTTCTGTGATGGATGTGGTGTCCCCCAGCAGCCACAGCCAGGGGTGTTTGATACTGTGAGTACCAGGACTCACCTGGCAGCCTCCTGCCTCCCAGTGAACAACTCAACTCCAGGACTGGAACCCTTTACCTGAACTTACTGGTTCCATGTGCCAGGCTGGGTTTTGTGCCAGTGTTCTGCTCGTGTGCATTTCATGTATTTGTGAACATAAATTAATTTTTCTTGGTGAAAAAAAAAAATACATATTTGCCAGTTGATATATTGTTGCATTACTGTCCAACATTGATATTTTGGTTTGTATTTTAATATTAAATAAATGTTTAATTAGATTCTTTCCTCCTGCCCAAGTACAGTAATAGGCTCTGGGATATTACAGCAGAGATAATGTAGGTTTTAATCATATTGTGTGTTTCAAATTCTGTCCTTGTTCAAGATGTTTAGCCACCAATGATGTGATTACAGGGCCAGAATAGCTGTCATAAAGGAAGCTTGAGAAGGTCTGATTCTAAAATTAGAGTGCTGTGGTTCAAGATATTTGATGAAGAATTGTCCAACCCATGCATGGTCTTTTCAAAAATTCTGTAGTTTTTGCAACCCCTTCTACCCTGTGGGCACTCCCAGTGCAAGATCAGAGCTGGGGAGAAGTCAAGGATGGGAGTTTCTTGTTTTCTCTTTTACTCTAAAATGCAGAAATTTGGGTCTGAATGCTTGGAGAGGACTTACTCCAATGTATTTCCAGTCTCCACAAAGAGATGTACAATTCTGATGGCATTCCATGTTCTCACTGGTAATTTTTACTTAGAAGAGGTGGAGGGGGGGAAATAATTTTTACTTCCCTGTATAACTCTATTCAGCTGCAGTTTTCCCACTATTCTGTTATTAACAGGTACAATTTTAGAGCATTCTTCAGAAATATCAGTCAGCTAGCAGGATTTTTCCAAGGAATCCATCATGGGAAAAATTCATGAGTCCAGTAATGGTCTTGTTTTCTTTCATCAGTGCTACAGCAAAACCAAAGAATTTTCCTGACAGACATTAGAGGCAAGAAGGTAAATCAGCTCAGCTCTTTCACTGCCTCTCCTTGTAACCTCCCTTCATCTCCACTTCATTCTCTCCAGCACTATTCATATTCATGGACTCTTTTTTATTACATCCAGAAAACTGAATTGTGAGTCAGAATTTATTTTTTAATCAAAAGTCTTCCTCCATCTGCTGGAGCTCTTTAGGCTATTTCTGCTCTATCCTGAAAGGGGGGAAAAAGTGTTGCTTTGAGTAAACTTCTAGGCCAACCTTGTCCAATACGTGACCTGTTCCGTGTGGTGCCTTTGGCCTGATTCATCAGAGGGGCAGAGGCTCTGCAGTTCCAGATTAAAGCAGTGGGAGGCCTGAATGCTCAGTGCTCCTGAAAATCAGACCCGAAGCACCAAAAACTGGGACACAGGGAGTGTGCAGTGCCTGCTGCCCTGCCCTTTGCTGGACATTGTCCTTTTGTTTTTAATCCCCTTGCGACTTCCTCTAAACACCAGAAAATTGCCTTGTTCTTTCTTTGAGGACACATAAGGATTTCCAGATAACCAGAGAGGCTTTTGCTTCCTCTGTGGAGGACTTTAGTCATCTTCCTCTCGTGTTTTCACCTGACACCTCCCAGCTATGTTGGTGTTTATCGCCTTTCCAGATCTGCAAGGTCCTGCCTGGAGCCCCAGGCTCTCCTCTGCCCCAGTCTGCCCTTGCAAGACACTCCCAAGCATGGTTTTCTCTATGATAATAAACATTTCAGCTCCTCCAGCTCTGAGATTTAAACTTTGGAAAATAAAATTTCTTTGTTCACATCTCCAGAAAGCAAATTTTAAAAGTTGTAGCTTTGGTAGGTGTAGGCATAATGTACCTTGCACAAAGGTGAAATGTAGACTACAACTTCGGGTGGCAAGGCAGGGAGCAGTTAAAAACAAACTGCTAGAAAGCAAATTTAAAAAGTTGTAGCTTTGATAGGTGTAGGCATAATCTACAAAGCTGAAACGTGGACTACAACTTAGGGTGGCAAGGCAGGGAGCAGTTAAAAACAAACTGCGAGCACTTTGCCTCTGCAGAGAGGGAAGAAGCGCTGGGATGATGCACCCTGAATGAAAAACAACCGCAGGAAATTAACAAGGGTTTAAAAGGCCACGGTAAATTTCATCGCACGGCCTTTTCCTGAGGTTTCTGCATGAAACGATCGCCGAACTTTTTGCGATTTTTATTTCCCCCCACTGAGCTTTTCAGAGAGTAAAGCTCAAGGAGGCACCAGCGCTGCTCCGGGGGCAGCTGAGGGCACAGCGCGGGCTGGGCTCGGGGAGCGCCGAAACCTTCACTGCGGGCACCGCTACCGGCAGCGAGCGGGCGAACGAGGACGGCGGTACCAGGCCGGGGATCCCCGCTCCGTCCGCCCGCTCTTTCCCCGCTCTTTTCCCGCTTTTCCCCGTTCTTTCCCCGCTCCTCCCGCGCCTTCCCTCACGGCGGGGCGGTCCCGCGCTGCTCACGGCGGCCGCCAGGCGGCGCCCCCGCCCCGCCCGCTCGCCTCAGGGAGCGCGGAGCGGCGCGGGGAAGGAAGTGGCGGCTCCCGGTGCTGCCGGTGCGCGGGGCTCGGCTCGCTCGGCGGGCGGATAAATCCGCGCGGCCGCCCTGCCACGGCACGGCAAGGGCAGTGCCGGTGCGGGGCTCTTCGCCTTGCCCGCTCTCTCCTCCCCCGCAGCTGCGGCGGCCCGCCTCGCCTCGCCTCCCCCCGCCTCCGCCGTCCCCGCGCCGCGGCAGCGCCGGCGGGCGAGGAGCTGCCCGCGCCCNCCTCCCGGGAGCGCGGAACGGCCCCCGCGGGCCGCGGCGGGTCCCGGCCGGCACCTGGAGGGTGCCGCGGCCTGAGCGGGGCCGGGCTGTCCGTCCTCCCGCGGGATGCGGCGGTAAAAGTTTCCCGATGGAGCAGTCGGTGACCGGGAGGGCCCCGCGGCCATGGCAGCGGCCGGCACCGCACGCCAGGGACGCGGGACCGCAGCCCCGCGCCGCCGGGGTCCGGCGTGCGGCACGGCCGGTGCCGGGCTCTCCCTGCGCTGGCGGGCTGCGGGCGGCAGGCACCGCTCCGTGCCCGCGGGGACAGCCGGGGACGAGCGGACGGATGGACGGACGGACAGAGCACCCTCCCCGCCGGGTCGCGGCACCCGGAGCGTTAGGGGCGGTCACGGCTCGGGGCCGGAGCCAGCCCCCGGGAGAGCTCCGTCCTGGCTCTCTTCCTCGGGTACCGCATCTCCGAGCCTTGAATTTCACCGAATTCGGCTCTGGCAGAAGCCCCCGGTGGAGGTTTTGCCGTGCGGTGGCCTCGGACGGGGCCTGGCCGTGGGAGGGGGTGAAGGGGCTGCCCGGGGGTGCCTCCATCGCTGTGGGAGGAGAGGGAGAGACCCGCAGCAGCCTCAAAGAATAAATGATCGTAGCTGAGGGACAGCCCTGTGGGCTCTCGGGGCTCGAGACCCCTCTGTGTCAGGGCACTGCTGGGGGGTGACCGGGAGCTGGCCGTGCTCCTCAGGCAATGCTTTTCTTTGCGGGAGGGGGAGGAAGGGATTCTCCCCTTTGGAAAGAGCAGAATGCCCATTCCTTAGCTGGATGATGGGCTGCAAGAGGAGATTGTTTTTGCTGGGCCCGGCAGTCCTTTCTCCTGGCCTCCCCACCCCTTGACAGAAGGGGTCCTGCCTGGTGATCCCAACCAACCGGGGCTCCATCCTGGAGCGTGCTGCTGCTCCATGGCTACAATGTGAACAGCTCCAGCATTTTGCCCAGCTGTGGGAGGATTAAATCCCTTCCTTCACGTCCTCCCCAGCCTCTCCTGTTCCACTGGAGGAGCAGAAGCACAGAGTGCACTGAGGTGCTCAGCCTGGGGCTGGGAGCATCATTCAGGGAGCCCCTCAGAGGAGCACCCTGCTCAGTCAGCTACACACGTCAGTCCTGTCACATTTCACGTTTAAATGCCCCGACTGAGGTGAAGTTTATTTAAACTGTGTGTTTAAGAAAAAAAAAGTTCTTCGTGTGTTGGTACCTGCTCTAAAGTGAGGGCTTCCATCTTCTCTGTGCTCTGTGCGTCTGGAAGCTGCTAAGTGGAAATTTGATGTCAGGAAGTGTCTTCAGTCCTTGAAGACATAATCTGTGAGTGCTCGGCTCTGAACAGGAAAGCGAGCAGAGATCAGTCTTTGTGGACATCAGGACTTGAATAGGCGGATGTTTGAGTGCATGTGAGAGTCTCGGTGGCTGTAGGACTCCTGTTCCCCCCCATGGCACCATTCCTGTTCCGTGCCCACATCTTTTCGCTCGTGCTGTATTTTTATCGCCTGGTTTATTTTTGTCATGACTGCGCTGTGCTCCGGGTAACACAAGACGACTGACTGCCTTTCAGAGTTCAGCACTGGCTTCTGGGCGAGGGGTTTTCCCCCCAGCCACTGCTGAATAGGAGACTGCTGTTTGTAGGGCAGCCCTTTTCCCCCTTTTCCTGTGGCAGACCTCGTGCCTCCGCTGGATCTCAGTGCCTGGTTATTGTGACAGGTAACCAGCTCCTTGCTGTGGCCGCGGGCTGCTCGGTAATTGAAACGGCTCCTTGGGATATACAGAATAAACAGGCATGGAAGCACTGTTGCAGACTTGTCCTGGCTTGTTTGTCTCAGGATTTCTGCTTTGTGGTCCTTGCAGTGTGTTCTGGTTGTGGCAGCATCTCTGAGAGGGGAAGAATGAGCAGCCGGGGCTGGGAACGCAGCTCGTGCTGCTTTTGATGGAGCAGACTTCTGCTAGGCTGCTGGGCTTCATTAATCATATTTAAGTTCCTGTCACTAACTTTTAATTAAAAGCATAGTTGATACCACTTTAATGAACGTACAGATGTTAGCCATCTTCATGCATAAAAATGCTTTTTAATTCCCTTACTATTCCCTTTATGGCCCTTAGATGCTTTTGTTGCCATCTAAACCGTGTACAGTAGCAGCTGTTTATCTTCTTAATAAAACTTTTTCTTGCATCTGTGTTCAGGAAACAATAATGGTTTGAGTAAACAGTTCCCTGGTATCCTTTAACAATATTTTTTTAAGAACTTGGCAGAAAGGGTCAGAAGTGGTGCCTCAGTAGTGAACCCCAAGGCTCCTGCTGACTGTAGCCCTGAGCCCAGTGTAAGTCACCTGAAATTGTTGGCTGTTCTCAGGCTCGTGTGAGGTGATGAAGAAAATAAGAATCCCTCAGTGTATGACTTTTGATTCTGATGAGCTTCACGAGGATCTTTTCCCCAAATGACAACTTCTTATTAAAATATCTTTTCTATTTTGGGTTTGCTGCTGATGGTGTGTGTCAATGCTTTGTCGCTTGTTGTGCATCTAACAGCCTGAGCATTTATTGTGATTTACCATCTGGCACGTGGGAGTTTTATCTAACTTCTCATTTTACTTGACAGCAACCAGTTTGGAAAGACCTTGTCCTGTTTTTTTTTCCCCCTCTAATAGAAATTCTCAAAACTTAAAACTGACAATGAGGCTAAAAGGTTTTGGATTTAAATAATCACTCTCTTTTTATTCACAAATTGTTACTGTTTCTGTGAGCTGGCCAAAGAGAGAAGCAGCACATCCTCTAAGTGAGCTAATTTAAAGAAGGTTCCTTCAATTAGTCCTAAGGAGCTTTTATCTCCCCTCTGCATTCACATAAAACTCTTGTCATTCAGTTGCTGTCTTGGCAGCCTGAGTGGAAGGCTTCGGAAAATGGCAAGTGAAAGCTGATGCTCGCTCCTCAGTACAGTTTGACTCATGCCTTTCATGCATATTCACCATAATGTCCTGTTCCAGGACAAGCAGGATCCCTCGAGAAACATTTCTTCTTTTAAGGTGTTTTTCTTTTAGTTTTCCTCTTCTTAGAGGCTCAAATAAGAGGAGAGGCTAGAAACAGGCATCAATGTGTTGCTTTGCTTTATTTGTATTTTCTTAGAAGGAGAAAGCAACCCATGGTTTTCTTAACAGCCAATTTCTCTAAATGGTGAAGATGCCTTCTCATTTAATTTTAAAACTGGCTGACGTAGGGTGTGATGCAATTAATATTTCTGTTTATCTCCCCAAATTGGTAAAATATGCCTAAATTTAATTTTGAGCCCAAAAGCGTCTTATAAACAGAAATCTTCTCTAGTTTTCAGTGTGAATGGAAATGGAATAATTAATGGGGGAGGGAGGAGGGAGTAAATAAAACACTTTTTATTTATAACTTTATTTCCTGGGTGTTGGAGGAAACCCAAGTGCCACAAGATTGTACTGGGGCAGAGTGTGTCTGAGCTCACCCACGAACTGAGAGGGAATGTGGCTTCTCTAATTGTGGTGTCCATGCCAAGAGTCCTAGGAAAATTTAAATGAACAAAGTAATGGATGATATTTGGATGTTCTTAATGTAAGAAGAAAACAGTCTAGCCTGGGGCTGGCCCAGATCCTGTCACTACAGGGAGTTCTAATCAGCACCATGCCAAGTCAATAGACAGAGCTCCCAAAGTCAGGCTTGTGCATTTTCCAGAGGAAAGAGTGTTTGCTGGTGTGACTGGATGGTGGTTTCAGTTTTTCCTTTTAATTGAACTAATATTTCTTAAATGCTCACAGCCAAATGCTTCAGTAAATCCCACTGGAGAATTTAGAAACCAGTTGGAAAAAGGTATCTTTCATTTTGAAGGAGGGAGGGGGAGGTGCAGGGGAACTCCTGAGGGATGGCAGGATCTGGAGACAGAGCTTCCCCTTCCTGCAGCTCTTCCTGAGCGTGTGACACAGGGTCAGGCTTCACAGGGGAGAAGAAAAAAGAGGTTGCTCAGGCAAGTGGAGTTTTTGGGCAAATCTGGGTGCAGGGAAAAAATCCAGTTGGCACAGGGCTAAAACCTGCCCTGGGGAGCTTGGCCACACCTGAGGAGGTGCTGGCCTTGCAGGGAGAGGCCATCCAGGAGGGAAATGGGAGGGAAAGCTGCACCTTCCTGCCTCTGGGCTTCTGTGCCAGGGCTGGTGAGGAGGATGAGCAGGACCCCTGGGTTTGGTGGCTGGGTCAGTGCAGGTTGGGGGCCTGGCAGTCCCGGGCTCATTGTCCCGGGTCATTGTCCTGGGCTCATTGTCCCGGGTCATTGTCCCAGCAGCCTCGGACCTGGCGCCGGGCAAACCTGGGTTTGGTGGCTGGGTCAGTGCAGGGTGGGGGCCTGGCAGTCCCGGGCTGATTGTCCCGGGTCATTGTCCTGGGCTCATTGTCCCGGGTCATTGTCCCAGCAGCCTCGGACCTGGCGCCGGGCAGGGACACACGTGCCAGCGCCCTGAGAGTGCCCAGGGTGCCACCAAGGGCAGGGACAAAGCACACACCTGGCTGAGGAAGCAGTGCTGATAGGAGCAGGGGCACCCACGGCAGAGTCTTGGTCTCCCAGCAGCAGCACGGGCTGATTTTGGCTTCTCCTGACCCAGGCAGTGGCTGAGAACTCCAAATTAGATTTTTTTATTTATTTTTCTGGCTCTAAACAGCCTCCAGAAAATCTTGCTCAGACAGATTTCAAGACCTACAACATCCAGAAGTCTGCACCCCTGTGGACCTCAAGTTGTTTTCCTGCAAAAATAACCCAAGCCTGAGTACCTTGGATAGCAAGGACTCTGCCCAGCTTTTACACTCCTGGCTTTGTGTTTGGACAGCTGAGATTGGTGAGTGCTGAGGTGTGGGCACAAGCCTTACAACTCTCCTTGGCAGGAAAACAGGTGGGATTAGGTGAATTGGAGGGAGTCCCTCAATGTGATGAGGAAAAATGATTTGCCCTGCATGGCTTTCTTTAAACAGCTCAGTCTCCAGTTGGAGATCAGATACTGGGATTTCTACTGAGGGGTTTTCCACCAGTTTCTGTGGTCTCATCATGGTGGGGGGAAGAAACTGAGATCCAGAAAATCCAGTAGTGGAACAGAGGTGGTTTGCTGTGAGCTGGAAATGCACAGCTGGTGAGGACTTGGGGAAGAAAATAGTGAATGAACTGCTGAAAGATTTGTAATTCACCATTGGACAGGGATTCCTGTAATGGACAGGGAAGCTAACTCTGATTTGTTTGGATTGCTGGCACTTACATAACGATCAGGGAGCTTCAGGGTACTAATTCAGGCTTAACCCTCAGAGCAGTGACCTGGGAAGGCATTTTAATGGCACGATAACCAATTTGGAGGGTGGGAGTGTGTAATCACATCAGCAGCTGAGGTATCTGGGCACTGCAGGGCGAGGCCGCCTTATCTCCGGCTCCAAAGAAGTTTGGTATTTGCATGACTTAATTCTGGATGTGTAGAGGGGCCTTAATTCCATTATGTGCTTTAGAAGGTTATGGGAGGATTTCAGGTTTTTCTGGTACAGCCGTGGTAAACAGCAGTTTAGCTTCAGCTGTGTTTTGTACAGGAGTTGGGTTTGGATCATTTTGTGTCTCTCTTCAGATGATTTGGGTTGGAGTCAGAGTTATCCATAGCAAAACCTGGAGGGCTGTGGGCATTTCTGAAAAGGTAAAAAAAAAAAAAATGGGCTGCCATCAGCTACTACCTGTTTGGAAGGAACAGAAAAACAATTTCACGTATGCATTTGTATATAAACGTGGTGTAATTATGTTTTGTATACATGAGAGGACAATTCAGTGGGAATAATTTCACTTGTAATTTGTTTCAAGATCAGTACCATAACTGAAATAACCTTCTAAAGGTACAAACATGGTAGAATCACTTTCTCTATGTGGGTGGCTTACCTATTTTAACGTTGCCTTTTTTTTTTTTTAAGGAAGGAAATAGAAATTTTATATTTATCATATGAGATGAAATTGAAATCTAAATATTTACATCTTTTCACTGGATCTGGGGTTGAGCACCAGCTGTAGGCGTTGCCAAGCTGTTTAAGTTGTCTCCTCCACAGAGCAGGTTGATTTCTCCAGGGTGGTGGAGAGATGGAGCCTCGTGTTCCTGGCTCTTGTTTTCTGCATCTGGAAATCCTTCCCTCTGTGGGCTCTGTGACTGGCCTCACGTTCAGAGGGTGTTCCAGCCTAAACATGCTGCAGCTAGACATGTGCTGTCTCCACCAGAATGCAGAGTAAACTGCAAGCTGTGAAACTGGAGGGGGAGTCTGGGACACGAGGATGTAAATAACTCGAGATATTTGGTGGAAAAGAGCAGGAAGGAGAGGAAGGCCTCTCACTTGATTTTTCTCTGCCATCCCATCTCCTCAGTAACATCCTGTGCTCTTCACAAGCAAAGGTGGAGGATCACTTCTGTCTTGAAGGATAATCCAGGAGCAGACATAGGAAATGTTGCAGAGACAATTCAGGAGAAGAGACAGTAAAATTCCTGAGATTTCTGTCTCTGGTTTTGTTTGCTTTCCTTGTTTCCCTGTTAATCTCTTGAGCAGGCTTGACGTGGGGCTTTTAGGCTTCTCATCCACCAAAGTGAACTGATGGAGAACACATAGCCCGTTTTGTTTTCCCTCTCTTGTTTTTAAGGATCATTTATCCAGACTCACGGGACTCTTTGTTTGTCTAACCTGTCTCTGGCTTGTAAAACATTGTTCCTTGTGTTAACTTCAACAAACAATAAACACCTTCCATCAGATATGCTCAAAAATGTGTTTAGCCTGGGCACAACCGTTTCTATTAAGACTAGAACAATTTTAATGCTCTCTTTTGCTTACATTTAATACCTATAAATAAGTTTTTCAGAAGGGCACCTTCATCTAGCACACTGCCACTGAGAGAAGAAAGAGCATATTTGGACAAGCCTACTTGAAGGATTAAACTTTTTTTTTGTTCAGCTTCTGTGTGTTGCCCTGGCTTCCCAGTTTTCATTTATTCTTTCGTTTAGAGCAGGGAGAGATGGTTTCACTTGCCTTGCTGGGGGTGGGCACTTGGGTATCTTTAGGTCAGATCTTCATATCTGCCAAAAATCTGGGCAGAGAGGATGGAGAGGAAGGAGCTTTCTGTCCTCCTGCCTGTTCCTTTGTACAGGTGCCCCAGCAGCAAAAGGAGTTTGACATAAAGGGGAGATTTATTTTACTGTCTAATGGAGCATCTGTATTATCAAAGGCAGATATGTCAGAGCACTTTCCCCCTCCCTGCTCTGTCTTTTGTTGTCTGAATGTCATTTTGCTGATAGAAGTTGTGCTGTATTCCTTGTTAAACATTGTTACCAAAATCATCAGCTAAACCATGTTGAGTGAGGATTTTAATTCCTGGTTTAAAGACTGAGTGTAATTTGGCTTTCAGACCTCCCATTTTTCCTAAATCAAGTTTATGGTAGCAGCAGCCATGAGTGTCAGTTTCTGATTATAAACAGATTTGGAGCCACTAAAAACCTCCTTGAAATCAGTTTGACAACTGTTTGAGAACCACCTTTTTAATATTCTCAGCAAGTTCCCTGCTGAGGTCTCTTGCAGCAGCCTTGTAGATCTTGTAGATGTTAGTCTTTCCTGCATATTTTATTTAACTTGCTCATAAGCTTCCTAGGAGAATGCACATGGATAAGCTTTTCCAAGCTTTTAAAAAATTCATTTTTACATGGAAACCTGGGCTCAGCAAGATGAGAGCTGAGTGGAAACTGGTTGTGCTGTGCTGGGGAATGCACACCTTGATGCTCAGAGCACCTTGCAGGGAGATGCTTTTTGCTTTTGTTTGGTTTTCTTGAGGCTAAATCCCAATTTCTCCCTGCAGTTTCTGACTCCAGGTGGGTCTCTGGACCCGCAGGGGGGTGGAGGGTGCAGCAAATCCATCACCATGAGAGGCAGTGGGATGGGCTGGGGGTCTCAGGGTGCACAGGCTCAGGTGGGAGAGGGGAAGGGAGATTGGCTGGTGCTGGTTTTTATTCCTGCAGCCTGTGACAGCCCCTGGGCAGAGCCACCAGGCTCAGAAAACCCGAGCAGTTCCTAAGGGAGCATCACCCCAGGCCTGTGCTGCATGCCCAGGGCTCTGCACTGCAGGGATCAAGGGATATTCCCTCTGGAGGTGGGGAAAACAACCCTGGCAGCCTTTCTTTCTTCGAGGCTGGCAGCGGGAGCAGAGTCAGGGACAGATTTCCATTTGACTCATCCGTTGTTGAGATGGTGACACCCTTGAGTCACATTAAAAACGAGACCTTGTAGCTGAATTGGCACATCACAGAGCAGGTGTTTGCTGCGGTTTTTGGGGGGTTGTCCTTGTTTAGAAAATTATTTTTGCGTTCACTGAAGTGGGATGAAATTGATGAATGGTATTGCTGATGTTCTGGGTTAAAAATAACAGGAAAACCTGATTCAGGTGGAGTGCTGGAAGTTAACTGTCAAGATAACCTGCTTGAAATAGTTGTAAAGACCTAAAAAATAAAATAAAATAATAAAAAAGATGAGTGCCCAGTAGCCAGATGGTTGGAAGAGAACACCCCACGATCAATGAGGCAATATGTAAATATTTTCGATCATTACCACAGTACTGCTGTGTTGACACTGAAATTCAGAGTGTTATTCTGTGGGACTCCTCATTGATCAGCAGATGAGCTCTGATAAAACAGAGGATGAAAGCAAAATACTGAACATTATTATGGATTGTGGATTTCATTGACAAGGACAGGCTTCCATCAAGGGCTAGGAATGGATTTCAGACGCTCTTTAAGCACATTGCTGAGCCACTGTGTTCCTCTCTGGCTGTCAGCTACCAATTAAATGGTGTTTTATTTCTTGAGCTGCTTTATTTAAGGTGAAATACTGCGTAATTGACTAATTTTTCTGTGCTAATTGCTACAGTTATATGGGATGGGGCAAGGTGGAAGCTGACATAGAGTTCTCTGCTTGAAATATACCTGGCTAGAAATGACTGGAAAATAATATCAATCAAGCAGCTGAATTAAAATAATTTTTTTCAAAAAGATCCTCGTGAAAGCTGGTTGTAAAGACCCTGAGTAGAGTCTGGCTGAGTCACTTAGAAACCTTCACGGGGTGATGGCATTCTCATGAATAAAACATGAAGTGCCTTTGGCATAGACAGGTGCTGAACCCATCCAGAGGCTTTTTATTTTTCTTTTTTTTCTTCCTTCTCCTTAAAAAAAAATAAATCCCATCGGTTTTACTGCTCTCAGAGGCGAGTCTGAAGCTTGACACTAAATGGACTCTTTTGAAAGCTGCTTTTTAAGATCTGCCCACCCCAAAGCAATCCCAGCAGGGGCTGCTGGTTCCTGGGATCCCAGCCTGGGGGCAGGAGGGAGGTTTGGGAAGGTGATGTGTGTGGGGAGCAGGTTGCCACCTTTGTGTGATATTAAATGTGACTCTTCCTGTTTTACATACACTGGTGTGAGGATTCCTAAAAATCTTATAATGGTGCATATAGAATGTAGGGTTTGAGATTTTTGAAATATCTTTTTCTTGCAGTTGACCAGAGCAATGGGTTGTAACATTTCCCATTTCATATAAGGGAATAAAGACTTTTAGGAAAGGATTAATGACTTCTGAGGAAGGAGGGAGAGGGCTCTTGGCAAATGAAAAGCTCATTATAGCTACAGCAGGGTCCAGAGCCCAGGCAGCTTCTGGAAGCATTTTGCTGTTTGTTTTCCCTCCCTTTCCCTTGGGCCTGGCCGCTCACAGTGCAGCCAGGACCTTGTGCTCCTTTGGGAACGTAACCCCGGGGCACTTGGAAGGTCCAGATGCTACAAACATCAGAGAGGGAAATATGGTCTCAGTGCCTTTCCAAGCTGCTCGTATTTTCCAGTTAACTGCTGCATTTCTCTTGCATGTTGATTAATTTCCTGGCACGTCCTGGAGCCTCTTCCTCCGATTAGAGTTCTTCAGGATTTTGAATTTATTTCCCTGTGGTTTGCTGATTTTTAGTTGCTCACTTGTATCCCCTTAGTGCTTTAGGGTGGCTGGAGGGAGAACAGGAACCACCTTTTCTGAGGATAAAGGGCTCTGGAGACTCTCTGTGGTCTGAAACTGGTGCTCCCAAACCATGGGCATGTGGTGTTTGAGCACAGCTGACACTCGGTAGCGCTCAGAATTTATTCATGCAGATTGGGCAGGAGCAGGAGGCTGAGCTAGACCAGCTGTGGTGATCGTGAGGAGCACTTGTGCTGGTTCATTTCTCCCTGAAAGACGGTGCTGTCAGTGCCTCTGACTTTGCAGAAGCTTTTTTATTGCCTGTGCTTGGCAGGGCTCTGGTCCTCGAGGCCGGTGAGTTGAGGTTTGGGGTTGTCACCACGTGTGTTTGTCCAGGTGATGGTGAGGAGGGAGCTCTGCCCGTCCCACCAGTATGAAGTGGTTTAGTGGTGGCAGCGATGGTGCCTCCTGGAAGGACTGGAAGGTGAAGTGCAGCACATCAGTTCAGCAGAGAAGCCTTCAGAAGCCAGCAGAAAGCATCTTATAATGAATTAATCATCCTCCATGGAAAGGTAAATGCCAGTTCTGTTAGTGCAATGTGGTGCTCTCAACATTGGTGCTAAAAACGAGCTGTGTGGCACCTGTGCCTCTTTGCAAAAGATATTTACATGTGAATCTGTCTATTAATAGCTGTGGTCTGTTTTCCTGTGCCTCGGGTGCTGCTGAGCTGTTGTGCTGCTCCAGAACCAGAGGTGGTCTTTGATTCGGTTCTGGGCTGCTCCAGTGCCCACATGCTTTCTTGAAAGCCTTTCGAGGAAGGGAGGGAGTTTGTAATGTTCCTTTTTGCAAATCACCCATAATAAAAATGTTGTTGCAGCCTTTTGGGAGCTCTTGCATTAACTCACATTTCTGTGTTTTTGTTGCATTGCTTTTTCCTGGTGGTTTGGACAAATGTGCCCCTTGTTTAACAATGCTGAATCCTCCCACACTTCAGAAGTTTAATTTTAAAGCAGAAGCAGTTTAAACTGTGTAATTGATTTCCATTTAGCACAGAATCTTTCTGAAATGCAGACAGGGTTAATGATGATAGAAGAGGATGAAAATCTGACAATTTTTAAGTTTAAATTTTGCCTTGGTAATCTGTTCTCTCACCTAAAAATAAGTAAATTAAGAATAGCATCAGCAAGGCCTCTGCAAACTGCAGTGACTTTAAAAAGTGATGACTTGGGAATACAGTCAAGGTGAATTGTTTATGATTATTCCAGAAAACAAGTTTCATAAATGTCATAATGTCCTAGGCTACATTAATTATCTATTACTTTTAGTGTTTGCTGCAGAGAAAAGCCAGTGTTTCTCTTTTCCCAGAGGCAATACTTTCAGTTTTTCTTGTACAGAAATGTTTTTGCTTTTAATCACTTTTGATTGCAGTACCATTAACAAGTGTGCAGAGAAATCAGTTTTTCTGTTTGGAACAATTGCTGCAGACTTACTGTCACTGGAAAAGGAACTTTTGACATCCTTCCCTAATCTACAGCACAGGGAAAAAACCCAAGCCCAGAACAAAAAAGAATAATGGAGGTGGGAAGGTTGATTTTTCTTACTTAGAGGAGGCTTTGTGGCTGCCCTTCCAGGTTTGCAGGTACCCACCCTGGGGGCTTTGAGATTGGCCTCACCCAGACTCTGAAACCCTTTGAAGCCCTGTGTCCAGGCCCTGCTAATTCTGAGAACTGTTCCCTGCTCAGCAAAGCCAGACAGAGAGAGCAGGGCCCTGCTCTGACTCAGTTTTTTACAATTTATTTACCCAAGTGTGGGTTGTGGTGGATGGTTCTTTTGGGAGGATGGTCTCTGGCATATTCAGCACCTAGAGAGACTTGTCTAGCTTGAGGAAAATGGGGAAAGAATGGATATGGACCAATCCCAATGTGTTTGAGGAATGAATTATTGTATAACCTAATAGTAAACATTGGTAAGGCTCAATCAGACTGGATGTGTATTGAGTTAAAAACTACATAGCTATAATGAATCCTTTCAAAAGAGAAAGGGAATATGAGGATTTTTGTTTACTTGCAAATTATAATGGTAGAATGGCTAAAAGGACTAATGAAATACTTGCTTTCATAAAAATGCATTTAAAATTCAAAGGCACAGCAAGATTAAAATGTTGTATTTAAATATATTTCCATCATACAGATTTGAATAGTTGCTTTAGAGAGAAAGTCCTTTGGGCTTTGCATCATTGTATTGTATGTACCAGTAGGGGAAGAAACACTTTACATTTCCTTTTATGAAAAGAGTTTTTACTTAAAGCATTCATTAAGAATTTAGTGGGTTAATTCTGCCCCAAAGTGCACATACAAAATACTGGCACAGGTATCAAATAAGTGAATATTTTTTCTTCAGTTATAAAGAGGATATAATTTTAGAAGTAGTGGTGATTTTCAGTGTTTATTTTGTTGTGAGCCTGAAGAATTAATTTTATTTATCTTCTGGTCTTGACTGTATTAATGTTGGCAGCAAGATCAATAGTCAGTGAAAGAAAAGAAAACTTAAGATTCAGTTTCAGATAGATTCTGATCGGATCCTAAACCACAGAGCCACAGACTGGACCTGTGGTTTCCAGTTCTGACAGATTCAGTCTAAAAGGTGCATCATGGAAGGTTTTGAGATAGGTTAAGCAACTTGATGTCCAACACTTTCAACATTATTATTATTATTATTATTATTATTATTATTATTATTATTACCACCCATCCTGGGAAAGCAGAAATGCCATTTGGGCTCTATGTGCCTGGCTCAGCTGTGAATCAGCAAATGACGTTAATAAGCATTTGTGGACTAAATATATTTTTAAGCTGTCTGGCTGCTTGCTCCTGGTGAGATTTCTGAGATTAATGGTCCTGAAACGTTACTCGCGTTTGCTCTTCCTCCAGGATGAATCTGACCTGTGCAAGCACTATTATATTTTTTAAATTGCCGTGCAAGAAGTTACAAGAGTGAAGCTCAGTTACTGGGGTTTTTTTTAAGCTGTTGGCAAGACATAAATTTATGTTAACTGAGGCAGTGTTTGCAGCTAAAGGTATTGATGGTTTTTCCAAACATTTCAGTTTCTGTAGGGAAGGAAACAGAGTGTATTGGTGTTTTATTTATTTTTGTGTAACACTTTGGTAGCAGGTGCTGGTGTTGAGGCTTGGATCCAAGTCCCAGTCAAGGAGGTGTGCTTTTATTTGCGTGGTTGTGCACCCAGATTTGCATGTTCCTGTGCAAAGCACAGCCCCTGCTGCTGGGAGGGAGAGCGGGGAAGGACAGCTGTGCCCTTTGTGACCTGAAGGGGAAAGGGATAATGGGGAGTTCAGTGAGATAGAAACAATTTTAATGTGAGCATGTGGGAACAACAACGTTCCCCACTCCATCACCCTGTTAGGCCAGTGCTGTGAGAGCCCTGGCTCTGCTCTGGCTGCTGCTTGGAGGACAGAGAAAAAAGACATTAAAGAAGACATAAAGGAACCTGGATATACTTGGGGAGACCATCAGTAGAGAGGGGAGTGGAGAGCACATGTGTGTGCCCTAAAGTGCAACCCAGCTGCTTTAAAAGCAGCATTAAAACTGTATTTTAAAACAGCCCAGCATTAAAACCAGTTTGCAGTGGCTGGAGGTAAAGATGAGACTGCTCAAAGGACCCCTTAGAAAGGCAATGGGGCTGCTTGGAATGTTGAGCAAAGCAGTAACTTGTTCTGGTTACAGGTTCCTTCTGCCCTCAGCCCTCCTGACAAAACTCAGCCTTGGGGAGAGCAGGTGGCTGAAGCAGGAGTGTAAATGGGGTGCCTGGGCTTGCCCCGCCTGGGTTTGCCCTCCTGGGTGCTGCTGGTTCACCAGCCCTGCCTTTGTTCCCTGTGGGAGCTGCTGGCTCCTTGCTCCTCCAGTTGTGGAGGGATTTGTGGGGATTACAAGGGCAGTTCCAGCTCTGCTTCCACCCTCAAACGTGGGATCCTGCCCGGCTCTGGGGGCTCCCTGGGAGAATCTGTGATGTGCTGGGTTTGTCTGTGGTGTCTCCTTTGTGGGAATCAGTGAGCTCCAAGCTCAGAAGGGAGATGCTTTGAGGAGAAGTGTTGTACACAGGGAGCACGTGAGACTGGTCAGTGCAACGTGTGTGTTTTTTCTTCTCTCTTTTTTTTGCTCCTTAATTTCCATGAGTTAGAGATGACGATGACTCATGGTTTGGAACACACTTTAAATCCCTGAGGTGCTCATTGCCGCCTACTATCACGTATTGAATTTCTGACATACCGGAGGGATGTCTGCAGAGAAACTCTGATGTGCAATTATAAAATGTTGTAGCTTTATGTTGTTTGCATAGGAGCCATTAGCATGGTGTAACTGGAAAAATAATGCAGCTTTATTCTTGCTCTTGATTTCCCATGGGCATGGCAGTTCAGCTACTGTGTTCTGTCTTTTTCTAGGATGTTGACACATGTGGACCAACAGTGACATCCTTTTTCAGCAATGCTGTTTTTGCTCCCTCCTGCATTCAGAAGCATCTAGAAAGATTTTTTGCAGAAGGTAGGCTCTGACATTTCAGCTGGATGGCTGTTCTTTTTCTTCTGGGTTAGAAAAAAACATTTAGATGTTACTAGGGAGAATGGTAATTTATCTGAGTGATACTAACTTGCTGTTGGTGAGAGGAGATTAACCTTAGCTTGGGTTCCACTTGAATAAATGCTTGGGGAAAACATGGTGAAATGGAGGCTGGAGAAGGCTGCAGGAGCTCTGAGAAGGCCTTGGCAGTCACAGGAAATGGTTGGCTTAAATTGCATAGATGTGTGCATTGGTAATAAACTTCTTTTGAAAGAAAGCTCACACTCCTTGCCTTTTTCTGTTTAGTCAGCATCGTTTTCTCCTTAAAATATTTCAAATAAATAGATTAAAAGGGAGAATGGCTGCACAGGATGTGCAATTAATATAATTTTAAATTTAAATCTTGGGTGTGTTTTTTTCTCAAAAAAAATTCTTAACCTTGTTGATTTTATTTGTATGAAATAAACACTAGTACCACCTCATTTACTACCATCAAATTGTAGTTTCTGTCTTTTTGTCCTCTGAACTCTAAATTTGTTTTACATTGCCAATAGGATTCAGATGCAGAACTTCCCAATAAACAGTGTGGAAGAGGAAGCAGTTACCCCTGGTGGCTTTTAACAAGGAAAAGTGAAGAGATTGTGTTTTTTCTGAATGTGTGTACCTGTTACTCCCTTATGCTGTAACCTCTGCAGTGTTTTTTGGGGGTTCACTGTGTGTGTCCAGCTCCATCCAAACCTCATGTGTGAATTCTAGGAATGTATCTTAGAGTGTGAACTCTCACTACAAAATTAGTGGCTGGAGGTTTTGGTAGACAGGGTGTCAGCCTTTAGTTTATACCTCAGGGTCACAGCACTTACACTGAGACTGCAGTGACACCAGCTCTGCAATAACATGCAATATCTTTATCAGAGATTGTGGAAAACTAGGGGTGATTTGAATACCTTAATTGTCTCCTGTCAGGAAATTGGCTCCCAGTGAATTCATTGCCATTCCCCACGTTGATTTCCTTCCTGAAGCCTCTCTTTGGGATTAGCAGAGCCCAGTGCCAGGCTGGGTAGGCTGCTCCAGTGCTGTCTTGTCCCTCTGTGCAATACCTGATTTCCTTGGGAGAGCGCCCAGCAGCTCCTGCCTGCCCACTGCAGTTCCAAAGGAGCTGTGGCCAGTTCTCTCTGGGATCAAAAGCTGCCAGCAGCAGCTTGAACAGAGGAGTTTATGCCCAGAGAGGCATTAATTGCCATGTGAGTTTGTGCTGCTGTGCTGAGGGGGAACATCTGTATCCCGAGAGCTTTGCCTCCTGTTTTAGGTCACACACTCCCCCACAGGCTGTTGTAGAGGGAGCATTTTTCTCTGAATTAGCCCTAACAGCAGAGAAGAAATGCAATCCTTGGCAGAGCTTAGGGTTTGCTTTGCCCCAAGGCTGAGGCTCCATTCATTTAGCTTTCCTGAAGGATTTTACAGGGCTCATGAGGTGCCCAAGTGGTCATTAATTCTCTGGGTAGGTGAGGGGAAATTGCCTCCAGAATGGTGTTCACAGGAAAATGAATCCTTGCTCTTGCGTCACCAGAGAGGAGTAACGTCTGTGAGCTGGCAGGTAGAGAATGTAGGGAGAGAAATGGGTTTTAAACCTTGTCAGGGAATGCAGTGCTCATGGAGACAAAAAGCTGAACCACCATGTCCAGGAAAATGCTGTAGGCACCGGGTAATTTCCCCCTCTGTTCTGCCAGCATCGCTGTGCAGCCCTTTGTGTTTCCAGACCTGAAGGCTTTCAATCCAGACTGCTGGACAGAATAAAAATTCTGGGAGAAAGCTCCTCTGCAAGTCATCCTTGGGAGTATTTTGCATAGAACTATTTCAAAATCTAGGAGAGTGTCCTCAATCCCTGCTGTGAGCAGAGCCCCAGGGACGCGTGTGCAGACGTGAGCTGTGTGTGCCAGGGATGTTGGGAGCTGTGGGACCTGGCAGGGAGCCAGGGGGAATGCAGGGTGATCAGGAGATGGGGGGTGTTGATACAGGATGCGGAGGGACCTGCTGCTCTGTCCCTCAGCATCCTCACTTCCAGCTGTCCTGGGCACTGCGCTGCCTTTTTGTGCTTCCACTGCTCCTGCAGCTGCAGAGGCCTGGATGGGAGGGATGAGTGTTTTCTGTCTGAAGGAGAGGCAGAGACTGACATTGGGCAGGAGGATAAGAGGGGAATGAATCCAAGGGTGCCTGATAAAATGTGAGGCAGGCTGGGGACAGGGGACTTGTGCCCTGGGGAATTGATGTCCCTTCTAAGCAATTTTGTAACTCCACTGAAGGAATGTGTTGTGTCCTGTCAAAAGGAAGCACAGCTTTGGTTTGCAGTTGCCTCCTTCTAACGTCCTTCCAGCACTCCCTGCCTTGCCTGAGCACCTGTCCCTGTGCCTGTGTCATGCTGGGCTGTGATTTTCCACCCCTGGCTGTGTGATGGGACCAGCTTTTCTCCTTCCAGAGCCTTATGTCCTATGTGGACACAAATTGGGCCTGAACCTTACTTTTTCTGCACCTTGTAACTTACCTGGGGACTTAATGTGGGACCCATGACATGAGAATTGACCCCCTTACAAGGGGTGAGTTTGTGGAAACCAACTAAATGCAGAGAAATCTGTCTTCATGTTGGATCCTTCATCAGCTGGATTGAAAAACTCACTGTAAAGAGTTAGATGAAGGGGATAACACTCCAGCAAGGAGAGGAGCCCTGTTTGGCAGCATAATGGAGCAGCACACTTGTGACATTTCCCTGTCTCAGTGTGTAAAGGTTGACTTGCTACTGTGCCAGGCAGGGAGAAGGGGGAGCTGCTGAGAGGTGAGGAAAGGAGAATGGGATCTTGTCAAGGCGGGAGAGAGTTACAGGTAAACCCATTTAGACCCTGCCAGGACACTTTTAAAAAGATACAAAAGGAGCCCTTTCCAAAAAGAAGGGATCTACAGAGTCTTCTGTATAATCTAGCACTATGAAATTTCTCATGGAAACAGGGGTGAGTTTTTCTTCTGGTGGTTTTCTTCCTTTTACAATAGAAACACAAGACACGAGGAAGTGTTTGGACATACGTCTTTAACTGAGAAGAAAGGGCTGTGATGCTGCTGTGGTTGTAACCACAAACTAACTGACAGTTTCCTGCTGCAAGTAACTTTCTATAGATCTAAACCTCCTTCATTTGTGTTTGTTTTTCTGTGCTGTTTAAATATCTGAGGAAGATTCTGTTGCTGCTAGGCTTCTATTTTTTGACAAAGTCTTTGTTATAATTTTGGAGGATGAAGAGAGATCATTACAACACTGATACATACTCAGGTGGAGTCCAAAAAGTTTCCGTATTTTACAGTCTGGTTTAAGGTAGAAGTGAAGAAGTAATGCCATTGAATCAGACTGGTTCTGCAGTTCCATTTGCATGTACAAAGCTCTGTTTATTTCTGAGGAGAAAAGATGTCATCATGTGAACCTGCCTGTGTGGCTGAGATGCTTCATGCGATATTTCCATGGCATCATTACTGGCTTCTAATTCTCCTGCCTCCTTCCCACCCTTCTCCCCTGTGATGTGTTAAATATCACAGCTGCAGAAATGAGGGCACGTTTTTTCCCTGCTGTTCCCATTCCAGCTGGAAAACTTGGACAGAACCTTCCCTTGTGGTTTGTGATACTGTAAATAAAGGCTTGGGAGGTCACACGTTTTCCATCTCAAGTTATTTTGATTCCAGAGCTGGAATGGGAGAGGAGGAGGGAGGAGAGGAATAAAAATAAAAACAAAAACAAAACCTCAAACTCTCGTAGCTTATTGTGGGAAAAAGAGCTCATTAATGCAAAAGGGAAGCAATTGAGAAAAAAGCCTTTGCAGAGAGGACTTCGTCTTTGACTGAAGCAGTGACTTGGATAATTAGGGTCAAAGATTTCAGAGGAATCTTCTATAAAACTTTGAAATAAAAGTTATCTACAAAGCAGAGGCCCTGAACACCAGCTCCTGTGATCTGGGGCTGTTGCTGGGCAGTTGCTCTCTGCCTTAAAAGGTGCATCAGCCTGACTCTCTATAGGCATGTGGGTGAGTAATTCTACCCGTGTCCCTCTGAATATGGTTACTCATACTCTTAAATGTCAGTTAAGTGGGCTTTAAGTGTGGAGCTGAGAAATTGTGGTTGTAGGTCTCACTGGCTGTGGTCGGGTGAGCTGGAGTCGCATTTGCAGCCTGGGCAGTACCCGTGGACTGGGGTGTGGGAGTGGGAAACCTATTTGCACATTTTATCAACATCAGTGGTGCAGTTCAGCCTTCTGAAAATGCCCACAGAATCGTGCTGCTGTTCACAGCTGGTGTCCCACACCTGCAGGCTTGGCCTCCTCAGCTGTGTCCCTTCTCATGTTGGTGTTTGAGGCTGTGCACATGCACAGAAAACACTGTTTAGGCTTAACCTTGTTGTGTTTTCCTCTTTTGGTATTTGTATAATCATGTTTTGGATTGAGTAAGAAATGAGCTCAGGACAAGGTCCACTGGGCTTGGTGGTGATACCCTGGGTGTGATGAGTGTTGGCTTAGAGAGGAGGCACTAACACTTACTGGAAACTGTGTCGCTCCCTTCAGTGGAGTTCTGAAGAGACCTTTTCCTGGTAATGATTTTTTCTGTTGGCTTTTTTATCAAAACAGGATACAAAATGTGAATATCATTTGTCACTGCAGAACTCACATTGTACCTTGACACTACAGAAGTATTTCTTTTTCCATAAACTGTTATATTTATAATGTACAGCAGGAACAAAAGAGGAACATTCCACATCTAGATGTTAATCTCTGCACCGGGTAGTCTTTTGATTCAATAACTTTTCTTCCTTGATCTTCTTTTCCCATTTTTTTTTTCTTTAATAGGCACAGGACATATGGACATAAAAAATAATGGCCCAATTTCACCCCTGCTGTAGCTCATTGACGTCATTAAAGCTACAGCAGGGATGACTTGGCCCAGATTCTTTAAAAATAAGACCTGATGAACAACCTCTCCTGGAAAAGCTCTGTGGAGAAGGTTGTCCTGAGCACAGCACAGAGCAGATGGGATGCAACTCACCCTGACATTCGATACCATTCCCCTTGATGCCGTTCCAGTGAGATGCTGGGCCCTTCCTGGAGGGGACAGGAGGCTGCAGATGTGTTCCAGATATGCTTTTATCATGTCATGATAGTGTGATGGAAAAAGGCAATTAATGAAGAGAGAGAAGGGCACTTAGGGCAGAGGCAGGTCTGGGTGGAAACCTCACTTGCTTGGAAGCTGTCTGTGCCTGAGGACTGGGCTTGGCACATGGTGAGGCAGAAAATGGAAATGTAGAGTTATCTGTGAAAAACTCTTGCCCTGAGCAGGTTTTTGGGAAGATGGTTTAAGTGTGTTTTGCATTTTTGTACTTTTTTCTCACATCCTCTGTGACGTCTGGGTCATTGCCACACAAGGATGAGCCATCTGAGTGTGGCAGTTCCTGGCATAAAGGAGCACTGCAAGGTTCAGTATCTCAGGGTAGGTCTAAGGTGCAGCTGCTTTTTCAGGGCGTATTTTCCCCCTTAGAACTGGGAATAGAAATAGGAATTCTAGGTAATGTAGATCGAAAAAGGCAACATGGATCATGGCAAGAATAGCAGATATGACCTTGAGTGCTGAGTCTGAATTAAGCTGAAAAATGTCCTTTCAGATCTGAACACACTGAAATCAGAAAGGTGAAAATGTGAAAGGTTCTCAAGAGCTGTTGACTACTTTCTGTTTACTAAAATAGTGGTGGCAGTTCATAGATGGTGACTCCAAAAATCTTCACACTAGCGTACCTACAGAGTGTTTTACTCACTGTTATTTATAACTGCAGGAAGAAACACCCTTTAGAGAGCAATCGAGAGTCCCAAAGCTGTGTCTGAGGTGGGTGAATGCCTGATCACTTTTTGTACAGCCAGTATCCGTTGCCCAGGGTATCTTTAATTTAACTGAATCCTTGGTGGTTGTAACTGTGCCTGGCCAAGCAGGTTCTCTTGCAGTGAGTCCAAGAAATCAGATAGTTCTTTTTCTGATGCCAGACTCTTCTGGTCCATTGGATATAACTGCAAGAACACATAGTTCCCAAGGAGGAAAATGCTTACTGTGTTTTTGGTGACAGCTGAAGCTAACTTGGGGGAGGGCAAGATGGAGCAAATGGCACTTGTCTGCTTATGAGAGCATGTTCGTTTTAAGGGAATTTGAGTTGGAAAGTTTCTTGCAGTGAAAAGCCAGAATAGTGTCAAAGTGACATTGACTAGTATAAATAGTGAAGGGAGAACCAAATCTTTAAAATATATTCAGTTCTTTGATTAGTCATCCAAAACTCTGCTGGTAAGACATTGAAAGAAATCTGGGCTTAACCTGATAAATGTCCCTCTAATGGTGGAAAAAGTCAGAAAACCCAAGAATTTAATTCATGATATCCAGAGAGACCATGCAGCAGCTGGCAGCAGACTGCTAAGGAAGAGTATTAATCCTAGAGAAACAGGGAAAAGGTAACTGAAAACTCTGCAGCCCTGGGGACTTTTGGAAGTAAAAGATATTTGTTGTAATGCAGATAAAGATTATTAGCTTTTTTTTTTTGCATACAATACACCCTTGTCTGATTATCTGTCTTGCTTTGAAGTTCTCTTTCCTTGTATTGTCTTAATCCATTTCAAGCTCCCCTGTGTCATTGTGGGTGGACCTTTTTAGGATCTAGCCCTGCTTTTACTGAGGTTAAAAGCAAAATTTGATTGGTGGGAAAAGAACCTGCCCAGGGACTTGAAAGTGAACCCCCACCATCTCTCTCTAACCAGACTGATGAGCATAATGGATTGAATATTTCTGCCAGTTCCAATAAAACCTTGATGATTGCAGAGAAGGGTTGAAGAGAGGATTCTACCTGACTAAAAGAATATATGGAAATTTTAAATTGCGTATCTTTGTGACTGACCTATAGCAGTTAATTTTCCAGAGCCAAGACTACATTGTCATCAGTTTTAGCAGAGTAGAGAAATGATTAATTTCTAGTGTATACAGAGATCTTTCTTAATAATCAGAAGCATGTCATCTGGTTGAAAATACAATTTTTCAGGGAGGAGGGGAGCTGTAAATGAGCAGCAGCTCATTGTTATGGATGCAGTCAGACAGAGCACGGGCATCCCTGTGAACCAAGGCCGGCTCCCTCTCCGTGGCACTGGGGCAGTGCTGGGAAATGCTGAGCTACAGCCAAGTCGGGTTCCTCTGGACCGTCAGCGCGTGGATGTCACGCTGCACACACGTCCCCAGCTGTAGAGGTTATCAGGGAGATAACCTGGCTGAGCCCCAGCCACTTGTGATGGTCTCTCAGCTTCACAGCCTCCAGTGGAAACTCCAGGAAGTTCCAGTTCCTACTGAGGCAGCGTGTTGTGTGTGTTAATCCCTGTGCAGGGGGGAGAGAAGGGTTCACCAGCCCATGCACTGACAGACCCACGTACCGGTGTGTGTTAATCCCTGTGCAGGGGCTGTGAGGGGAGAGAAGGGTTCACCAGCCCATGCACTGACAGACCCACGTACCTGATTTGTTTGTGAGGAGTTACGAGTTGAAATCAATATGCAGATCAGGAGTGCTCTGAGTACCTAAAGAAAATCCTTTGACTGTGGTTCCTGCATCAACCCAGCAGTTTATTAAAAAAATGGAAAGAAAAACAGGGGGAGGCAAATACCATCTGTATTTATCCAGATTAAAAAGGAGTGTGGGGATGGAGCTGTAGGGTGAAGGGGAACTGTTCAGTGCTGAAGCAGAACTTTCAATTTATTTGATGGGAAATTTTAATCTATTCTGCATGATTTAGCTGTTAAGCTCTAGAGTCACTTCAGTTCATCACCTGCTAAGTGCTTTGGTTCCACTGGGTACTCTTAAGTCCTGTAGAGGCTCATGAGGTTCAGCTCTATTCCTAAGTGCTCACAGAGGGTAGGAAAAAGTGAGGTAAAGGAAACTTTTTAAAAACACTGTTTGTGTTTATAAAAGAGCAAAGAAAATAACATTTAAATTAATTGGAGCTATCCCCTTGATCAATGACTCTACATTGTCCACTAATTCTTTTGTATATATAGTTAGAATGCAGCCTACCACTAAAAGTTCTCTTCGTTTCTTACTATTTTGAGGTTTATTTTGATGGATTATGTTTCTAGGTAACAGTTGAAGGTTATTTCTGGGAAATGCTGCCAGAATGTTTATTAACATGTGACTAGACCCAGGTAGAGTCCCTTGAGAAAATCTGGCTCTTCTGTGCACTCTCAGCGAGGGGCAGTGACTGTGCTGAAGGGTGAGAGTCCTCCCCGTTCCCTGCCCACGCTGGGCCTGGAAATAACTCTGTCAATAGTAGAAATGTCACAGCAGGAATGACTCGCTGGATGTGCCCAATTCCGTTTATCTAAATGAGCTGTGATCCTGGATTTAATGTGCTGTTTCATACTTAAGATAAGAGTCACATGAATTAGATTATTGTTGGGGAAAAAAATAGAGGGGTTCTGATATAAATACTTCTGTGGGAAGTTTGGAGAGCATTAGCAAGTCTTTTTACATTTATGAACAGCAGTGGTCAAAGCAGTTTCCTGCAAGAGATGCTTTCCACATGATAGGAGCTCTAGTCATTAAAAAAGCATGAATTGGATTAAGAAGTGTAGGGTTATTTTAATTTGCCTTTGAGTCTTCAGATGTCAATGCAGGCTTTAATCAGCAGCTGTGCCAGTGAGGAACCACTTGTGAAATGGAAAGGGAGGATGTGGGCAGAGATGCCCCTGGCCGAGTGGTTCAGGGGCTCCCCTGCACCCTGAAGGGTCCTGCCCAGCAGCTCCTCAGTTCTCCAGGATGGCATGAGTCCTCATGCCCCTTTTGTGGCCTTGGCAACAGCCAGAGGTGTCCCTGTGGTTTGTGGAGCTGAGGATGTGCTCAGCAGAGGGGCAGCTGTGTGGACAGTGGGGTGGGTACCCAAGAGCACTCCTGCCTCAGGGTGAGACTCCTGGCTAAGAACATGTGGCAGAGGTAGTACAAGTCTTGTGACATCAACAGCTGGCTGTCTCCTGGGCCGTTGTCTGATGCCTTTCTTTCAGGTGGACTTCAAAATACTGTTTCTTCTTCCTTCTGGGAGCTTTCTCTGCATGTGAAACAAAGCTCTGGAGCTCTTTGTCTTTAGTTTCACAGCACCCTTGTGGCCTGTGGTGCCCATTGCTTTGAGCACCTGGCTGTCTTCCCCGGGCTTCAGTGGGAGATACAGCAATGACAAATGTTAACAGCTCAAATTCTTCTTTCTGTGTGTGCTTAATAAGCAAAACATCATCTGTGTTGTTTCAGAGGCAGGGATGAGCAGTTCTCTCCTTCCCTGTGCTCTCAGGGCACGGATGCTCAGCTTTGGCTCAGTACCAGTGATTCTGTCATGAGGAGGCAGAAGCAGGAGGGCACAGAGGGTGTCCCTTCTCAAGGCCATGGTGGGTCCAGCAGTAATGCTCATGTCTGAGTGGATGCCTGTGTTCTGCAGGTCATGATCAGGGAAAAGGCATATTCCCTGGACAGGGTGGCAGGAAGTGCAGGAGATGGGGCAGCAGGAAACAGTTTTGTCATCCTGAGCTCCTGTTGGTAGAAAAGTTGTACTTGTTCTTATTTCTGTTCTGGCTCTGTGCTCTTGGCAAAGCTTGTGTTTAATTCTGTGGGATGTTCAGGGCAGTACCTGCCATCTCTCTAGACAGCTGTACTCAGTCCTCTTGTTATCACCATGGCTGTTCACTGGTGATAAAGGAGAAGCAGAAGAGGAACCAGAATCCTGATACTTGGGAACAGGGCAACACTTATTTGAATTGTCTCTTGTAGCAGAGAGAGTCCAAGCACTGTGTGGATCTGCTTCCTTGAAGACCTGAAATGCACTTTTATTGACTACTCAGACTTTGAAATCATGATGGGACAAAGTAGCAAAACCATTGGACAGCTTCCCACATCTTAGTGCTGTCTTCATAGCTGCCTCTTATGAATCTAAATACCCTCTGTGCCATTCCCATATAAGCTTGCCTCTACTGCAAATAAATATATTAATTTAATATCACAGTTGCCCCTGAAATCAAGTGGCTCCAGTGCTGCCAAACTGGTGTTGCTGGTAGCTCAGGGGGATATTCTGCCCAGCAGAGACACAGATGTGCTGCTGCTGCATTGTCTGTGCTGTGACCCTCTGACATTGGCCTTCCTTTGCACCAGAGCAGGATCTGGTAACTCACACTACCAACCTCTCATATTCCTCCCAGCCATGCTGATTTAAAGGGAAGTGTCAATTCTCCATCTCCTTTCACCCGTGCTATCACACACACCCTGACTCTTCCACTTACCAGCTTTCCTGGCCTGTGGAATCTGCCTCTTTTCCTTATCAATGCCTGGCATCAAAGTGCAGCTTGGGGGAGTGCAGGGTGCCTGCTGCTGTTGCTGAGGTGTTCCCTGGGCTATTCCCAGTCACTTCTGAACTGTGGGATTCTGCTTCCTGATGTCAAAGCAGAGGAGTAACTCTGGCCAGGGGCTAAACTGCATCAAGCTTTCGGAGATTAAGCTGATTGTAGATCTCTCATAAATAAATCTTTCTGTATTAATAAATAAATGCCTGCAATAGTTGCATTATTACAGTTCATGGAAGCTTTCAGAAAGAAAAATTTCCTGAATGAGCCATTTCTGCAGTCTCAGCTGGCTTTTAAAGACTGGTGTCATTAATTGAATTTTGGCTTTTCCTCTGGAATGGAGCCTGTGCTTTTTGCTTGAGCATATGGTTGATGTACATGAAAGAGAAAAGGAGGAGGTAAAGTCTTCAGAGCTACTTGCATGGCTTCTTTGGCCATCAGGTTACTGGGAAGAGTGGGCAGCCTTTCAGTGGGGCTGCCTTATACTTGGATCTTTGAGGTGTGGGGCTTTCCCCACTGAAGCACATGTCGTGGTTGTTGGCTGTAGAGACCTGGCTGCTTGTCTGCTGCTGACTCATTCTTCCTGCAAAATTTCTCTTAAAACCACAAAACGTGGTCTATATATTACAAGTAGCCAGATTCTTCTTTCCACAGGGAATGATACTTGTTGGAAATCGATCTTGCCTAATTCAGAGCATCGCAAATGTAATAATTAAGTGCTCCTTAATTTCCATACTCATTTGGTGGGGAGATAATAGCTTCTTTTTTAAAACTGGGTTTTGCCTTTTGAAAATACTCTGACCAGAGTTACAAAGAAACCATATTGCAGCCCACCCTTAATAGCCACTGATTAGAGGGTCCTTTGTGAAGTGTTGTCTGTTTCTGACAAAAATTAATTAATATGCAACCAGCAAAATTCCTATGGAAACAAAGCAGAAATAAATTTAATACCAGACGAATGTGTGTTTTGGGCTATGAAGGTGATCATGAAACTCATTTCTTAACAGGACCACTAGAAGAACAAACAAACCTACAGAGAGGTGGTTGTAAGCCTCAGCTAGAAATGTATGTTTGTGGATATAATTAAACTTTAGTTAATAATGTATTGTCCTCAGTCTTGGCAGAGAGCTGTACTTGGGCTGTGGCTCCACGTCCAAAGCATTTTTACCAGATTAACTTCTGTGTGCAGCCTGGTCAGGAGCTCTCCAGTGGCTGCTCTGCATCTCTGCTCCTCTCAGCTCGGAGAGCACACGAGCCCATTCCAGTGCCCTGGGTGGCTGTCCCTGTCCCTGACCTGCTCTGGGGGAGGCAGGGGGCAGCTGGAGAGACTCCACAGCAGCTGAGGAAGGGTGCAGCGTGTGAGGGTGATGCTTCCTGATTCACTTTTTGCATGGCAAATCCTGTTTCGTAAGTAAGCCGCTTCCACCGATACCTTAAACGATTTATTGTCTCTCAGGGCTTTTCTTCACCTGGAAAAAACCAAAATGTCATCGGTGTCTTTGAAACCTCTGTGCTGAGCATTATATGATTAAGTTGTACTTTTGAAGTGACAGGTTTGGGCATATAATTTTCACGACCATCTTTGCTTTCAGGGGTCATAAATACTGGTTCCAGCTGTAATGAAGTGCTGTACTACTTACTATGTTCTTATCATTGTGTGTGTCTTTTTGTTTAAATTACTAAATCACAGTAGCAATGGCCATAATAATGTGGTTGTTTTATGTCTTGGAACAGGGGAAAATAATTTTATTTAGTTGGAATAATGTAATTGTAACGTGCCTCTGGGTTAGAGTTAAAGGGGGAGGTGGTGCAGGTGGCTGGCAAGGCAGGGCTGTTCTGTGGATGATTTTCTGCAGCAAATTCCACAGCCGTGGAGTGGCAGCACATTTGTTTTTAATGGAACAACTTGTGAGCAAACACTGGGATGTTTATGATGACAAGGAAAGTACTAGAAAAATAGAGGCTATAAAATCCCGCTGGTTAAGGGCAGCACATGGATAATTGGCTCAGTCAGGTGCATCTTGGGGGAGGGGATGTGGAGCTGAGATCTGGTCTAAGCCATTACTGGCTAAACACTTGAGCTCTCTGCACCTCTGAAGGCTGCCTGTAAAGGAGGCAGCTCTGCCTGGGTGGTTTTGTGAGGCAAAGTGCCAGGGAAGGACTCGGAGATCCTCTGATGGAAACTGCTTGAGAGATAAGGTGTTTATTCCCCCTTTTGAAGGGAAAAGATGTGTGATGGTTTCTTGAATCAGGATGACTGCACCAATTCAGATCTAATTTGATAAATGAAGTATAAAGGCCCAGTGAATGACCTTCTGTAAAATACAAGAGTGCCTGAACTATTTGTTCTCTAAATCTTGCTTCTCATCTCTGTATTTCCTGCTCATGCTGTTCATTAGTCTCCTGTGCCCTGTTGTTTTGGGGCTGATAATGGATAGCTGAGTGGTGATGCTGAAAACAAAGCTCCTGTATAAATAACCTGCTTTTCTCAGCATAAATCCTTGTGGGTATGGGGCACATACCCACACACTTTTTATTTGTGTTTGTAGCTAGTCTCTGACATCTATTAGTGCTCCTTGTGTAGCCTCTCAAAGTCCAGTTGACTGAGGCATCTCTTTCCCTGGTGAAAGCTTACTTACACTGCTGTGGCTGCACACGGACTGTGGTTTCATTCCAAATGAATCATGAGGGTTTTACAAGCTGTAAAACTTCTCTGGAGAGCTTAAGGGTGTGACCAGCTTACAAGCGTGGGTGATTTTTTTTTTTTCTTTCCCTTTTTCTGGTTCAGGGCTGAATATATCCTCAATATCTGCTTGGTGGTTTAGATTGCCAGCAGGATTTGTTTTTCCTTCAGATGGGATGCAGCAGTATCCCAGACTTTTGTGGCTGCCTGCAAAGCTTTGCTGGGACTCCCCTGGGGACTTGGTGTAGGGAGTGATGAAACTTCATTAGTGTAGGTTCCTCCAGCCAGTGTAAACCTTTTGTGAGCAATAAGTTTGTGCATTTGGAGGACAAAATTGCTCATTTCTGTGGCTGGGCTTTGCTTAATGTAAATGTGTCTTTTTGCCTTCCACAGCAGCTCTTTGGCCAGGCCTGGGGAGGCAGATTTGACCAGTCCAGCTCAGTCCAAACCACTTCTCTCCCAAGCAGTTTGTTCTCCTGTCATTCCGTCGGTGGTGGAAGAGCCCTGCAGAGGGGACTGTGGGTTGGCAGAGCTGCTTCCCTTGGGCTCATCCCTTGACCTGCTGGGCTCTTCTGGCAGGGGGGTGACAGCTGGGAGGTCTGGGGTGTACTCTGCCACTGCCTGCACTTGGAACATGTGAGCAGCCCTGGGCAGAGCTGGCACATCCACACTTGGCTCTGGCATGTGTGCTGGGCTGGGGAAATCTGGAAACCAAGGGTGTTTGCAGCAGTTGGAGCTCTGGGTGGGGGCCTGTAGGAGCATTTCTTGCACAGTGTCCTGCAGGGCTCATCCCAGGTTCCTGCTCTGGTCCCTCTGCTCTGACTCAGCCTTGGCTGCCCCAAAGAGAGACTTTCTCCAGAGCAGGGCACTGGCCAAGAAATCTGGAGCTGGCAGTGATATGGAGCTGGCAGAGGACAAACCAAGCTGGTAGGAACTGTCAGGAGCTCTGGGAAATAGAGGGGAATTTTTTTTTCCCTTTTTCAGGCATATGCCAAGGGTAGGTGGTTCAGAAGGGGAATACCTGGCACATTATGATGCCAACTTACCCAGCTGCCCTAACAGGATACTTTTGCCAGGAACCTTTGGACCTATTCTTCTTGGTGTAAACAAAATCAAATAAAATACTTGTTACTATAAATAAAATGAGTATGATTACCTGGAGTCTCTGGAGGCACCTCACACGGTCAGCATTTGTTCCTTTCTGCCTCTGCCAGCAATTACTGGAGAAAGAGGGAACCATCATTGTGCACAGGCATCAGCCAGGCAGCATGGAGGCTCATAATAACTTTCTTCTATGATAAAGGAGATATTTTTATAGTCTGAATTTTTTATTTTACTTTCCCCCTAGTGGGAGAGAATTACTGGTGATGATAGTTGGTAGAGCAGCTCCTGTTGGGAAGCACTGAATGGAGGAAGGATTTATTGAAGGGAATGTGTTGTGAATTCCTTTATAACGGACATTTTTTCTTTCCCCTTTATTTAAAGAGGTTGTTTATAACGGAGAGACCATTAGCGCCCAGGAGGTAATTTTGTTGTAGCAGTGCCTTATTGAATGAAAGCTTGGTAGTCTGTTTCTGGATGGAAGCCTTGGGAACAGCTCTTCTGTAATGCTGTACCTAAGCTTTTTTTTTTCATTTCTCCTTTTTTCTACTTTAAATTGCAGTTGGTGCTGTTCTTCCCATGTAGTTGAATGAACAGCTTTCTGAAGTACATGTCAGCATTTGAATTATGCTTTTCATTTACTGTAGCCAGTTCCAGGCCTCTCCTTTCACCCCCAGGGTTTCTAGAAGGTTTCTTGACAAATCTCCCTTTTCACCCCCAGCAGCCCAGAGACAAAAACCCAGGAGCTCCTTTGTGTGCTGCTTGGCTGCTTTGCCTGGCTTGCTGATGCTGCTAGAGAAATTCTGTGATTTTTGCAAATGATACTAAAATTAGGGTGTGGCAGAAGCGTGCTCTGAAGAGTCCTGCTCAGGTTACTGCCCACAGCTCTGCCTCTGCTGAGGAGCAGTCAGAATTTATCCGTGTAAAACCTTCTACACCAAGGGAGTAAACACCACAGATCAACTGGTGCGGGATGCTGAGCACTCAGCTTCCCTTGTTGTGTGAAGTGGGGTTTGTCACTTCTGGCTTGAATACTGACCTCATGCTTACAATCCTCTGTCTAAAGCACCTGCCAATCATTCCCCACTGTAGCAGTTAAGAGATAAGAGAGAGAAGTGTATGGCAAAGACTGAGGATCATTGCAGGAGCTGTGTTCCTGTTTGGTTTAAAATAATCTTTCATGTGATCAAAGAAAGGGTGATGTGTTCCTAATTATCTCCACTGTAAAATCTTTTGAGCTGTTGCTGCAGGATGTCTAATCCAGAAACCTCTTTTGGTGATAAAAATGGTGAGGGAAGGTCGTGTGTATTTTGCATCTTGCCCCTTTTACCCTCCCTTTAGTTAAAGCATTTGGGATGGAATACACTGAGCTACCCAGGTGCAGAGGATATTACAGATTTCCATATTGCAAGCCCTAATTTTAGCTTCTCTCTGCAGGGTTCATGCCAATATTCACCCACTTACATTTGCACTTTGGGTAGCACTCATTACACAGTGTGAGCTTCGCACATGTGCCACTCCTCCAGTACTGGGGATTTGTGTTCCCTCAGCCACAGAGGGGTGTGCGTGGGGCAGGGGCAGCTGGGAGGCTGCTCACAGCTGGGGATGTGTCCCTGCAGAGCACCACGCTCCCCGCAGCCTGTTGGAGCCAATTGGATGGGAGCAAGGGGAAAAGAGCTCTGTAATTCCCTTCTGCTCCTCAGTGAAGTGGAGAAATGGCTCTGCATTGCATGTTGTGCACTTTGACTGTGGAAGGACTCCCAGTCCAATTTGTCAAGGCAGAGACTTGACGTGAGTCCAAATGTACTTGACAATAGTCTCTCTGCTGTCAAAACCTCTCCTCCTCCTGTGATAAAAACACAGCTCCAAGAAACACTCCTCTCCTTCCTTCCGGTGGCTCTTAAGAAAGACTCTGCATCCCAGAGCTGCTCTGGGGAGGAAGTTTTTTCCTGGATTCAAAGCACTTACCCGTTTCCCATTAAAAAGATTTGACAGAGCAGTGCATTCAAAACAAGATAGCCACGGAGAATTTGGATTTATGCTTTCTTTAATTGGCCCACATAAGATTTTATTTACTGATAGTGTCCAAAGGGAGCTGTCGAAACATTGCAGAAAGAGTGAATGTGTCCATTGTGGTAATGTGCTTTTGATAAATGCATTATGGCATAGTTATGAAGTCAGGAAGAAGCCTTAATTACTGTTATGAAGCCATTAGAGTCTAAAGCAGCAATTTCAGCTCTTGTTGCAATTGTGTTTTATATTTCTTCATTGAAGACTTCTGCACCAAAAAAAGGTGCTTGTTTTAGAAGGGAATTTATGCCTTTTATTTCCTTTGCCTTTTTAAAATGGTGCAGAAGTGACTGTGATAGCAGTGAGCTCCACAGATTCACATAAATAAAAAAAATCCCACAACCTTTGTGCAGAGCATGTACGGGGAATTCATGCAGGGAAGTGATGCTATATGACCTGCTGATTGTTTTCTTCTGTTACCCATATGGCATAAGGAATTACTGAGCTTGATTCTCCCATGATAAGAAAAAAATAAGGAGAGAGAGGGAAGGATTCGTCTCCAGGAATCTCATGCAAATATTCCTCTGGGGTGTGAGAGAAGGAGAAAGACAGACAGGTCTTGGAAACTTCTTATTAATGAAAATTGCTGTGGGAGATCAGTCAGTGTTATTATAACCTGCAGATGGGGTCAACAAATTGTCTGTCCCTGGAAGCCTCTGTTTTCCACATCATCTGTTCCCTAGCACAGCCAGAGTCTCCCTTGGATCTCCCCTGACAGCCACCACAAAGCAAATTGTTTGGAGCTGACTCTTCTACCAAAAATGTGTGCAAAAAAAAAAGAGCTTTGTTTTCAGATGCTTATGATCTTTTAATGTTTTAAGTTATTCAGCAAAAGGCTGTTTCATGCTCACTCACCTGGTTTTGGTGCTTTGTACGTGTTCTTTGACTCTTGTGTAGCACCTTAGTTACAGCAGATGTTAATTTAATGGTGTGAACCCTGTTGCCCTTCAGCATACAAGCCTGTTAATTTCAAAACCAAAACTGACCAACGGGGTTTTAAATCAAAGGTTAACAGGCATAACAACACAAAGGCATTGTTTGCTTGCTTGTTAAACTGATAGTGAGCTGCTTTCTTAAATTGAATATTTCTTTAGCAACAGGAAGGCTCAGTACAAGTTGTACTGTTATGAGAAAGGAGGAATGAATGTTACTTAGTGTTTTTCCAAAGCTGATTGCTTAAAATAATTGCAGGTGCAACATGGTAGGGCTGATGGTTTTCACAGCAGCTGTGGGTGCCTCCAGCCACTCCGTGCCAGCTCTGAACTGGCTCTCTTGGCCTCAGTCTGGGCTCTGATTTTTGGCTGTTTCTTGGAATAGGTTGCCCAGAGAAGCTGTGGCTGCCCCATCCCTGGAAGTTTCTGTGATTCTAGAGAGCAGTAAGGAACTTTGCTCATAAGCTTTGGAAAGCAGCATTAAAAGAGCCCTTGCCAAGAGCAGGAATATCCTCGGTGCACCAAAGCTCCCGGGCAGGCAGGGTGTCCAGCACTGTGGGGAGTCTTGGGTCACGTTGTTCCTGCTCAGTCTGGGATTCAGCCCCTTCAGCTGACACTCAGAAGACGTCAGAGATGTTGAGACTGTCTGCTCAACATGTTGGACCAGTCTTTAACTTTCCCAAAGTGTGTTTATCTTTGCTGTCCAGGGTGGTTTGTGAGGGCTCTGCCCTTGGGATGGTTTTCCGGCTTGATTCAATTACAAGTAATTAAAAAAACAAAAACAAAACCCCTCCCAAACTCACCCCCCAGCCCCTTGTATCCCAACACTTAACTGTTCCAGAGCTGTGTGGTTTTCTTCTCCATGTGCTTTCAGCATGCTGAGCTGGGGAGGGTGATGATGGTAAATATCACCGCCTTGTTTCCAAAAGCTGTTGGGTAAGATCTCTCACTGCAGCATCTGAAGCATTACTGGAAATATTCAGAACTGTTACAACAACATCTCTGCAGAATTTTTCTTTTCCAAAAGTCCCTTAATTTTGGGTGGAAGGCAGTAATCAGAGAGATTCAGGTGTCAGCAAATGTTCCAAGCTCCTGAATCACGTAGCAGAGAGCGAATGCTGAGACATTCCCCTTCCCTTTGGATAGCAACATTAATTCTCAGAGTGCACTGCTAGTGCTGCTGCAGTTGTCATCATATCTGTGTATTTTCAAACTGAAGGTGCTTGCAGTTATGATGTTTGTCCTGATTGACTATTGTTAGAGGTGTTCTGGAATTTGGGTTGACTTCTTGAAGTCTAGCACATGGCATAAAAATTCTCTGTGTGCCTCATCTCTGTAGAGTGACAACACTACAGATTAAACCGAAGTATTACTATTCCCAAGGAGATAGGCTAAGTATTTTTTCCTCTCCAGAGTACTCTACACTGTATAGCTTTACAATTAAAATGGATGTATCTTTACCTACTTAACCTAATACCTATTATTTCTTCTTTGTTTCAAATTTGAGTCGTTTATGGCAGTTCATGCTTCAGAGGTCCAATTTCAATGAATTTCTTCACAGCTGTAATCTTGTAGATGTGTTAGGTAATGTGAAGCTCAGAAGAAACACTGGAAGAGTCCAGAGGAATTTAACCAGATGATTCCTCTGCTCTCCAGGCATGGTTCTGTTGGGTTGTCATCGTTCCAGTCAGTTCACCAGCCTCCAGCACAGCCCTTCCACAACTGTGTGTGTATTTATTTATTCAGAGCATCTGGTGTCAATGTCTAGCTTGCAGCCTGGTGCTGTTTGACCATTTTGTAGTTTGTTAAAATGTTCCCCAATAGGTTCCTGGCATTACTGCCACTGCTTAGTCTGCATTTCCACTGACAGGGGCTGCCCAGCTTGTCCCTGCCCCAGTGAGGGGATTTAACCAGTTCACCTCTGTCCCTTGCAGAGTTCCCTGGGAAGTTTCACCCCAGCTGCACACACACATCAGTAGATGCTGAAACCAACCATTCATCTTCAGGCATTTGGGGCAAATGCCGCCAGAAAATGGCACAGAGGACAAAAAGTAAATTTGCCTTCTAAAATCCTTTCAGCTATTAACTATTACAGATATAATTAGAAACACAGGCAAGGATTATTATCCTATAAATGCCTTTCTAGTCTGTTCTGCTTTTGTAACCTTTTTTTTCATCTGTCATCCTGCCTCGCTGCGTTGTTTCTCCTTGCAGCCTGGCGTCTCCACCATCGTGTCCCATGGCTGCTCAGTGCTTTGCACTGACTCTGTTTGCTTTCTCCCTCTATTTACGTCAGAGCTGTCGTCGCTTGGCTCTGCACTGGTGTTCTCGTGAAGCCACCATCACTCAAACAAATAGGTGGTTCTTATTGCTGCAGGAAAATGAAGAGCTCCTCTCTGCAATCAGTCTCTCCCCAGGCCGTGCATCTTCTGCCTTTGCCACTTGGTCGATAAGGATTTTTTGGAGTTTTTGTTTTGTTGTGTTTTTAAAGTGCCTCAGATAGTTGAAGCTTTGTGTAAATTGGTCCCTGCAGGTGCTGGTGTGGGAGGCAGAATGGGTCCCTTGGAGCAGGGATGCAAGTCCAGGCTGGAAAACCTCCAGGAGCTGCCTGGATATGGTAGAAAGGAAAGCCATGGCTTTCCTGTAAGAACATGCCACAGTTTGCCAAACCAGACACCTGAGAGCCCCTGAGGGGGCAGGGGATGTGCCTCAGCCCCTGGAAATTCACCTGAGCTCAGATGACTGAGCCCTTCCCTTGCCTGCACTCTGTGGTGTCCTGGGGTGCTGGAGAGGTGAGGAATCATCTGAGGTGGTGTGAGGGTGCTGCCCTGAAAAACCCTCCTTAGGAACCACACAGCTTTTCCTCCCACAGCTGATCCCCTCAGGCAGGACCTCTGCAGTGTGGTTTTTTATGTGCACTTCCATGTGTCTGTGCCAGTGAGAGCTGAGGGTGCTCAGCAGGACTGGGATCCAAGGTACACGGGCTGGGGCACCCACTGAGCAATGCCAGCACCTTGTAAAACAAACAACCCCCCCTAAAATCCACGCTCATCGTTTCCCAGACACAGCTGAGATGCTCAGCCCTGCCCACAGGGAGATCGATGGTGTGTTTGGACTCCCTGTTGCTTTCCGTGGAGGTGAGTGTGTTTGTGTTATTTAAGGAGTTGGTACATAATCAGTCTTAAAATTAACTGCCTGCCTGTTGACTTGTCACCCTGTGAATGAAAACACATTGCTTGTAATTTGTTTGACATTATTCTGTCCTGTTGTCAGGCTTCTAATTACATTTAGAACATAACCCAGATGTCTGTCTGTCTCCTGCCTCTTTTTTTTTTAAATTATCATAATTATTATTATTATTTATCTTTCTTATTGTCAAACACAGAAGGAAGTATTTCTCTGAAGTGATGGAAGTCTGTTTGTTCCTCTCTGTTTTCAGGAGATAAGTAGGTGGCTGCAGGCTTATCTCTTAAAACTGCTTCTTTTAAAAGAAGGTGTCACTTTGGGCATCCAAAATTGCTGCTCCCTTGTGACTTTGGACTGACCTCCTGTGTGCTTTAGGGGCATTGAAATATGCTTCTATCTACATGAAAGTAGGTAGAAGGTACAGCTTTCTAAATACGATCACACTCCCCACCTTATTTATTTTTAAAGAAGAGATAAATTGCTTGTGCTTTTAGAAGTTTAAAATATTAATGTATTTAAATATAACAGTGAAAGAGAGGCGAGGCAGAAGGGTTTGCCCTTTCAAAATGTGCACAAGTGAGCAATCTTTTATGGAAGCCATTGGATAAGGCTGTCATGCTCCTTGCCAACAGTGGCTTTGGATGATTAGAAAAGGAAACTCAAGCTGCTCACTGGGAGGTTTTATTGCTCCAGCCCTATCCTGTAGCCTGAATTTTCCTCAAACCACAAGATTTTAAGCACCAGAACCACAATTTTTCTATAGAATACTGGATCACCAATGTGACCAAGCCCAGTTTTCCAAAAGCATTAAGTCACTTAAACATCAAAGGGCTGATACTTCCTTAATGGGACTTCTCAATACTTCACCTCTGTTCCTACTTGTAGAAAACTCTGTTTCCCACTGAACAAGCTCCATTCCCCTTGTGGTGGTTCTTTTTAAACTGATTTAAGTTTGTGAAGCAGCAGGAGTTTGTGGTAATTGTTTTTAGTGATTAGAAACTTGACTCTTGGTCCCTGCTGACTTGGATTTTTTGGTATTATTGATCACCAGCTACCCTAGGTCTGAGCTGTGGAGGGTTACTGTTATATTTGGACACTGTTTTCTTAGGCAAAATAGTCAGATCTGGCTAGTTCCAGCAGGAAACAGATTTTTCTGTTCTGCAAAACCTTGTTCAAACAGAGCTCGTGGTAGGGGAGAAGGTGAAAGTGTATGAAAGACACAGTGGGCTGCCATAAGAGAGAAAAGGAAGAAAGAATAAAAGAAATAAAGCAAGTTTCAATACAAGTGATACATGTGAGCCTTAGGCAAACTGACTGCAAATTATTATGTGGTCCCTGCCATTAGTACAAATACATCCCTGATTTCCCCCTCTGCATCCCAGCCAATGGAATCTTAATGAAGGCCAAACTGTGCAAACAAATTCCCTGAACCACTTGTGCCCCAGCTTGAGAGCAGCCGTGCTCTGCATCGCCTGGGTGGCTCCGTGGCGCTGGGATGGTGCTTTTTGATCTGCTGCTGTTGTTCCCTGGGGTCTGGGCATCTGTCAGTCCTGCCACCTGTGGAGAGGGCTCCTGGCTGTGCTGCCAAAGATCCTTTGAGTCTGTAAAACTGCAGGGATGGAAAGTAAACCTTGGGGTTTTTTTGTGATGGAAAAGCCGCTTCCCCAGAGGGACAGAGCTGGTGGGTCGTGTTGAACTTGGCTGAAATGCTGCTGGAGTTTGCAGCTGGGAGAGAGGCTGGAGAGGGGGATGTTGTCACTTGGAGTTCCTCTCTGATCCCTTCTTGCTTTTGTTGGCAGCCAGGAGTGAAAGGGGGAAAAGGCATTTCTGGCTCTGGATATCTGGGCCCAAGCCTGGCTGCCACCTCAGCTGGCCTCAGCCACTTCTGAAGATCTTGGTCCTTACAGGAGCTGACAAACAAGAATGAATTGGTGACTCACCAGCACAATAATGTCAGAAATGCTAGTTTTATTTTGCTGTGCCTGCATGTTCTTCAACCTGTAACTGTTTATGCATTTTTTAGTCTGAAGAGAGGCTCTTGTGTCCATGTAGAGCAGAGGATGAAAATGCAGAGTGGGTGCTTTTGGAAGAAAAGTCTTTTTGGTGCAGTGGGATGCTGCAGGTGGATGGCTTGGCTTTCACTAATATGAGGAGGATTGGCAGAGCTTGATTTTAGTCCAGGTGGTTGGTGGAGCAAAAAAAGGGTTTCTCTAAAGGTCGTGTGTTTGGTTTTCTCTCTTGTTTTTTCTCCTGAAGCAGCACAAATGAGAGCTGTGTTAGCTACGTGCATTTGAGATCAGGAAAGCTCTGTCCGTGTGTGTTTTCACAGGCTGGGCCTTAAGTGACAAGTTAATTCTGAGATTGAGGAGTGGGAAAAATCCTTGGAACAGCAATGAAACTATGTCAGTTTTGGGAAGGGGGAAAAAAAGATCTTCACAGAAGAGGAAAAATATGTTAATTTACAGTTCAGGTAGTGAAACAAGAAGTTAAGAAGATATAACAACATACATTTCTTGAGTTGTCTTTGTATTTAGTAGTTGCTGAGTTCACTAAGCGGGGTTTCTTTCTTTTCAATGATGATAAGAGAAGCGTGGTTTCCAGGGGTTTCTTTCTTTTCAATGATGATAAGATATCTTAATAAATTAAGGGATTTATTAGCAGGAGCTATGTGTTTTCCAGCCTTCATCCAGGCCCAGCTCTTGAGGATGCCTGAATCCCCTCATGTTTCTCTTTGGGCACAGAGCAAAATGGGCTCCTGGGTGTGAGCATGTCACAGAGGTCCCTCCTCAGCTGTGGGGACTCTGTTCTGTCCCTTGTGACAATGTGCTCAGTGTCTAATCTGTATGGATTGTGTGAGTGATTTTGATTTGGTTTTTTCCCCCTAGTTTGACTTTCCTTCTCCTTTCAGCCGTTCTTTCTTGTTGTTCCACAGTAAGCTTGGATATTAATCATATGGTATTCAACCTCTCCCACTGTGACAATAACAGCTGCTTGATCATTTTTGTAAGAATTTTTCCTTTACAACTGCAGCCTTCCAAAAAAATCAACCAAAAATACCCCAAAGAACCCAACCTATGAAAAACCCAGTAAGGCTTTGAAGAAATGTCAGTGTCATTTAAATATGTAACACACACACTTGGGCTTTCTCTCTGTACCTGCTGTCTAATTTCCCTTCTCTCAATAGCTCTGACTAATCCTGGGATCTTTCCCTGTAGGAGCTCTGCTATTTATGAATAGAGCAAGTCCTATCTGTAGACTTGTGAATGCTCAGAGTATGTGGAGTGCTCAGATTAACAATGTGCATAAATAGCAGAGAGCTGAAGGACAAAGTCCTCGGAATAACAATTGGGAGGAGATGACCCTGTGGAATATGTGGTGAAGGAAACAGCTTTCCTTTGGTTGCTGGCCCCCCTGAGGGTGAGGGTGTGTTTTTGTTGAGGGATTTGCCATAAAGAATCTAGTTCAGCATCCAGACATGATGATCTCCTGAATTCTGCAGATCCTAACAGGGCAGTTTTTTGAAATGGTGCTGAGGGCATCTGCAACAGAAACAATGATTTTTCCTCTTACTGCAGCCCTCCTGTGTGTGTTCACATCACACTTCGTGTTCCCCTCTATCTCTGAGCTATAAAGGAGAAAACAAGAGTGCTGTTAACCTGTCTAGTGCTCCTCTGGAAATGGAGAGCTGCCTCTCCATCCTCACCAGGAGCAGAGAACAAAGCTGCACCCAACATGCTCTCCTGACAAAGGCTTCAAGTGCTTACCAGCCCTTCAGTGGATAAAATCCTTGGAGCACAATGCTGTTGCTTATTTAATTACTGTTACTACCTAGTGTGTTTAGGGCAGCAGTTTAAGTGTTACTGGCATAAGGGATTTGCTAAACTCATTACTCCTTCTGCTTGTAACAATTTCTGTGTCTCCCTGGCCCTTCTTGGGGAAAAGAATCCACTTAAAACATCTTGAAAGAAGGGCTAGAGAGAGCCTGCTGAGGCCAGGGCAATTTAAAGTATGTGGTGGCAATGTTGATGCTCATTTTCTGCTGGGTGTCTGGAACTCCTGTTAGCATAAAAGATTTGATACACTGGTTTCAGTGCAGAATAAGCATAAAGTGCCCTTAGCTGTGTTTCCAGGAGGCAGCTGGCACAGGGACCTTATCTCTCCAACATTTCAGCAATGATAAGGCATCTGTAGCTCTTTCCATGACACAGTTTAGTAAATCCAGCAGCAGCCCTTTGCCTGACTCGCAGGGAAGATGTGGAGCTACTTTTTGAATTGGCTGCACAAAGTGGTGTGTGATGAGCACTCTAAAATTGGGTCATTTATCTGTTAAGTGTGAATTCTGATTTCAGTCTCATTGGGCTCTGGCTGCTGTCGTTCAGTTTTCCTTGGTCATCCCTGCACAAGGATCTGCTTCACAGCAAGGACAGAGGCCAGGACATGTCACGTTTTGATTCTCCTTTTGCACGTCTCTTGTGTAGGTAGTGGGAGAAATGTGCCCTGATGTGCTCAGGGACAGGGTGCTGCCCAGGAAATTCAAGCCTGACTGGGAGCACCGATGGCTCAACGTGGTCTTGGGCAGGTGGGGCTGTTCTCATGTGTGTGGTGATCACACTGCAGTAAAGATCAGTATCTCTTCATGATATTTCTGGGGCTGTCACGAACTGGTGCAGCTCCATTATTAATGTTGACCTTTTCCCTGCCCGATGAGACATCCATCTGCAGCATCCACTGCAGAGGCTCAGGAGAGCAGCATCCTGATCCCTGCTGTCAAAAGCAGGCTCTTTCCCCTCGTTGTGAACCATCTCTTGTGATGTTTCCACATGGCAGCCCCAAGTATGTAAAGACGTGTGTGTTTTCTGTGAACACAGCTGCTGCTCTTGACCCATCTGCCAGGAATTCTGCTCTTCAGACACAGCTTGCTTCCTCCTGGTGTCTGTCTCCCTGTTCCATCAGAAACAAACATTTTAACACAGCTTTGCTTAATGCAAAAGAATAACACACTCTCCTTTTAAGGGCATGGTTCAGAGAATGAATGAATGCAAGGATGGGCTGAATCTCCTGTCAAATGGGTGGTTTCATTTGGACAGCTGTATAAAGTATTTGTTGCTGTGGAAAAACTCTTCTTCCACTACATAAAAATTCCCAAAACAAGTGTGTCTGGGCAATGCCAAACCTGGTTAGTGTAGGGTAAAGCTTCTTGGGAGTCTCTGTTCTTCCTGCTCAAAAGAAAACCGAGTCCATGCTTCATCTTTTAATTGAGTTTTGCTCTGATACATGAGCTTTCTCAGCAGCACAACCAATATTGGGACAGGAGAAAAACCAGCAATTTGTTTTACTGTTGTAAGGAAGGAACAAAGAAAAAATATTAAAAACCCCTCAAACACAAAACAAACTTAAGGGCAAGCTGCTTTTAAAACACCTGCCTCTCACCTCTGCTAAAAAGGGGATGTAACTGAATTATGGAGGGCCTGGATCATGCACTCAGGAGTCTTTCCACACCATGGTCATGGTGCTGCCAAGGGTGTGCTCACGAGATGTCCTCTAATCCAGTTAGAAGAGCTCTTCCAGGAACCATATCATTATAGAGTTGGAAATTCTGGAAAGTGGGTGGATGCAGTAGCACAGGAGAGCTGCTGTGCTCTTCCCCTCTTTGTGCTAAAAATGTCTCTGGAATGAGCCCTGTCCTGCTCTGGCTCTGCTCCTGCTGGCTGGCACAGCAGCCTCCAAAGGGCTCCTGTCCCCTCCTGGTGCCCATGCCCTGGCTCTGGGCAGTGGCTCTGCAGGGCTGGGTGAAGCCTCCTCTGTCCTGCTGTGCCTCTCTTCCCTTCAGGACCACCTCACTGATGAAGTGATTGGTTCTTTTTCACCATCAGGAGGGGCCTCCTGATCTTTGCATCCCAGAGGTTAAATTTTTGATGTAAACCGGTCTGTTTTGGTCCATAGGTCACATTGCCTGTGCCTGGCTCTTAACCAGGGAGCATCTGATGGAGGTTGGGCTTTCTGCCTTACAGGGCTGTGGTTTGATGGGAAAGAGCAACACAGGAGGAATATCAGCTGCAGCCTTTGGGCTCTCTTTTTTTTTTTTTTTTGCTGTTAGGTGATTTTATTTGTGTTTGTTTGCTTGTTTGTTTTACTGTGCTATGCCCTGGCCACTTTGCTTGGCCACTCCTGATATTTGGTAAGTGTGTGCTCTTTTAAAGAGGATCAGCAGCTTTTGAAATTCCTCCTGTGCTGCAGTCCCTCCTGTGAAGGACCAGGACGGGCAGCGACTCCAGAGGAGCAGCCTTCATCCCTTAGAAGAGATTCCTCACTGTGAGGTCTCTGCCATATGATGTTGGATCTGATGCTGCCGTGTCCAGAAGACATCTGGGCCTTTTTATTGTAATCATGTTTGTGCATTCAGACCAATTTTGATGGTTATGAAGGTTCAAAAAAATCCCAGAGATCTTAATAAGCTAATTCAGTAACTGTTTGTGGCTTTTGTTGTGAGGACAGAACTGGTTCATGCTGATGAGTGCTGCATGAAAATTATATTATTAGTAATTACTGGTAATTTCTTGTCTGGAAGCTTCAGGTTTGTGGGAGCACTTGAATCCATTTGCTTCTGTATTCCCTCTGGCTTGGCTGTAGCATCTCACAGTACCTCAAGACACTTGAGCAGTTCCCTTTCCTCCATGGCAGCTTCTCACACCAGTTCTGGGTGGCAGAAGCAGTTCCCTCTCTGTCCTGATGTGGATTTTCTGTCCAGAGGTGCTGAGGCTTCCCCCAGGCGAAGGGAGCAGCTCCAGCCCTGGCTCATGAGGGATGTCAGTGCAGGGTGATGGCTCAGGGATGAGGGGGGAGGCAAAGGACCAGAATGTGCTTCTACATTTTCCCTTGAAAATTGTAATTTTATTTTAAATGTGCTGTGGTAACACCGTGGTTTCTGTCAGCTGGCAAAGTGAAGGATTAGTCATAGAGGTTTGTTTTGTTTTTTTCTAGGGAAGCTGGCAGAAAGGTAGAAAGAAAAAAGTGTACCATTAAACAAAAATCCCTGGAAAAACAACAACCCTAAACCACCAGCTTTTCAAAGAAAATTATGTATTGCTGTATTTGCTCTTTATGGGGAGCATCACCTGGCTATGGTATCTCAAGTCCTTCTTTTAGATTTAGATTAGGGATATTCCTGATTTTTGAGTTATGCATGGAAGCATGCATTGGAGATAATTATACCTGGCTTAGCTAAGGAAATGGAAATAAATGTAAGTACTGCTTAATTCTCCAGCTTGAGAGTTACCTTTACTCCTTGTGCCAAATACTGAGTTTTTTCTTCAAAGATCATCATTGGAATAGAAACATTTTTATCCTTCTCTGAGCCTGAGATTAATAGAGGAGGACTTCTTAAAAGCTGTGTCTTCTGTTTTGATTTGGTTTCCAACATCCTAATTACTTCTACTTCCAGCCATGCCTCTGTATCTGCTTTCCTTTCATCTTCCCGACTCTGACTGGAAGTAGCCTTAGAGCAGCAAAGGAAGAACTTGGCTGCAGGTGAGATAAGCACAGGAGGGCCCTGGCTGGCACCTTTCACAGGACCTGCAGCTGGGAGCACCGGGAATGCAGCTGGAGGTGGGGCAGCCCCAGGGTCATCTCACACAGCTCTGCCAAGGGCTGCTGCTTTGAGACTGGCCTGGGAATAAATAGTGAGTAAACCCTGGATGTACTTGGGGAGGCAGTTCCTGCAGATGTTCCAAGCTTTTGTGAAAGGAGCGAGCAGGAAAAGCAGGGGGGCTTGCACTTTTTTTTTTTTTTTTTTTTGTTCCCTAAGCTGTGCTAAGTTTATCCACATTTTCAACCTGTTTGTTTTGGATACCCAGCTACTCTTAATAAACACCTGATTCCTTACTGCTTGGAGATGCTGATGGGGTGGGGACTCTGGGGTATAAGTCCATGGCTCTGTGTCCAGGTGACAAGGTGGCAGCAACTTTGATTCCTTGTGTCAGCATCTCTTCATGACCTTTTGCTCAGGAAGGTCAGTAAAGCTAAAGAGCAAATAACTTGTTTCCTAAGCAATGGAAGGTTCCTAAGCAGGTTGAGTTTATATTTGTAGCTTTGTTTTGAGTTTTGTTGTTATTGGCTAAAGAAATGCTTGTGCTCTTCTGGTGCTGTGTGAACTCAGCTGCTGTGGTGCCCTTCAGTGCCTCTGGAGTGGGAGGAATGCTTGTTATTTTGTGTGATGGAAGGGCCTGGCTCTTTTCAGACTCTGAGATGTGTAAAACCTTCAAATGCCAAAATACTGGCAGGGTGATGCTAAACTTTCCTCTTGACCAGATAAGTAATGGGAGATTTACTCTGATTTGTAAAATAATAATTTCTCACTGGTTATTTAATGTAAACACTGATGGGGGTTTTTTTATGAATTGATTTTCTTGCTGCCCCCTCCTCCCCCTGGGGAGAGATCTTTAGCAGCACATGGAAAATCTGACTGACCCACAAAGGTCAGATTCAGTCTACCCTTCTGCTTTTCTTATCCTGCCTGTCAGACAGCACAACTTACTTGTTTTATCTCTTGTCCAGATCTAGGTTTTTTTCTGTATACCTCATTTTTTTGTATGTGTGAATTTTAAATAGAATTTCTGTAAAATATGGTGGCAGTAGAGCTGTTCCCTGAATGTAATTTACTGTGCTTTATGGCTTCTGCTGATCTTTTTTTAGTTTCTTGCTACGGATGATATTGATTGGAGTACAGAGTTTTTATGCAGCTGAAGGGAAAGGTTGTGCTATTACAGATTATATATATTTTTAAAGACTGTCTTACAGTAATAGACACATACAGGCAGTGGTTACCAAAACTCATTATTAAGTAGCTGTAAAACCTCTAACAAGATAAACTGTTTAATGTATTGGCTAGTTAGTGTCTTTAGCCCTGCTTTTGATGGCATGGTAGGTAGAGTGTATATTTAGAAGCTAATTCCAGAAAAAAAAGTCTGTCAGACTAAAGTATTTCTCAAGACCCGAAAAACAATCCTGTTTTTCTATTTTTCTTAAGCAGAAGATCATGTGCTCTGCATGAAAGATGCTGGTGGTGAAGCTTTGGGGGAAAACCAGGGGCAATGTGTTTGTAACATCCCAGCCATGCCAGGAGAGGGAGATTCACGTGGCATTCCTGCTGCCATGGAGAACTCGGATGGGCAGAAGAGTGCTGGTGTCCAGATTCACTTCCAAACCTCCTGGCTCTGGGGTTGGCTTTTATTCCTGCCTTTGGTGGTAGAGCTCAGGGGTGTGCAGTCAGTTGAGCTGAGCACCAGGCTCGCTGTGGATGGTATTCCTCTGTCTGGAAGGGCTTTGGAGATGCATCAGGCATCTCAGGGAATGATTCAGTTTGTAACAACCAACCTCCTTCCATGCATGTTTGTGCCTCTCCTGGAGGAGCTGCCTTGCTTCTGCCAAGCACTGGAATATGACTGGTTTTCCTGAACATGAGCAGAGCACCCTGAGTGATTTAAAAGCCATTTGCTAAGCATGCCTGTCTTTTTCTTCCCTTTTCCTCTTTTTCTCTTTCCCTTTTTTGATGTCACACAAAACCACTTGTCTGAAGTAGGGAAGTGTGTGATAGAGCATTTAACTTTTTTACGTTTTTTTTTTTTTTCTCTGAAAGTGGCCAATTAGCTCATTAGCTGAACTTGTGTGCTCTTGGTAGTAATATGGGGTTTTTTTCTTGGATTTTTTTTCCAACAGGGGTGTGTATATGACTGAAAGAATCAATTGCTTCTCTTGCACATCCCAATATTTATTTGCTTAACTGGTTCTGCTAATGAGGAAAATGTACGTTCTGAAAGGCTTTACACAACTAAGGAAACGTTAAGGAAGTTTCTTTATTTGTAGTGACACTTGACTGCAAGAACAGACTCATAAGTAACAGGGAAAAAGTTGCTTCTAATACCCAACAGCTTTGTCCTCTGCAATACCACTCCTGGGAATGTGTGGTATTCCCACCAGGCAGCCTGAGGGATCTGAAAAAAGCTTTATTGGCATCAGTTGTGTGTTACCTGTGTTAGCCCTGAGTGCCTGAGCTGCTGGAGAGCTGCGGAGGAACTTGCACATGCAGATTTTTTTTCACCAGAATTACAGATTTCACCATGTGTGTGTTTTATCTTGTCAGTTTTTTGAGGCTTTTCTCTTTTCCCTCCGTGGTTTCTATGGGAATGTCACGAGTTTGGGTGGTGTGTGTAACTCTCCCAACTGCAGCACAGTCTGTCTCTGTATTGCTTAACTTTTGGGATTTTTTTTGGTGCTCATTTTGTGATGCAGGACAGGAGCAGAGGACGTTTAACATTTAACTGGGGGTGCCAGTTACAGGCATGGCAGTCACAGATGATTTCTCTATCCTCTGGAGGTGAAACAATTAAGTCAAAAAGCTGCACAAACCTTTGTTTCCATGCAAGCCTGAGGATGGACCTTTATCATCCCCAGTCCCCTGGGGTGTGATGCAAGCTGGGAGCCATCCCGGGCTGGAAAGTTGGTCTGGGGAATCAAGGAGAAGAGAGATTTCTGTGGCTGACCCCAAGAGGGGCACTATTGAGTGGAAGGTTTGTCTCTACCACCTTTTTCAGAGGAACTGGTATGTGCTAAAACGTCTGAGAGAACTGGGAGTGTTCCTGGTCCTGGGCACAGCGCTCCATGCATTTAAAAATAAAAACTGCTGACATTTCTTTCAGCTGTCCTTAGTGTGAATCAAAGCACTCTGGTTTCCAGTATTTCTCAGCACTGACAACACCAGGCTGGGCAGCAGAGATATTTTAGCCCTGCATACAGGATTAGTGGTGTCTTAGGGAGGAAAATGAGGCACCTTGTGTTCCAGCAAATGAGCAATTTACTGTTCACTGAAAAAAGTCTGGTGCTGCCTGGTGGATGGGTCTGTGTCGTGCAAGGCTTTTGATCTGGAAATGCTGTCAATCACCTGCAAGCTGAAGAGCTGGAAGAGGGTTGTACTTGCTGCTAACTTCGTGTTCATTTGCTGCTCTGGCTCAGGGAGCTTCTTCCAAAGACTGTTCACTGCAGATTGTGTGAGTGTCTTCGGGTGTAAGAATTGAACTGCAAAGGTATAAAGGAATTTACTTAACGAATCCCCTTCCCCTTTCAGAATGTGATAACTTAAGCTTCAGTCCTAGGGCACCCCAAACCCTAAACAAGGGGTTCAGGTGGGATTTTGGAGACAGGTGCCTGTGGTGCAAATACACATTTTGCTGATTTCTCTGCTTTTAAAACCTCTTTATGCTCCTTAGCTTTCTGCCTGGGTGCTCCCCTTGCCCTTGGTCTGGCACCATTTCTGCTGGAAGAGCTTGTGGGCCACTCAGGGTGAAAGATGCAACAGGAACACAGCAAATGATCCCCTTAGTCCTTGTCCTGGCATCACCCCTTGTGCTGCACCCAGCGCATGTTGGTTTGGGTGGGGAGAGTGGAGGAGCCTCTCCCAGGAGGGTTTTTGTAGCCTTTCACAGGAAAGCTCTTAGGGAACATTGCTGGAGGTGTGGATAGCACTGGAGGTATTAATGCAGGCTTTTACCACATCATCTCAGCAAACCATTTTCTCCAATAAATGTGACAAGGTGACATGGGGCTTCCAGAGGAATTTGTCCCTGAATCCTGGAGGAGCTCAGCGCTGGGAAGTGTTAGGGAGGCTGACACTGCTGTCTTGGAAATCTTGGAGGTGATTGCCAGGGAGAGGAATATGAGAAAATTGCTTCCTTCTCCTTCAAATGTGTGCAATTTGTAACTGTTTGGCTAATCTGATTATCTCATTTTGCCTGGGATGACAAATGGAACAGATAGCTGTGCTCTGCTCAGTTGGGCCCTTTTGTGCTAAAGGAGCACATGACCTTATTTTGAAAGAGTAAACTCCTGCAGGAATACATACTGTAAAGAGAAAAATGCTGCTTTCTCTACTTTCCCCTGTGACAGGCTTCAGAAACTTGTCCATTATTCTGTAAAACAGTGTAGGTATAATCTGTCTGTCAGCATGGAACTGGAAAATATTTTCAGCTCAAAATAACCTCCACAAAGAAAATAGCTTCCATGTGATCCCCTATTCAGAGGAAAGCTACTGGACTTTAGTCCTAAATAAAGATTCCAACCAACACTGGTGCTTTAAAGAGCAGTAGTGGTTGTCCTAAATTTGACTTTACCAAGTCCACTCTCCTGCACAGCCCTTTGCTTTGGTCAAGTCAACAGAGCAAGTTTCACATTGGCTTCTCTTTGTTGCTGGTGCTTTCAGTTGCTTTGAGAGTGGCTTCAGTAGTGTGAAATGCAAGGAAAATTTTCCAAAATGTAATTATTGAGCCATCACTTAGCTGGCAAGTCATTTTCAAAGCTTGCCATTGTCCTTTTGTCCTCTTTATAATCACTGGGAAAAAATGCATTAACCTGTGCTTGAGAAGGCAATGATTTGCTTGGTTTTTGATACAGTCAGACCTATTTATTTTGTCAGCAGGAGATGCTTCTAATGTATTTAGCAGTAAATCATCCTGAAGCCAGGGCTCTGAACAGCTCTTGCTCGTGTTCTTTCTCCTGATGGGGCTGTGGGGACGTTGTTGCTGAATGTGCAGAAGAGAATGGCTTTCTTCTTTCTCTTCTAATTTCAGAGATCAACAGGGATCAACTGCATTGCATTTTTAGAAGTAACAATTCTGGTTAGTTTGGAACTTGGAAGCTTTCTCTCCCATTAGCTAATTAGGACTATTATACTCTATTGTCATTATTGTCACTTGGTATTTTTGAGAATCAAGGGTGAAAAGTGACTGTATAAAATGAAACTCATCAACGAGGCTCCCTGAGCCTATTGTGAGTCACCCTCGCTGATTTTAGTGACAAAAATAAATCTTCTATTACAACTGTTGACTCCTGCAAGCCCTGCAGTTACTCATTGCAGGAGCTGGAGCTGGTTTGTGCCTCGGGAAGAGCCACTGTCACCAACACGTGGCCAGGGATGCTTCTCACCCGCGGCTGGCTCCTGTCAGCCAGGCTCTTTTCTCTCCACCTCTAGCTGAGGATAAGTTGTTAAGCTTTTACTACCTCTTGGATGGTTTTGCTCTTTATCAATTTTATTTAAAATGCTGAAGATGAATAGTGCTGTCCTGAGGAAGGAGGGGCAGCTGGTTCTTGGCAAAAGCTTGTTTTAGTGGGAGAACAGAGAGGATAAGGTCCTGGATTTACATAATTATTGATACCTTTTCTTTTTTTTTTTAACTGGAAACACGAATTGCACACCTGAGCAGCTGAGATAATCTTCTGGCAGTAGTCTGTGTAATTAAAAAAAATTGTTAGCAGCCTCTCACAAAAAGTATGGATTGTTAGTGCTGACATCACTTATGCTTTGCTTTTCTTCCTTGTAATTGTCGTGACTGGTATTTTTGGGGCAGCTTTGCAGCTTGTCTATTTTCTTCCAAGTTGGCTAAAAATGCTGGTCTCACGTGATACAATAAATATTCTCTTGGAAACCAATACTGTATATATCCTGAACTTCCTATTCTGCTGATGTCTGGATTCATTCCTGAAAATTGCAGGAGCTGGAGGAAAGGTGTCCCTTTTTATTGAAGCCTGGGCATGTGGCTGTTAATGGTCTTAAGAATAGCTCAAATGGTCTCTGCAGATAAATCTTAGACTGGAATGTTTTTGTTTGCTTTAGCTTTTGGGTGGTATTAGCCTTAGCTGTAACCTCTTTCAGTCTCTGTTATCATTTAATAAGGACTTCCTAGAGCTCTGCAGTGAAGTCCATGCGGAATGTGGCTGTGGCTGCAGCAGCGAGGCTGGCATGGAGCACGGGGCTGCTGCTGTGCTGCTCTGGTCTGCAGCTTCTGCACTCAGTGCTCCAACTTTCCCCTGGAATCACGGGGCTTTTCCTGTCTGTGTCTCCAGGACACCTGAGTGCACACTTCTCAGAGGTGTTGTTGAGAACTGCACGTTGCTGGTGCCCAGCCCCAGGACTTGTCCCTGCTGTCCCTGTCTGAGCTCCCACCTGCTTCTGGGCAGGTCTGTGGAGCCTCAGCACTGGCTGAGCACCCGCCCAGAAGGAGGCATCTGCTGTTGTGTTGCACGTTATGACAATGCTTAACCCAAAAACTCAAGGAACCTTTTGGTAAAATTGCTGTATATCCTCTTTTCAATGGCACATTCCAAATCCAAGCAGGCCATGAGGTGCTGGTGGGTAATCCTTGGGTGGAAAAGGTTTCATTTGTGAGCTCTTCCAGACAAGGTCCAGCTCATGGATGAGCCTTTGCTGTGCATTTGGGCAGAGTTGTTTAGGTTGATCCCAAGGTTTCCCACCTGGCTCTGGCAGGAGTTGTGTGTGCTGTCACTGCTGGCATTGCTGGGAATGCTCTCCCAAACACCCTCTGGAACCCGTGAAAGACCAAGGCCCTGTTTGTGTTATTGATTTCTGGACTTTGCTGTCATTCAGGATATTTGCTTACTGACAGAAGGAAAATAAAAGCAAATCTACAGAAGAGCAGAAATGGAATTTTTAGGCTAATGAAGCTGTATTGTGTCTGACAAATGGGTGGCTGATCTGCTGGAGAAGGGGGAGGGTTGACTTTTAATGAGAAGTTATTACATGTTGAATAGCTGTTAAATTGCTGTATTAATAAAGTGGACAATCCTCTCTAGCTTGTCTCCTTAAAGTATTCTTTTAATTGAGAACCCCCTTTAATCCATTATTTTAAAAATTAATTAACATTTTGAAAAACACTTCTTTGACTGTGGTGGCCTGGTTCAGATTAAATTGGGGTTATGTCATGACTGCTTTCTTATGTACTTTAGCTGTAATTTATGGACTCAGTGGATAGCAGTAACTTCCTAAATAAGAGCTTAGCACTTCTAAGAACAAGACTAATGGGCTGATTTTTTTGGTCGCAGTTCTTTGAATTGGCAGCAAACAGAATAATAGAAATGAGATGAGAAAACAGGGTCCGGTGCCTGGAGTGAGAACTTCAATATTATTTTCAGTTCAGCTCCTGATTGTTTTGACTGTGAGCCAGCATTTGCAGTGAATTTTGGACCAAACTGTCCAAACTTTAACATCCCTCAGATATTGCATTTCTTGTAGACTTGTAGCAGGCAGCTTTTTTTTGCACAGACTAATTGTCCTTCATGCCATGTTGTGATCAGGCTGGAATGTTGAAGTCCTTTGGTTCTTCTGTTACACTTCATGGATATCCCAAACCCCCCAGCTTTGAGTGGTTTTGACTTCCACCTGCCAGTTCTGGGGTTTTTGAGAGGCTGTCCCTCAGGACCAGCAGACACGTGTGCTCTGGATGTGGCTGTCCAAGAAAGCCCAGCTCCTGAATCAGGTCACTGTTTACAAAGCAGATTTATGTCAGATATAAATACAGCTGTAATGCCCTTTAGCAAAGGGCATGTGGGGCTGTGCCGTGCTCCTGCAATCCGAGAGCTGGCAGAGCTGGGGCAGCCAGGATGGAGAAATTCCCAAGGTGTGAAAAGTGGCCAGGCCATGGCTGGGTCAGGGAACTGCACCACCAGGTCAGAGCCATCCCTGAAATCTGAACCGAGGGGTTGGACACTTTCTGCTCTGTGCTTTGCTTCCTCAGCTGCTGTCAGGCTGGAACAAGGCTTCCATCCGATGGTGCATCTCATGAAAAGGAAAATTTTGTGCCTGAACCCTTAGTAAGCTTGCTTTTGTAACACTGTCTTGTAAGGGACACTTCAAAAAAGAACACCCCTGAAACAATTTGGATATTTGTTGAGGAACAAAGGAAAAGTTTATTTGAATGGGTCTTGGGAGTCACGGAACAGATTCTGTTACTTTTGTTTTAATTTACATTAAATTGCTTTTTTTTGACCCACATGTGCAGCATGACACCTTGTTGCAGGACACCCTGATGGACTTGTGAAGCTGAATTTGTAGTTGGAGGAGGTGGTTGAAATCCCATTTAATTTGAGGAATAAAACCACACATGAGTCCTCAAGGAACAGGAGAATTCCACCCTTGGGAAAGCTCTCTGCTTGCTTTATCAGGCTGAAACCACAATATGTGCTCTATGGCTGTTGAATGCTCTGATACATCCAGAAATTTTCTGTAGAAAAGAGAATTGTTTCCTGGAGAGAATTCTGAGGAAGCCAGATCTTGGTTTTCTGAAAGCAGTGGCAGTGGGAAGGGCTGTGGGAGGGGTTCAGCAAAACGGGTCAGAATTAAAGGCCAAAGGATTTGCTTCAAAATTTTGTCTTCTGGATCTGACAGCTGAAATGTGAGTTTGATTTGTGATGCCCAAGATATTAATGCAAAAATTTGGTTCAGAGCACCACTTAATTACATCTGAGAATATTTTCCCCAGCAAGGATTATTTGCCTGGGGTTTTGGGGCTACTGTTGTGAGGGTTTCAGCATATTTTGATCTTGAGTAGTTTCTTTCCTGGTCATTTGTAGGAACAGTAGGTCTGTGGCCCTTCTGGAAGAGGGAGGGTGGGTATTTGGTTGTGGCCATGCTGGTCTGAGTGTCACAGGCTGCCTGGGCAGCTCTGCCAGTCTTCATTCAAGTTACTGCATTGACCAAACCTGCATCTACCAAGATTTCAACAGATCACAAAAGTTCTTGAAGCTCCCATGTGCTTTCCAGCAGGAAAAGGGCTTGTCTGGGGGTGGCAGGAGTTGGGGTGGTGTGTGTGCTGAGAACCTCTGGGCTCTTGGGGAAATTTGATATTTTCAAGAATCGTTTTATTTCCTGAAAAATTACTGGTATCTTGAAAGGCAGTTGGTAAGAAGAAAAAAAATTATTCACATTTTTTTCTTGCAGAATTGTGCCAGTTATCAGGAAAATTGAATTTGCTTGAGCTACTCCACTCCCTCCTCTCTTTATAAAAAATTATTTTGTGGAAAAAGTTGGATCCAGTCTTGAATCTGCTTTGTCACCACTTCTCTCTTGGATATTGGACCAGATAATTTTTCTCTCTCTGTCTCAATTTCCTTGCAAATGAGGGATAATGATGGTTGTCCCTGAGGCCAGGGCAGAGCTTTAATGTATCCCTGAAGCACCAGGAGCTGCTGCAAGGAGCAGGGCTGGGCCCCAGCCAGGCACTCCTGCTCCTGTGCCTCTGCTCTGGGTGGGTGACTCACAGAATGTTGTTTGCTCTTTTCTTGCCAGTACCTGCATTTGTCTCCTTAGGTACCACTCCTGCCCTTGGCTTGGGTGAATTCATCATTTATTTATTTATTTGAAAGTCCTGGCTTCAGTTTCCAGATTCAGCTCTATTTTCAATGATCATAGTGTGTCTTTTGGGTTGTATTTTTTATAGAGTGGGCAGAGTGGGGAAGGAGTACGTTGGGTTTTCCTGCAGGAGGTGAGAGTTGGGGATGTGGTGACCCCTGGCAGTACCCTGGGGTCTCTGCTGCCTGAACTGCCATTGATTGCATCCAGGTCTGGAAGCACGCGCAGGGCTCCTGGTGTCGTGGAGCTGCAGCTGGAGCTGGGGCAAAGCCAAGGCTCTGGTGCCATCAGCAGCTCCCCAGAGAGGAGCCTGGAGCTGCCTGTGCCCGAGCTGGGGCTGTCCAAGTGTCTGACAAAGCTTTGTCCTTCCTTAGACCCCTCAAAGAGGAGTGAGGGACAGAAATGACCCAGCAGTTTGTTACCCAGACTAAAGAAGAAACAGAGCTGGTCTGGCACTTCGGCCTCCTCTGTCTCAGCTGGCAAAAGTGCTCAGCTGGAAACACCCTGGAAGCCTCTAAGTGGTGTGGGTGTATTTAGAGGCTGGGTGTTCCGTGTTGTGGTTAGCATTAAGGATGATTTGCAAAGGCAGTAAGATGTGATGTTTTAAAAATGCACCATCACTCCGTATGTGGGATGTGGAATGGTGGAAGGGAACAAAAAACACCAGCCCAAAATGTGCTGACTAATGAACTGAAAGTGGTTATTGATTAGCTGTGCACTTTCATTACCCTGCTGCAGTCTGAGAGCAGTGAGCGATTCTTTTTTCTTTATTAAAAAAAAAAGAAAAAGAAAACTTTCAAAGGCGCTTATAAAATATTTAGTGTAATTATTTCCAAGATCAAAACTCCAAAGAAATTACCCAGCCACAGAAACCTTGTTAATCTGTTGGTGTTATGGATGAAAGACGCAACAGAGATATTAAACATTTACTGCTCTTGTGCAAAATGGCCCTGTACTTTCCACCTCAATTGCACCATTATTCATCAGCCTGCACTGCTGTGTCTGTCTTGCTCCCCATGTAAGAATTTTAGGTGTCATTACAAGTTTCTTCTGATGGAGTGGGACTTATTTTCTTTATCCCCATTTTGCCTTTAGGCAAGGCAAGTCTCAGCCTAATGAAACCTGTGAAGTATTACAGTGCTCTAACACTGCCTTTGCAATGGTACAGTGTTTTTCTCCATGAAATAGTCTTTTTAAACCAGCTTTGAATGCTCATTTCCTGTTCCACATGATATTTGCATAAGTGAGGGAATAAAATGTTTTTTCCACCAGGACTGTAACTACTGAAAAAGTGAAGTAGCTGTTGATGACCCTTTTCAGTTTGAATGGGGAGTTACTGAGGAAGCAATCCACAGTCTGTCCAATGTTGACTCAAATCCCAAAATTGCGTTTTAGTGTCTCAAAAGCAGGTTTAGTGGATCTGCAAGTATTTGGAGATAAAAATTCAAATTAACATTGAGAAATAGCCTGAAATGGGCTGACGGTTGGAAAAGATGAGCATAAAGACCCATGAATAAATAAGCTATAAAATGGGGAATGAGTGCTGTGGTTGCCATTCCAGGAGAGGTGGAATATGGCTGTAATGGGTTTGGGACTGAGGGGCTTTCAGGTGCCTTGTGCAGCAGGGTAAGAACAAGAGTCACAGGAAATACATAAAGCTTTGGACTGCAGCCTCCCTGCTCTCAATTTCTTACTTTCATGCTTAGTGACTGGGAAGATGAAAGAGTGGGAGTTTTCATGACTTTCTGCCCTTGATGTTTTAATAGAAAACTGGGATTTCCAGTGCAGCTGCTGATGGAGAGAAAGAGAACAGGGGTGGTGTGGACATGGGCATTAAGAGCCTGGATGGATTTGTGGCTGGGATTTTACTACTTAATACAAGTGAAGCCTTGACCAGCTGGTGGGAACTGCACCAAGCTCCCTTGTGTTCCCTCTCCTGATTTCTGTCAGGAAGAGGGATTGTAGCACCTGGAGCTGTAAAGTGTAAATGCAATAACCTCCCAGGGATGCTACCTGGGAAATTAGATATGTTTATTTTGTTTTTAAACTTGGCCTGCCTCCCATCTCCTTGCCACTGCTGCCCACAGTGTGTAGGCTCCTGCGTGCCAGTGGCCCTTCAGACTAATGGATGTGCCACCAACCAAAGAACAATCCTGTCCATGCTGTGTGCCTGTGGCATTCCATAGATTTTCCTTTACAGTAGTTGAATGAGCTGCCAGCAATTTTCAGTCTGTTTTCAGCTAACACGCTGTACTTGCCACACTGTCAGTGCTGCTTTTATTTTTGTTTCCCTCTGTGTGTATATATGTATATCTATATATATGTGTCTATATATATATATTACACATCTATATTTATGTATTTTTGTGTGTAATGTTGGCCTGTTTTCAGTGGATAATGCTGAGTCTTGGACTAAGAGCAACCCCATTAAAAGCAGGGTCTGCCCAGTTCCTTTAGCTCACCAGGCTCTGCAGCCTGGCCACAGGATGCTGGGGTTTGTGGCTGTTCTCCTCATGCAGACTACTTGGAAACGTTTAAACTTTAATGTCAGCATCCTTTTTAATATTTATCTTTATCCCCAGTATCAGCAAAAGGATTAGAGGCTGGTTTGTCTTTCCCTCTGAACTCATCTGTGGCTCGAGTGTGCTTATTAGTTCTTTTAATGGCTTCTTTATTAGATCGTTATTGCATAACCTCCAGGCACGGCAGGACTTGAAATGTTAATTTTCCAACCAAAGTTCAGCTGATGGACTTCACCTGATCCCCCCGGAGTCCCTGTGTGCGTGGGGAGGGCTGGCTGGCCTTGCACCACACCATCACTTACAAAGCACAAGGAAGGCAGTCAGTTTTTCCTCTGCCAGGTCCCGAAGTAGTAATAGGAATGGAAAGTACAAAAAAACCAGCACAATATCCGAGAATGTTTAAGCAGAAAAAGTGGTGGGTGTTGTGCACACTTTGCTGTGGTGTTACTTTCCCCCCTCCCCTTCTCCTCATGTTGCTTTGAGCCAGTGTTTGGCTGCCCAGTGAACTATAACAAGATTTAATAGCTCCAGTGTCGCTATATTGCATTTGGACTGCTTCCATCCTTCAGTTGTAATAAACGTCTACTTTACAATGAGCTCTTAAATTCTATAAGTGACGTCAAATTGTATCTAATAATGGCAAAAAGATCAAGTACTGGAAATGTGACTTGCTTGCCCTGTCTTACCAAGCAATGTTTGTCCTCAGCCCCTCGCTGTGCTGCTCCCTTTCAGCGCTCTGGAGCTTGCCCCACACCTAGGGAAGCTGATTGCCCCAAATTCTTGTGTTTTCCTTGTCCCCTGGCTGTGCTGCAGGCAGTGGCCAGCCCCACGGGAGCTCCAGCACTGGACTGCTGCAGCTGTGCAATGTGGGCACTTGTTCATTAGCCGTGCAATGTGGGCACTTGTTCATTAGCCGTGCAATGTGGGCACTTGTTCATTAGCCGTGCAATGTGGGCACTTGTTCATTAGCTGTGCAATGTGGGCACTTGTTCATTAGCTGTGCAATGTGGGCACTTGTTCATTAGCTGCTGATTCACTGTGGGACGGGATCTAAGCTCAGTCATGGAGCTGGGATGTGCAAACATCTGCATGGTAATTTTGCTCTCTGAAGATGTGACAGATGAGATGGGAGATTAGGATGAATGACCCTGCCCAGAGTCACACACTGACACAGTGGCCTTGGAGCTGAGAGCGTGTGAACTGTGCACTTTTAAGGAGCTTTAACTTTTGATCAGTTTTTTCTTCTTTTTTTTTTCCCTGGGCCTGATAAGTTTTTAAATCTGCTTAGCTGTCAGTGAGAAGGTACGACCCACATGATGAAAACTGAAAACTGCTGATTTTCAAAGGCTCATTCTCTCTTTTCAGTTTAGTGTACGTGTGTGTGTGTGACAGAGACAGTTTTGAGAGTAGTGATAAGTGGTTTGTGGCCACAAAGCTACTAAATAGAAATGTTGAGGCTTTTTAACCTTCCAATGTAGACGTGGCTTGAAACAGTCCCACTGGAGAGATCACTTTGGTGGGGTTGGGCAAGGAAGGGAGGGAAGGGAATGGTAAAATACGAGCACTCATTATTCATCTCCTTGGAAAAGCCTCATTAATTGTGTTTTCTCCTGACCTTTACAGAGTAGTGATCAGTCATGAGAAATTCACAGTGGCACTTACACTCCAGCCTAGAGTGTGCTGAGCACTCACAAACCAAGAAGTTCCTCTCTGTCCTGTCTCCTTCCCGTGGAGCCAGCAGAGGGATGTGGGCAGGACAAATTCCAGACTGTGCTGGTCCCTGTGGTGGATCTTGGCTGTGTGTGCCACAGCTCTGGGAGAGGGTTGGGCAGGCAAGGCTGGTGAGTGAGGGCTGAGCAAGGCTTGACGACCAGGCTCTGTAAATACTCGTGAAAAGCTTCTGAGAGGCAGGGACACTGTGGACAAGCAGGAGCTGAGTGACAGGGAATGGTCTTTGCAGCAATGCCACTCTGGACAGATAAAGCTGAGCAAGACTGCTCTGGGCCAGGAGGGAAACTGCCGCATTAATCAAGGTGTGAGCACCGAGGCTGCCTTTGAAAACTGCTGACTTCGGCCCTGGGATTCTGTTTCCCATTTATGCTGCAGCTTCTAAAGGCATAAATAAATCCAAGCACAGTAAGGATGCAGTGCTTCCAGTCATGGGAGAGCGCTGTGTCCTCCTCCAGGGAGCTCTGCAGGAGGGGGAAGGTGGCTGGGCTGCTAAGCCTGGTGTTGCTTCCAAAGTCTAAGAGTTTGATCCACTGACATCTCTTTGATATCGCTTTCTTCAAGGAAGCATCTTCTTGGGGGATAAAGGCGATGTAGACAGCCTAAGGAAGGTCTTTAGGGAGGTAGGTGAGGTCTTCAGGTAATGCCTTCGCTCATCCTTTTACCATTACAGGTTTGGCTTGCTTTTCTTACAGTTGTTTCTGTTAATTATCTTAAATTTCTAGGTGATGTGAAAGTATTGCAGGGAAAAATGTTCAACAGCTGAGTCAAGAATATCAGTCCTTAGCTCACGAGTGTGCTCTTTCATAGAGGAGACTTTTCTCAGCTTCTACAGAGAGCACAGCCCTGAGCAGGCAGTGAGTGATCAGAACCTGAGACCTGGGGCTGGGACCTGCTTCTCCCTGCTGCTGCTGTGTGAGCTCCATGATGGGTTTTCCTTTTAACTTTATAATGGCATAAAATGAACCTCCTGTGTGAGGCTGGAAAAAGCTCATTATAGTTGCTCTCTGTCGTGTCTGTTGGAAAAGGGATGCAGCATCCATGGCCTGAGGTGGGTTCCTGCTGCTGGGGCATTGCTCACTGCAGCCCTGAAAAGCCTCTGCTCAGCAGCCTGAGCATGGAAAAAGTGAGCTGGTCAAAATTTGTCATTCAGGTGACAGAAGAGAGGAGTCATAGCAGCTCTTTTGTAGCCTGAACCCACAGCGTGAGTGGTTCTGCTACCCTGAACCCACCTAGGAGCTGGGATTTCTGCTGTCACACTCACTTTCCATCTCCTCAGGGCTAGCCTGGGAAGCCTGGCTGGGACTTGGCCTGCTGTAGCACACTTTAACCACCCTCACACACTGAACTTACTTCTCAATTACAAAGCTGTCAGTTGTTATCAGGCCTTTGCTACCTCCCTTAGTACCAGGGAGGCTGCCCAGACACTCCCAAGTGAACCAAGTCCATGGGTTAAATGGAGAGATTCTGCTGGGTCTCTTGGTCTGTTCAGCTTCTGCAGATCCAGATAATCCTCCCTTGATTTTAAAGCACGGACACTTCTTTTAGGGAATTTGTTGTTGTGAGGGAGATTTTTAAAATTGGAAGTAAATGCGGCAGGCTGTGCATGAGCCTTCAGACAGCCTGGAGCAACGGCTCAGAGGTGAACCTGACTCATCTCAGCAGGATATTGACTCTGCAGCATAATTATGATGCTTTGAGAACCTGATTTCAAAATAATTGAGGTATAAAATTATGCGCCTGGCTCTCCCCGTTACTACAGCTCAGGGTATAAATTGAATAAGGGGCTGTACAAATGTGCCACTTGGCTATAGCAGGAGCAGCAGCGAGTCTGGAGATGTCCTGCGTCACCGCTGCGTGCCTCTTTCTGGGCAGCCAGCTGCAGGCTGAGGTTTGCAAACAGCCTCTGGAGCTTCCAGTTGTGCAGCCACAGGCGTTTGGCAAATCCATGGAAAGTCCAGATTGGCGTGGCCAAAATCCAGTGGTGAAACCCTGGCTGTTTGCTAATCCCAGCTCAAACACCTCTGCTGCTTCCAGCAATGGGCTGGGTGCAGATGGGTGCCACGGACACAGCTGGGATTTTGACACCTGTCCTCCAGAGCTGTGTGGTGGCTCCCCTGCTTCCAGAAGTACTTTTTCCTCTCTCTCATCATTTCTGCAGAGAAACTTCTGTGTTTTGTTTAGACAATGCGATGAATGGTCTTTGAGTCTCAATGAAATCCCAGGATTTTGGAAGGAGGCCACTGTCCTCAGTGAGTTGTCTGAAAGGGCCATTTTGTCACCTCTGTCCCACCTGGAATGGTGTTCCCCCAGATGTGAATTTGGTGAAATCCCTTGTTTTTATTTCATGGGCTCCACTGCTCTTGAAAGGGTAAGAACAAGTTCTTTTCAACTCAAAGACAATCCAAGCTGCAAATGTACCTCAATAATTTATTCTTTTTTTGCCACTCTGGCTAAAAACCAGGCAAACAAGTCAGGTGTGTTCTCTTTGTGCCTCCTTCAGTGTCAGGCTGCTGATCCCAGGTGCCTTTCCCTTGGTTTGAGGTTGGGATTTGCTCCATGGTGTTGCCCAGTGTGTTTCCAGGGTTGTTTTTCCCCCAGCCCTCAGGAGCTGGAGTGGGTCACTTCCAGTGGGCACATAATCAGGGGCTGCTGCTGCCTGCAGTCCTGTGGGCTGAGCCCAAATGCTGCTTTTTAATCACTGGCCACAGGGAAGGAGAAACCTGCAGGAGGGTTGATGCTGAACCCTCATCTCCCATAAAATCTGAGCAGGAAGCTGGAGCAGGAGCCAGTGCTGTGACCAGACAGGCTCCACATGCCAAGGCTGCTGTTGTGCCTGCTTGGGACCAAAATGTTGGGATTTTTAGTCTGTGATAAAATAAACCCTCTTGTGTCTCAGCCATCTGAATGATTACCTGACTGGCACTTCATTATAAACACATTTTTTCCATGTTGGTACTGGTTTCTTGCCATTTTATTGCCTTTTAGGTTCTGTTTTTTGTTTTATTCATCTCCTCCAATCAATAGAAATGTCCTCTTTTTAGCAAGTAGCAAGGACAGATGTGACTGATGTCCTTATGATGGAGCAGAATCACTTTCAGAGCATTTGGGGAGCAAGGGGAGAAGCTTTTCAATCTAATTTTCAAAGATCTCTAAAGCACAAGAAACTGCTCAAGATGTGCAGTTGAGTTTCCCATTAGCTCCAAGAGCTGGGATCCTGGAGTTGCACCATTGCAGATCTGGTGCTTGAGATCCATCCTGTGGTGGTAACTGTTGTTCCTTGCCATGACACTAATTAAAAACCACTTAATGAGATTATCTTCACCTGTTATGGATGATTAGTTTGATGGAGGAAATCCTGTGTATGTGTGGATGCACACACCTCTGTGCAGAGCTTGGCAGTGTAGGGAAGCAGAGTTTTCCCAGAATTATTCTCTACAGGCTTTGCCATAGCAGAGACTTCTTTATCCGCCCCTCCACGGGCACAGATTGCTCTGACAGCAATAAAATGCAGCAGAGAATTGAATTTGGAAATAAATTGTTTAGATAATGCAGCACCAGACGGATCACTATTCCAGAAGAGTCGGTCCGGGGTGGATTTGCTTTAGTGCCAGATGGGAAATGTGGCAGTCACAGGGAGGAGAGCTGGGGGCACCGTGGCACGGGGCTGGGTGTCCCCTGGACCAGTGTCCCCCAGCAGTGTCCCCACACGTGCTTGTACTGGGGCAGCTCTGGCAGAGAGGTCGCAGTAAACCCGGGTTATAAACACTGCGTGTTGTCCCTGGTTGCTCTGTGACCATGGGCATGTGGCTGAGCCTCTCTAAACCTCGTAAAAGGTTGCTGAAGTGTTGTGCAAACACCGACTGGCACTAAGGGCTGTTGATAGCGGTGCGGTTTCCTGATTCCCACATCGTGGTTTAATCCACAAGATAAATTGGTTGGGGTTATTCTGTTGGTTGTTTTCACCAGTCACAGGGCTTGGGGCTGGTTTGGCTCCAGCAGCTCTGTCTGAAGGTGTCCAATAAGCAGGCACAGCAGAAAGGTGGATTTTGGTGACAAGAAGGGAGCAAGTGAATGGTTTGTGTGCTGTGAGAGCCATCACCAGATCCTGGCCAGGCTGACTGGGGCTGATAACAGACTTTGCTTCTTGTGTCCTCTTCTCCTCACAGTCATCCTTTTATTTCCGCTTCCTTACATAAAGTTATTGTCTTTATCCACAGTCCATAGGGTTATTAAAGGTATTTGAAAAGTTCCTGCTTTGACCTGTGGTGTAGTAAATGCTGTGTTCCCTGAATTCTGAACTGGTAATTCTGTTACAGTGCCTTGAGGTGGGCTACGACGGGATTTTTCACTGTTGCAGTTTGATCTTTGACTGTGTTCTCATGCAGTGGGAGTGTAAAAATGAGCCTGACATTGACAGAAGTGACAGGAGGATCTTGGCAGCAGACTGTTTTGGAGGTGCAAAAAGAAAGGGTCCTACCAAGACTATAATTCAGAATAAAGCAGGGAAGAAAAGTACATTTCTGCTGTCTTTATTCTTAGAATCCAAAGGTCTTTCTTCATCAGATTGTTACTGAGGGCTGCGGAAGCTGAATAATTGCCTTTTCTTGCTGCTAAATGAATTTGAGAGGATAAAACCTGATGCTTTTGAGAGGATGCATCTCCAGGTGTGTTGCTGACACTGGAGGCTGTGGGCAGCAGCTGACTATTCATTTGGAGCTTTTGTCACATCTCTTCCATGGAGATGCTGTTGCATATGAAAGTCTGATTGATGCTATGGCAAAGGTCAGGAGAGTAATAGCTTTGATGGTATCCCCTGAAGCAAATCAAAATTCTTCTGAAAGATTCTGTTCAATTTGATATCAGAGGTCTGGTAGCACTCCAGGGATTCTTCTCTCTGCTATTATGCTTATAGCTATTACAAAAATTAATGTTTGCTTGTTGGTTTTTTTCTCCTAAATAGGATGTTCTGCCATAAGAATGGAAAATAACCACTTCTCTCTTTCCTCCCCCCTCCTTTCTGTCTGTTTCAGGGATCCTCGATGCATTTCCTTGCCATTATTTAAGGAGCCTTTACTAGAAGCTTTTGGATTGTGTTTCTGAGCGGACAAGAGACTTTTGTATCCAAAATGCTCATAAAGGAATATCGCATTCCTCTTCCGATGAGCGTGGAAGAATATCGCATCGCCCAACTCTACATGATCCAGGTCAGGAACATCCTGCTCCCTGCAGGGCTCTGGGGGCTCGCTGGGGCTGGGGGAGAATTCCTGCAGGATTGCATCTTTTAAATTTGGATTTTGCTGTATGCTTATCAAGGAGTAATGGGGAAAGTAACACGAACATCAATTTCTGACTTGCTTCCTCTTCTGCTTAAATTGGAGAACCTCTGTCTGAGCTGGCTGGGGAAACACGAACCTGTTCCTGGGGAAGCACTCAGCCCAAGTGTGTGGGAACCTACTGAAAAGGATCAAGCTGTAAGGCATAAACAGCCACTGCTTCCAGCTGGGTCGTGGTTACTGGTCATGCCAATTCCAGTTACAAATCAAAATATTTTCTTTTCTTGGGAAGCAATAGTCTAATTTAAACTTGAGAGGGTAAACCAAAGACATAATTTGGAGTTAAGGGAGGAAGAAAAAAAGTAATATATCTGTGCTCATATCCCACAATGAAACAGATACTAATCAGTTTAGGCATAAAATGTAGATTATTTTTAATAGGCTTCTGAATACTGATGGGAATTTTTGCAGAATTCCCTGTCTGCAGTAAAGCAGTTAATTAAAATGTTGGGTTTTTGTAACTGAAGTCCTCTGTGCCCATATTCTCCCAGTGTTTGAAATCCAACCAGGAGCAGTTATAAAAGGAAATGAAACTGAAGCGTTGTTTCGTTGTCTCACACTTTAAATAAAATGTAATTTTGCTCATCCAGCAAAACACACATCTAATATTGAGTTTGCAGGAGAACTCTGCTTTCTGAAGCTGTGCTAGAAAAATCTGCTTTGGCTTAGAACCTAAAACGAGGGGAAAAAGCAAACCCCCCCAAAGGAGAAGCACAATTCCCTCATTTCTCTCTTGGCCACCCACCGGTGTTCCTTAAGGATTCATGCACTTGGGCTTGACTGCTAAAAGAATGCATGGTGTGTATTTTGCAGTAATTATGGTCAAATTCCATTTTCTGACACAAATGTGTCATCTTTGTGTGTTTAACCTAAATCTTGGCATAAACAGGTAAACATTTTTCTTTGGTGGCTTCATTTTTCTGTACCTTTTCCTGATGCTGTAGCTGCTTTGAATATTGGTGTAATTATTTTGTTAATAACTTTGTCTTCCTAATTTGTCTCAGCTGCTTTACATGAAGAGCTGGAGGATGGCAGCAGAGTATTATCTGTGCAGAACTTGTCAGTGAGCAGCAGAGCGTAGGGGAGAGTGATCTGATTAGCAAGGAGGAACCCACCTGATTAAACAGAGGATGAATCCTTAATTGGGGAGTGTCTCTGGAGCCTCCTGGGAATTCTGGAGGACTTGGTCAGGGAGGTGGATTTGCTTTTTGATCTCAGAAGTTAAATTGCTGGTTTTAATTTCCTTAATGCAGAACATTGGGTTCTGCTTTGTTACTTGACAGGGATTTTGGCCATATCTTAACATCAAAAGGACATGAGAAGCTAAAAGGGTTTCGTGCAAGGAGAAGTTCACCAGCTTGAGAAAATACATCTCCAAATTGCCATCCAGCCCTGCTTTAATTTTCTACTGCATTGCCAGGCAGCAGAGTAAGGTTTCCCCTTAGCTCAGGTGTCACGTCAGGTTTCTGATGTCCCCCCACTCTGCTGGAGCAGGGGCTGAGCTGGAAACCCTTCATGGAGCCCAAGTCTGGGGGAGCTGGAGGAGTGCGTGACAAGCAGGGGACTTTGCTGTGTTACTTGTACAAGGAGCACAAGAGGAAAAGTTAGCTGTGCTTTTCCTTGAGAATACTAGCTTCAGCTCAAGTTTGAAATAAACAAAAAGCAATAACAAAACAAAGACCACTTAGGGTAGAGTTCATCGTTTGGTAGCAATTTGCTTCAATTGTTCCTGCAATTGGTGGAAAGATTCCTGCTGGCTGAGCTTTTCCTAGAGCAGGATATCAAATGTTTTCTTCAGTTTGATTTAAAAGTGGAGGTTTTGTCTTTGAGACGGGCAGTGGGGTGCGTGACTCTGTCCTTTCCAGAGAATGACAAAGTGCTTCATGTCTGTCCTTTTATTTTACCTTTGGAACGCCTGAAGAGGCCATAGAAGAAGTAAGTTCTGTGTGTTGAGCCCCCTTATGGGAACAAGCTGAGATATCTGTGCAAAGCAGCAGTGGAGAGGCATTTCTGAGAACTCTGTGGCTGAAATGTGGAACAGAATGTTTTGAAGTAGTTCCTGGGAAGAGGAGCAGTTCTTAAAGGCAAAAGGTTAATTTCTGAGACATTTGTCATGTACAGAATGGTGGCATTATTGCTGGCAGCACCAGGCAGCCTGGTCCTGTGAGGAGCACTTCTCCAGCAGTGCAAAAGGAGATGTCACAATTGCTCCTCAAGAGTTTTAGGGAGCCTGAAGCATGTACCTGAAGTTGATCACTCGTTTACTTTCAAGCCTATGAGTGAAAATTCCCATTAAATTCCAAACCAGTTGGTACAAAGCTGCCTATTTTTTTTTTTTAATCTTTTTGCCTAGGTATACATTTTCCTGGATTTCAGCATTGTCCAAATGGAAGTTTTCCAAAAGGCCCTTCTCCCCTGAGCCTTTGGTGGAGGTGGTGCCTCAAAGCCCCGTGGGCAGGGATGTTCAGACTCAAGCTGTAGTACTGTCATCACTTTTCAAAACCATTTCCATGTAGATTTTTGCTCTGCAGTGGAAGGATCAATCATCTGTTTCCATGGGAGAACAATCCCTTCTTATTCATAGAAGTCTCAACAAAACTTTCCACCAGATTTGTTGTAAGCAGCATCATGCCCAAATAGCAAAGGATCCTTCCATTAAATGGGAACAGGCTGTACTCATATTTGCTGTGTTTACTGGATGGGAGAATTAAAATTGTGCAGTATATAATCCACATCTCTCCTGCTTCTCTGCGCCACTGGGCAGGCGAGACGTGCAATAAATCATTGTGTGCATGCCTGTGTTGCTCTGTAATTCCTCTTATAACTACAAGTTCTCCAGGCTGGTGTATAAAGCTGTGAAAACTGAGATGAGTGGCCTGCTGCTTTGCTTTTTGGTGGTTTTTTTAAAATTTGAGGTGAGAGAGTAAAAAGTCTCCTAAGTTGCTTTCTGCTGGCTTCTGAAATATTATCTACAGTCAGTGGTTTCAGTACTTTAAGTAGCACTTAAATTCTTCCCTAAATAAGTTAATTTTACATTACAGCAAGGACTTAATGTACCCTCGACTTGCTTGAAGCCTAGCAGATCTGAATTGTTTTTCTCTATTAAATTTCAGACTTTGAATATCCTTCCAAGGGAAACCTCTCACGCAGCATTGTCAGCCTCTCCAGGTTGGGAGCCCTTGCTCCATCCAGAGCAGTTGGGTTTAGCTTTTCCATAGGCACAAGACCTTTTTGAATCATTGCTGAGGTTTTGTCTCTTTTTAGGTGCAAATTAAAACATAATCATTTTTATATCTGAGCTAAGAACCAGCAATCTTCCTTCCTGGTTTTATTCTGGTGCATAAAACAGGCAAAATATTTCAAAACAGTGAAATTATTCTTTATACCTCTATTAATGTAACTTCTTCCTGAAATTTGTGTGCACATTTAAAAGCCAGTCCTGCTTCCAAGGATGAGGGTTTCTCAGTGAACTCAGCCTGGAGCTGAGTTGTCCATGGGACTGGGAGTGCTTTGATCTGGGGAAGCTGCAGGCTGATATCCTAAAGTAAGCGGAGAGGAGCTGGACATGAGCACTGCAATGAGATCCATGAAACACAAACCATTTATGGAGGGAGCAACTGTAGCCATCTATAGGGATTTGTTTTTTCCTGCAGAAGTTTTGAGCCAAGGACTCTGTCCTGGATGTCTTCTCAGACTCTGCACATCTCATCCGAGGTGTGTGTGCTATCTCAGTCTCTGCGAGGTGAATCCTGCTGGGCACAAAGGGATCTGTGTTACACATTAGAGAGATCTTATTAAAGGGTCTCTTAATTCTTCCTCTCCTGAATCCTGCATATTTTGGTCTCAGCAGCAATCTTTTCCTGGAACACAGGCATCCTTACCTTGTGTGTTCAGGGAACCTTGCTTTCTGTACTCCTCCTCCTCCTCACCCCAGAAACAATGCACACATTAACGTAAAGTCTCTGTTTCATAAAAGCCTGAAATAGGAGCCCTGAACGCATTTGTTGGGATGTTATTAGCCAAAGGTCAGTCCTTTTATCATCTTAATAATGTTCATTACTGTGCTTCCACATGCCATGAGATTCCGAGAGACCGCTGCCCTTCTGACCCTTTCATAAGACAAGAGAATTCCTCTTGTTATTAAAACTTATTTTTATATCAGTATGCGCAGCTTGCTTGTCTCTTGTAAATAACTCTGGTCCTCGTTTTGTCTACACAGATTTCTCTGGGTATTTGTGACCTTCCTCCAAAGATAGTGTGCTTTAAAAATATTCTTCTGCTGGACCTAGTGATTACCTTTTGAGGATAAGACTTATTTTAAGATGCAGCGTCATCCGTTGGAGTTAATAGCGTTAATACTTTGTCATTCATCACTCTGAGGGTCCATGACTGGGAAAGGCCTCTGGCCCTGTTTGAGGCACTGCGTGGAAGATAACCCATCTGCTCAGCACTGCCTGCTGAGCTCAGGCAGAATCCTGGGAACTGAGGGCTTCTCTCATGTTTTAACATGAGCCTCTCCTCTACCGTCCCCCAGGGCTTTGCATTTATTGCCTTCCCTAAAAATCAAAGCATGTTCCAGGCATCTGCAGTGTGCTGTACTCTCCTGTCCTGGCTGCTGATGGAGTATCCTGAGTCACCTCCCTCCTTTCTGGAGGATCAGGGTTTGTCCATCATCTCAATTTCCAGACACCTGCACTGTCCTATTTTCCCCTTCATTTCCGTGTAGCTCTCAGGAAGCACTTTGAGAACAGACTTAAAGCTCTGCTTGGTGCTGGTGGTAATTCTTGAGGCCCTGTCGTGATACCCAGGTGCAAAAGTCGTGTCCCTTAAACCCTCAGCTCTGCTTGGCAGTTGCCAGCAGGCTCAGCAGATGGTGAAGGATTGATTGAGTGGGGAAAGCAAACTAACCCTTCATCTCTGGACACTGAAAACTGGATAGCTGATTATTTTTGTGCTGCCTGCAGATGCCTTGGCCATCTGCACAGACAGACATTTATGCTTCAGTTTTAAAGCAGGTGATGCTGCTGACAGCTCCAGAGACCCTGGAAGGCTCACAAGTCTAAAAGCAAAGCCTGGTTTGAAGCTTTCCCTCTGATTTCTGTGCTGCAGCGTTAAAAACCTGTGGCTTCTGTATTCTGTCTATTTCCTCTGCTTTTCATAACCTTTTCTTTGTGATCATGAGGATTTGCATCCTTCTGGAGGAGGAGAGTAAGGCACTTGCAGGTGTTTAGTTTTGAGGACAAGGGCAGTACAGTTATGTGTGGTGGTACCACACTTGGGGTCTCCTTTGCACAGGTGACAGTGACACCCATACAGGTTATCATTTTGGGAAAGCATACAGAAGGAGCAAACACCTTTTCTACATCTACTTTTTTCTTGGTTTGTAGTCATTATCCTTGAATTCTTACATTGGGATTCCATATCATGTTCCAAAAAAGATTGATTTTAGGGTAGTGAACTTGATGTTGCCTTGACAGTTTGTGTGCTCTGTTTCTCTTAACAAAGGTGAATGAAGCTGAGCACAAACAATTTTAAACTTGCAGATTGGCGCTAATTTTAATACAGGACACAGCACTGCCAATCCTACTAAACTTGTTGGCTGTCAAAACCCCTTTTTCCTTCTGTATTTTTTTATTCTTATGAAAGAAGGACAAAAATATTGACTGGGATTAGGTTCTCCCTTTTTCAAATACCTGAAGGCAAGTAATGAATTAAGTATTAGGAAGACTGTGGGGATTTCTTTAAGCCAGTCCTGCCGTGTTTTAGCACACAGCCCATTGTTAGTGAACAATTGCATTGGGTTCTTAAAGTATAAGGGATGTAGTCAGAGGATTAGATTTGATCCAGAGCAGCCCAAGTTGAAATTTTGTCTCTGACTCACAATATAGTAATGGGCAACTTGCTTTGCCTCCCTTTAAACCAGGGACAGTAATTCTCACAGACAGTGTCTGTGGAATAGTTAATGCAGTGAAAAATGAGTTTAAAGACATGGAAGGAAATACTTGGAGTAGATGAAATACTGAGCTGGAAGTGTAGTAGACATTTTGAAAGATGAGGCATGTGGAGTAAACAAGTTTGAGGTATCTCCATAATAAAGTGATCCCTAATTCATGTGCCTGTGGCACATCCAGCCCTGACTCTAAAGGACTGTGACTGGGCGTCTTTGTAAGGCAAAGTGATTAATGAGTGGCCATGAGAAAGGTTCTCTTAATGCTGTAAATTTTTTATGACCCTGCACAATTGATTGTCCCCAAAATATCCTGTTTTTGTACAAGCAGCTTCATTAATATCTAGCCCTGATTCTAAATAATGCAGTGCCTACAACACAAAGTGATGTGTGTACAAAGTGATGCTGTGCCTGTTTCTGCTCCACCTTGCAGGAGCCTGGTGCTGACAGCCCAGCCTGCCTGCAGCTTTTAGGGCTTTTCTGCAAAAAATTTGTGCTCCATTACAAGCAAAGCAGCCAGGAGTGCTGATGGTGCTGCAGAGGCAGTGCAGGTAACATGAGAGAGGTCCTTCCTCAGGGCCTCCTGCACGCCCAGCTTTGCTTGTGCAGCTCTACACGTGCCTCTCTCTGACACAAAGACCCTTCTTGGTCTCCTCGTGTGCTGGATGTCCCCTTGCAGGCAGCATTGAGGGTTACAGCCTTGCCTGGTAGTCCAAATTCTTGCTTGGCAAACTTGAGGGAAGATTCCCCTCCATAAAATCCCTGCCACAGGCAGGACTGATCAGGTGACATCTCCCTGTGGAGGTGGAAAGGACCCAAAAGGGAAACTCCTGGAAGCTGCAGCTGATCAGTGCTGGGTTGGGAAAACAGAGGGTGAATACTTTGTGGTTGCTATCAGAATGATGTGAGGTATCAGTGTTTGGGGACAGGGCAGTGCCTGGCTGGAATGAAGCACTGCACAGTGCCCAGCCCATTGATCAAACCTGCAAAGGGGGTGTTCAAAACAGCTGCTCTTTTGCCTTTATTAATGAAGCTGTTGATGAGGAACAGATTTCTTTCCCCTCTCCCCAGGGTTTCAGGTCATTCCCCTGTATTTGGAGCAGTGAGGCTCAATGTGCTATTGTAAAGCCTCGTGTTCTGATCGTTATCTTGTTGACTCAAACTAACCTTCCTTCCTGAAATAACTATTGACATGGCCCTTCATGGGTTTTTTTGGTTTTTTTTTAACAGCACTAATTGGATTAAAGTAATTGTCACGCGTGAAGGATGCGTGTTGGAGCACAAAGGGCACAGGGGAGGCTCAGCTGTGGGCACCATGGTTACTGTGACATCACTGGTTTGTTGTTCCCAGCAAGGATTCAGTGCAGCTGAAGCTGGAGTGAGGGTGGCCCAAACTGGGGGATTGCTGATGCAGCCCCTCCCGTTGCCATGGAAACAGAGGATGCAGTTTAAAGTTGCCTGCATGCATAACGTGGTGCTCGTGGTGTAAACAAAACCAGGGTCCTGTGGTGCCCACAGCTTCTGGAAGGGCAGGAATGGTGTCGTGGGCAGAGTGAGGAATCCTGTTGTGGTTGGACTTCTTTCCCATTGACTTTACTGTGCACAATGAGACAGAGTGAGCCTTGCTTTGAGGGACAAGAGCTAAACTCACAAGTCCCTTACTGTCCTGAGCAGTCTTGTGGTTGAGGGATTGCCAGTCCAACTTGATGTAATTGTTTCAGATTGGACCTTACAAAGTGCAGGCTCAAAAGTTCTGTTAAAACCATCCCTGGGATAACAGGGTTCCCATTATTAAAGTTAAGCCCCTGCCTACCTTTAAGATTTTCTTTTTAATATAACCATTAAGATTGTTCTCAACTCCTGCAAAACAGGAGCAGAGAAGCTTCCCTGTTTGAGGACTGGTTTAATATATTTTGATAAAGGTCCCTACTCCAGCAAAGAGCACTGTCACAAAATGGTTGGGGTGCTGAAATGGGTACTGGATGTAGCCCTGCCAGCAGCTCTGTGTCTTCAAGTTACTTTCTTCAAAATGGTGCTTTTTTGATGATTCCGTGATCTTTAATGTGAGGGCACTCAACTGTTCTGACTGGGGCACAAAAGCCTCTGACAGCCAGAAGTTGTGTGTGCTGCTGTACTTCAGCACTCTCCTGCATAAGTAACAGTAGGGGTGATTTTAATTTAGTTCCTGTAACTTCCTGTTTGCTTTTAGAACACTGTGCACTGATAAAATTATGTTGGTTTTGATGTGACAAGAAGTTCTGAATTTTGGCTTCTCTTAAGAGTGGAATAGCTCCATCTTTTGTGCTCCCTTCTTTCACTCTGAACAAAGCTCTTTGCCCTGGTTATGGTGATATGATTTTGAGTGTTTCAGATCCTTGACATACACATAAAGAAAAGAAAAGAAAAGAACAAGTTGTAAAGTATGAAACTGTGGTACTTTTAGGATAACCCAGCATTTTGTTTTACAGTCAAAGATGTAGGTTTTGTTTACCTGCAGTAAACAGTGGCCATGAATGGGGCCTGGTCTATCAGATATCTGCATCAGCAGGCAGAAGGTTGCTGGTGCTGAAAGCAGATTGCTGGTAATGAATTAGATGTCAGCTCAAATGCTGGTGAAGGAGTGGTTAACAGAAGCCAGAGCTGAGTCATTCCGCAGCACAGGCTGGAGGCAGAGCTACACCCTGAGCAGGCACACCCTGCCTGCCCATGGTACCCATGTGCAGAGTCCCTCCTGGGAAAACCCATCCAGAATAAACCAAGCATTCCTTCCAGGACCTTTTGGTGCTTCCATCATTGGCTTTCTGGGTTTTGGTGCTGTTTAATTCTGGCAGCTATGGCTGGAATGTGCTGTCATATTTTGTGCTGGTTTGTTTGTGGTGTTTGACTGCTGATCCTGCCACAATAAGCCAAATTACATGGCTGAGACGACAGGCTGCTTTTCTCATAACCTCTCCCAGCTTTTCTGTTAAAGTTTGCAACATGCAAGGTCCCAGCCCCAGTGTCACTGGTACCTCCTCAGTACCTGGTGCCTGCAGGTGAGAGTGAGGATGGCAGCTGCTGGAGCATAGCAAGGAAGGCTCTTGGTGGTGGGAAGACACCACATTGGAAAATCAATTGTAAGAATTAAATACCCCTCAGCCTAAATAATGTTCAACTGGAGATAGCTGGGAATATTTTTCTCTTAGCGTATGGAAGAGATTGAGAGCAAAGAGTTCATTCCTCTCCCCCAGTGTAAATTTTGTTTGTACCTTGGGTGCCTTTACCCTTTCTTTCTAAAACTGTACAGAACAGGTCTGGTTGGTGAAAACAGGTCTTAAGAGCTCTCCAGTGATGGCAGGAGTCATCTTGCTGAGCAGCTTCAGGCATTTTTGTGGTCTGATGGATTGTGTGAGGCACTTCATGCTTTCTCTGGTTCCCAAAGGAAGGGTCTGTTTCTGGGGACTTAATTGGTGTTTGTGGTAGCCTTGGCATCCAAAACAATAAAAAAATAGTAATTGGTCATAGAGAATGTTTTCTCAGCCTCCCTTGCCACAATAATATGAGCAAGTATGTTAGCAGGGTCCTCTGGGGATATTTGCTGTCATGTTCTTGTTCTGTGGTTACAGAGATGTCTTTGCTGTCCTTGTTAACTGAAACCATCAGCCAGCTGGAAACTTCTCATATCCCTATCTAAGTGGGCTAAAAAAATCCTGAGAGTTCAGTGTTATTTTAATGCATTCTCCCAGAAGAGTTTTGTCCAGACTATCAAAATACCCCCTTTCCAAATGGGAGCTGGAGGAAAAACACACCCCCAAAAAAATCTTCTCATTATTGTTTCCAGACAATGATTTGCATCTTCCTTACCCATGGATGATAGGTCTGTCAAGCATGGTGCTGTCAGTCTTCATAATTGGAGTAATCTCAAATCAGAGCTCTCGTGGGTCCTGTGGCACTGTGTGATCACTGCTGGAGGGAAGTAAGAACAACATCAGGAAGCTAAAGCATCCCAGGCTTTTGTAAGCACTGTCTCACTTATTTAGATTGAGAGGTTGTACTGTAAACAATAATCAGTGGTAAACAAGGTGAGAGGGTAGTTACAATCTCTTTTGGAAAGTTAGAACATGCCCAGATCACCCATTATCACCATGCAGCCTACCCCACTCTGCAGGAGCATTGCTGTGCTCAAAGTAGTTACAATAAAAACTCAGAGGAGAAGCCAAACCAGCTGAGCTGTTTGCAGTGCTGCTGTTGGCTTTGCAGAGATTCTCTGCTTGTAGACCTGAGCCTGTGGGCAGCCTGGGCTGGATTCCAGGGCAGGAGCACAAGGAGGACTCTGGATTAGATTAGTATTCTTCTTGGTGTTCTGAGTTGGTTGATGGGGCTGTTTTTCTTCTAATTCCCCAAAAGCAAAACATTACAAGGCAATCTTAATTTACACAGCCTGACTTGTGTATTTCTCCAGCTGATCCAATAAGCCACATCCTTAACTGTTTGATCCAGCATTATGCATTGCTGTTCTGGGAATGCTGTTCCTTAGGCTGTGCTGAGACTCCTTAGGCTGTGAAGGTTTCTGTTGCCATCAACCATCATTCCTTTGTGGAGCTGTGCCCCACTAGAAAAACAAACAAATTGCATTGAGTCACCTGGTTCTGTTCACCTGGGCCAGGTCATTTGCTAGACTAAGGCTTTGCAAGGTTTGCTCTGGTTGGAGACGCATTTCTAACTGGGAAAGGACATGGAAGATGTGAGAACTGGTGAACCTGCCTGTGGAAGGCTCTGTTTACAGCTGTTGGTCTGCTGTTGAGAAGGGAAGATGATAAATGGGGTTAGGCTGGCCCAGTGGTTAAGTGATATTCATGGGAATTATTCATCTGTGATTGTTGTGCTGAGGTCATGTGCTGTGTCCCATGCTATGCTGCTGTGCCAAGAGATTTATTTTAATAGAAGCCTTTAAGTAACTGGCATTCTTGCTAATCATGGTGCATCTGCTTCTCTGGGTTCCCTGTTATGAGTAATTTAATGCTATTACTTTAGCTAGAAGGGATCTGTGTCACCATCTGTCCTGAAAAGCTATTGATGGGGCTGTGGGGAACATGGAGTGTCATCAGCAGGAGAGAGGGACTTGGAAAGGGATGACTGGATTTCCTCTTGTAATACAATACAAGATGGTTTACTGTGCTTATGGGCTAGATAACCTGCATATAGAGGCTGTCAGCTACTCTGATTTTTTTGGGGACTATTCCTCAGGTATTTATAGAGGGGGAAGATGCTGTGTCAGTAGTGAGTAGCAATGACCCAGGTAATCTGCTAAATAAAGTCTCTACTTCTCTCTGAGGCAGAAACCTCTGAGACTGACCCTCGAGTGCCTGCACATCAGCACCTCCAGCAGATATTCCTTGGAGAGGGCCTGCCACACACTTCTCAAGCCAAATGTTTTCCTAATTGAGGGTTATTTTTAATTGTTGTTTACAGACCACTTCCTTGTGACAAGCCCTCTCCAGGCTGTAGCTCAGGCACAGGAGGCATGAGGAGGCTGCATGGCTGCAGAGCAAATTGCTCTTCACTGCCACAAGTGCTTCACTTTCACAGCACCACTTATGCCCAGAGCACCATCCTGGTCCCTCAAGTGCCTGTGGCTAAAGTCTTTATTTTTATTATATGAGAAACATATTTTCTCTTTGTCTTTCTGGTCAGTAACTGCACTGTTCACCATCTCTCCTGACTCTTGGCCCTTCCTGACTTCACTGCAGCTCGTTGTCTTCTCTACAAGCCAAGTGCTAAGTGTGAGAGCCTGGAGGGCTGGGAAGCAGCTTTGTGTGGGTTTATCCTGGGGAGTTTCTCTTTGATCATACTGTCCTTCCCAGCAATGTGGTGTGTTATGAGTATAAATTTGGCCTGACTCAAAAATCCTGGCTCTAAAGAGATTTTTTTTTGGTCAGCAGAGCTCTTATTTCACATTCATCTGAGGAAATGGTCTTGCTGCCCTCGTCATATCTTACGTAGATAAGTGACAAGTGGGAGGGCTGTGAAGGGCCAAAATTTGCTGAGGGTTTGTAACTGGGTGACAAAGGCTGTGGGCTGGAGCTGGTCCTCTGGAAAGGCTGGAGGAGGAAGCACACCCTGCTCCCAGAATAGGGTCTGCAGTCTGCTGCAGCTGCACAGAAGTGAATAAAATAACCACAATTCAGAAGTGGGATGTGAACTGACTTTCACAGAGTCTCAGTGAACTTGGTTTTTCCTTCCTGCCTTCTCTCCCAGTGAGCTGGGACAGTGACACTGTGTCACCCTCACATCTCCCACCATCAGAGCGTCACCAGTTCCACGTTGGGTGGAGAGGCTGCTGATGGAATTATTCATGTACAGCAAAATTGGCCAGTGTTGTGGGTTCTTCAGGGTTCCAGCTGTAGGGTGAGAACCAGGCAGCTCATCTCCATGCAGAGAAGTTCCTGTTAAAACCAGCTGAACAGGGAAAAGTGAAGTGGGGAATTAGTGAGTAAAACCCCTCAGTGGATTTTGGTCCCAAATGAGCACTTGCAGAATTTCCTGGAATTGCTGTAACTGTGCAATCTAGAAGGGAGTTTTGAATAACCTGGCATGAAGAAAACTCGTCTTCCCTCTGCTTATGATTTCCACGTGCTTCTGCCATATAATAAAACTCTAAATCTCTGTAATTTCTGTCAACTGTTCAGAGCAGATGCTGTGCAGTTATTCTGTCTGACACTTCCACTGTGCTGGCTGGGTTACTGCCTTTTCTGAGACCTCTGAATTAACCAGATTTTGGGGTCATCACAATTATTTAATGTTATTGTCATAAATATTTGTACAGGACTTGGTCAGTGCTTACATAAGAACTGAAAGACAGTAGTTTGTTAGAAGAGGATGTGTGCTTTAATGAACTGCCAGCTGAGTGTTAGAAATAAACTGTAAAAAAATACTTTTCTGTTTTTTTTTATTTTTATTCTGTTGCAGTTTGTGGGGCAGGAAAAAAGTGATTATTTAGATTGTCAGTTATTTAGGTTTGTCAGTTACGGCTGTTTAAAATTAAAATCACTTGAGAGGTCTTTATAAACAGGGCTATTTACTTCTAAGCAGCTCTGTTGGCTTAACATCCTGTCCTCAAAAGATAAGAAGCTGATCTCTTGCATCTTATTAATAATTTTCTGTTAAACCATGTTATCCTTTGAATTGTTTGTATGCCAAAAATGAAGAGTTGTTATTGTGTTACATTTCACAGTTGATTCTTGGTATAAAATTCCTTTTTTGCCCCCTTAATTTCCAAAGTACTCTGCTCTCGTGATGCTCTCAAATACAAACAATAATCTCAAAATGCTAACAGAATGAATCTGTTGTTTAGAAATGATGAAGGTTATACATCATCCAATCTGCTGAAATGTGTGAGAAATTAATAAATATTTGGTTTGTCTCTAGCTCATCTTAGAAGCACTGAAATTAGTATTTTTTTATTGAGGGAATTTTTGCCAAGTTTTCACTGAAGGATGGTCCTACAAATAAGCCAAAATGCGGAGGCTGCCAGGGGGTGCAGTGATCATTCTGGCAAACTTGGGCTGTTTCTTCCAAATATCTTAATTAGCAGAGCAAAGTCTCCAAGCTGTTCTTGGAGAGCTGCTGCTGGGCCAGATCACATGCAGCAAACCCCCGAATCCTGTGGGTGTAGCTCCCAGAATGGTCTTTATCACTGTGATCACAGAACCATTGAGGTTGGAAAGGACCTCTGAGATCATCGAGTCCTGCCTGTGATTAATTCCCAGTTATCAACTCAACCAGAGCACTGAGTGCCACGTGCAGTCATTCCTTGAGCACCTCCAGGGATGGTGGCTCCAATGCCTGGCCACTCTTCCAGTGAGGAAACTTGCTGGTGTCCAGCCTGAGGTGCTGCTGCCCCAGTGTGTGATTCTTCACGCTGACACATCACCACGGGCTGTGCCAGGCTGGACAGACTCCCCTTGGCTGCTGATGCAAAAGGGTTTTGTGCTGTTGGGTGGTTCAGAGCTGGAGCCAAGGCTTGGGGTGTGCTGTGTTACCTGTTCCAGGAGCAGGAGTTGAGGTGTCATTACAGCTCCGTTCAAACTGAGTGTCCAAATGGAAATTGGCGTGGGGTCATGAATAAATCAAATCTCTGTGTTGGCCAGATGAGTCTCTACATTTTAACTTTTTAATCTCTAGGTTTGGTAATCTTAGTGCTGGGGTGCTGCTGCAGCTCTGCTGTGCTCAAAAGGAGTCCTAGAAACCATCCCCAGCGTCCCGGTGCTTTGAGAGCCCGGTCCATGTACAATGCCCTGGAAAATGAACATTTTTGTGATGTATTTGTGATCTCTTTTCCCTTTCAGAAAAAGAGCAGAGAGGAGACATGCGGGGAAGGCAGTGGAGTGGAGATCCTGGAGAACAGGCCCTACGTGGATGGCCCGGGGGGCAGTGGGCAGTACACGCACAAGGTTTACCACATCGGCATGCACATCCCCAGCTGGTTCCGCTCCATACTGCCCAAGGCAGCGCTGCGCGTCGAGGAGGAGTCCTGGAACGCTTACCCTTACACGAGGACAAGGTAAAACTGGCAACATGTCCACAGCTCTTTCCCTGGGTTAAAGACAGGGCTTGATGTCACTCCCTGGCAGTGGCATTTCCCTCTCCAGTAATATCCTGCAGAGCAACTGGGGTCAAGTCCTAAAATTCCTGTGCAGTGCTTGGTGTCTGGAGTTTGCCTGGGCTGACTGCACACCTTCCTGAGAATTTGTGGCTCCTTGCTGTAAAAATGTGAAACTGTTTTGTCTGTCAAAGCTTGGGCAGTCATGAATGGTTTTTATTTAGTCATGTATCTGCTTAACATTGCAGATCTCTGCAAGCTCAGGGAGGTTATAAATGTGCATGGTGCTGGGACAGATGTCATGCTGAATCCTGTCAGGGAAGACAGGATGCATTTGTACAGGGGAAAGAAAAATCCTAATAAATAAATAAATAACCACAGCACTTCTTTTCTGAGAACTGTCTGTCATTTAACTAGGAAATAACAAACCTACATCCTATGGTTTTTGCCCTGAGGAGGGAAGAGAGCCAGAGGCTCTGTGGAGCCCTCTGGGACCTCCTTGTTTCATCTGATTTTGTCAGGCAGGACTTCACATACCCTGGAAAAAAATAACCTTTGTGCCAGTTACTCCATTTTAGAGCATTTGCTCTTTTGCATGTTTACAAATCTGATTTCCCTGACATCTTGCAAAATAAAAAGGCTTTAATGGGTATTTTGATTTTTATGAAAAATCTGGAAAAATTTTCTGGTTCTGTTTCTCTGCAAGTAGCATCAGTCCTGGGAAGGTGGGGAGTCAGTGTGTGCATGTGGGCTGTTGCCAGTGACTGAATATACTGGAGCTGCCTGACTTTTAAGTGATTAAAGTTCACTTCCAGTCAGTTTTTATCCCTTCTCTTGAAATGCCTATGAGTCAATCAGTTGGCCAGGAAACCTGTGCTGCACAGAACTAGTCCATGTTTTATTCTGCCATAGGTTCCAGGCAGGAGCTCTGCTTTTCTTCTTGCACAGGTGCATTTCCTGGGTGTCCTTGTATCAGTATCCATGTCACAACTTTTTAATATAGTGGGCCCAAAATTTATCTACTTGCTGAAAACTGGTGAGCTCCTGTCTTAAGAAGTTATTAAGGAACAAACTCTAGTTGGTATTTTAAGCATATCTGAAGGAAAACCTGAGTGAGGGCTGGCTGGGATTTGAGGCTGATTTACTCTGAGCTGTGTTGCTCTGGCCCCCAGGTACACGTGTCCTTTTGTGGAGAAGTTCTCTATTGATATTGAGACCTACTACAAAACTGACCCAGGAGACCATAACAACGTGTTCAACCTTTCTGCTGCAGAAAAAAGACAAACCATTTTAGGTAAATAGCTTTCTTCCTCTACTTTTCCCTGGTTTTGTGGTTTTTTTTCTTGGTTGTCCATCTGTCTGTCCATCCTCCCTAAACACACACTGCATCCCTGTCACTGTCACTGGAGGAAGGATTACATCAAGTAGGGTGAAGTTACCAGAATTCTCTTCTAGGTTTGATGTCAATCCATGGAAATAATTTAAATCCCCCATCTGTAAATTTAAGCTGATGCTTTTCCATCTTATATATGCAGCTCCCAAGAGGAGTAAGACATCTAATGAGTTTGGGGGTATTAAGTAGAAATGAACATAGAAGAGAAAAAAATAGCTGTATAATTGTGACAATATTGCTGTTTATTTGCGTGGCTCTTTCATGTATATGAAAATTATTCCTGTCTGCACTTTTGAAGCATGAAGTTGCATTTAATTTTTGTTCCTTCTCCTTTTAGTCCTGCCCTCATGTAGGTTAGCACTCACTTCACAGCTGTCTTTAGAAGATTGAGTTAACGTAAGGAATTAATGAGACAAGGCAAAAGTATTTTTAAAAAGTACTTTTGTACTTCACTTCAGCTGTCCTTATTGCTGGGCCTGGCTGACCAGGCTTTCACTGCTGAGCAGACTCAAGTCCCACCACTGCACTGAGAGGTGTCACAGAGCTGTCACTTCTGGGGAAGTGTGATCCTGCCCTTCAATCCAAACTTCAGATGCTTCTGCTGAACTCTGGGAGTTGCAGGTCTTTAAAATATGTTAATTCACTCCACTCCTGCTGCAGCTTCCACTTCTCCATTGTTGGATTGTTAATTAGGACTTGAGTTAAACTTTCTGCTTTCCAGAGTACATCTGGTCTAACAATAGCAGATGAGGAGTTCCCAGTCCCCTCCTCTGATGAGATGTTCCCTGGCAGTGTCTGTTCCATAGCAGGGCAGGTGTGTTTAACTGTCTTGGCTGAGACAGCTGCAGCACTGAGTGATATTAGAAAAGCTGGAAGGTGGAATGTACAACAGATCTGTGTGGAGCTGGAAAGACAGAGTGCGCAGAGCTGCCAGAGTGCTGTGGATCTGCAGTTACTGTGGGCAAAAACATCTATTTGGAGCAAAGCCTCTGTTTGCTGGAACTGTGTGTGCTCGTTCCTCTGGCAGAGCTGATCTCTGCCCAGCAGCAGTGTATAAACAATTTAAATATCAGTTGTTTAAGTGTAAGTAAAAAGAAACTAAATTGCTGTAATGCTTCTGGTTCTTACTTGAAACAGAAAAAACTCATGAAAAATGATGTTTTCTTGTTTTGCTCAGGAGAAGGAAACATCTAACTGTTTCTATTCTCTTTCTGTAGATCCCATTGATATTGTTAAAGATCCTATTCCTCCCCATGAATACAAAGCTGAGGAGGATCCAAAGCTGTATAAATCAGTGAAGACTAAAAGAGGACCCCTCTCAGAAGATTGGATTCAAGAGTACAAGAACAGCCCTGGGAAATACCCCATCATGTGTGCATACAAACTGTGTAAAGTGGAGTTCAGATACTGGGGGATGCAGTCGAAAATCGAGCGCTTCATCCACGATGTTGGTGAGCATTTCTGGCCTTGTAGAGTTCACTCCTTAATGTTTGTACTGAATTGAAACATGAAGGTGAGGTATGTGCAATGCATCACATTCCAAGACACGTCTGTGAAGAGATTGTCAGATCTGATGACTCTGTGGGTCAGCTCAGAAAAAATCCTGTTATTTTGTCACTTATAATCGTGGTGTGTGCAAATCCAAACCACGTGTATCCACTGAAAAGGTTTCAAGTCCTGTGTAGGCAACATCTTGCATTCTCCTTTTTACATTTTTTTTAAGATAAGCTTGCCATATCATTTTTCAATTCTGCCAGTCTTCTTTATTGTGACCAAAATCCATCCTGAAGGGCTGCCTAAAGAAATAAGCTTCACTTCAACATCCTGAGTGGTTCCAGAAAAAGCACTCCTTGGAGCATCCCTAGTTTCTACCTGTGGCTCTGAGTTGTGAGTAAATGTCCTTCTTTGATGGATGCATCATTGGTCGGTCAGGGCTTTTAAGGAGGAATTGGATGTGTCTGGGAGTAACTAAGTGGAGACAGTACAGGTGCTGGCAGTGCTGGCAGTAATTTATTCTTTGCAGAAAATCTATAAAACACCTGATACAGTTTCTGAGCCTTGCCACAAATGACTGGTTCTATGGCCAAGTGGAAAACCTAAATAGTGTTTTGAAGGAGTATTCTCATCTGAAAGGGCAGAGCTCTGGCTGTCCTCTGGCAAAGAAAATGCAAAAAAAAGGATGTGTAGAGGATGCTACCACCTTCCAGTGCACTGTAAATCCTCCTGCATGACTTCTACAGCTCTGCTTTTGATGTGCAAGTCTTCATGAAGTGCCTGCTTCTAGCATAAGTAATTTTCAAGCTCTTTGTAGTCACATTGCTCCTGAGAGCTAGTGTGAAAAACACTGATAGAGCAGTGGAGAACAGTGTGCCCCTGTCTCTGAATGCTCACAGGTTTTCTTACAGCTCCTTTGCTTTTCTTTGGGCAGGGATGGAGGCTTTTCCTGCTGTAGGCTGTTACAAGTGCCTCTCTGCACTGAACTCCCTTGGCGTTTCGGTGACACGGGTTAATTCAGTGTGTGCTGCAAAACACGGAGGCAGAATAACAACTCCATTGTATCTGTTAAATGAAAAAGGAGCACATGACTCTTCTGGTTCAGAGGTGTTTGGCATAGATTAACTGTGGTCCCTTAGAAATATTGCTTTTGTATTCCGTGAAAGATTGCCTGCCATTTCCCTCTTGATTGAGGCTTTGCAGAGAGCAGAGCCAGCTCATTGTCTGCCTTTCAAAAGCTTTTCCAGCCTGTTATAAAGATGGCAAATAGTGTTTTTCAAAGTGGTTAAGATGCATAAAATCAGGGAAGTCTTTTAGGCAAGACAAAGTAGAGAGAGTGAAAAGTGAAAGTAAAAGCTTGAGGTATCTGCAGGAGCTGTGAGGCCTCCCCTGCCCTGGGATAGCTGTGGGGAAGCCATGAGTGGGCAAAGTGCCACAGCATTTGTACCAAAGCCAGCAGTGCACGAGGATGTTTCAGCTGGAAAGATGTGCTTACAACAGGACTGACCAGGTTGAGATGCAGATCCTGGTGTGGGGCTTTCAGCTGGTGGCCAAAAGCAGATGGAGACCTTTGTGCATTGTGCACCTGATGGTGAGCCAAGTTCCCAGGAGCCAGAGTTGTTGTGGTGGTTCTTCCTTGGCATTTTCCTCCTGGTTCCTCTGTTCCCAACTCAAGCAACTTTTATTTCTTGGGGAATTAGCCCACCCTGTGCAGGGTCACCAAGCCAGCAAGGAAACCAACAGCAAGATCCAAACTCTGCCCAACGCGGAGCAATGCTTACTGGAGAAAACTAAAATTAGAGAATGGGTTGGAAAAAGAGCAGGTGTGAGGTAAGTGATGGATGGCTTGTGCAGTGTGGAAGGGCTGCTGAGCACAGAGGGAGGAACTCTGGGGGACGATGTGGAAACGTTCTCACTCGTACTGAGTGCAGCAGCCATTCTTTCCCATGACTAATTGGACAGTTACTCAGTGCTTTGACAGCCTGAGACACAGACTAAAATTGTGATTGTGGGCTATTAGTCTGCTTGGCTGTAATATTTGTATGCTTTTTTACTCCTTTCCCATAGATTTTAAGTTTAATTGGACTGGCACTGCATAATGTTCTGCTCCCACTTGCTTCCTAATGGTGCATGTGGGCTCTGAGTCTTTTGTTGTTAAACAAGTGTGTTGACTGTGTATGGGTTATTAATTATATACTGTGGCAAAGTGTGTTCCATCCCAGTAACTGGAGCTTTGTCTAACCCACTGTGTCCTAGGCTAAATATGCCCAAATTGCTGCACAGTGGTGAAGTGGCTTTTGAAAGCTCTTTTGCAGAACTTTGTCTTCACTAAAGCACTCAAATGACTCAGTTCATCCACTGCCCACTGGATCCCAAAGGTGGAGTTTTGTCTTTCCAAGGGGAGGCAGGTTGCAGGTGGCATGATGTGGATGTGACCACAGGCTTTTCTTTGTGAGGGTTCTGAGCAAGGGAGGGCAGGGAAGCAAACAGGTGTGGCTGCAGGTGGCCTTTGGTTGGACTGTACTGGCAAGGTTATGGCATCTCTTGGGACTGTCAGGGAAATAGTGTTGCACATGGACAATCAGGCATCCTGTATTTGCTGTCAGGAAATTGTGAATTATAAAATTATTTGGGAAGTTGCTTCTGGCTACAGATGCAATGGGTATCTGAACAGTTGCTTTGTTTGGATATTGATGGCATTAGGGGCACAACTTGTTGATTTATTTCTATTGAGTTCTTATTACATTCACTATTTTAATTTCACATTAGAAAACAAGCCCAGAGCTACAGACCAAAGCTTTTAAAACTCACATGAAGCCACCTCTCTGCCCTGGTTTGTCTAATGGTCATTTACACTTCTTTTTCTATGATGGCGTCCAACACCACAAATCATTTACAGCAGTCAGCACCTCAAGGATTCAACCAGCCTCTGAGTTGTTGAGGTGGTGAGCTGGAAATCAAATGATTTAAATGTTTGCACCCTGCTCAGCTCTTCACAGATGATCTTTCTGCACAGCACAGTGGGAAATGTTACAATAATTAAATCAACACACGATGACGGGCGCTCTGAACTCAGCCTGCACATTTGTGCATGTGTGGTGTTATTGTTTGTTTGTTTTTTTTTAAACAAAGCATTGCACTCTAGAGAAATGATAGTCTACTTAATGACTGATAACCAGCTGGTAGCTGCATCCTTGTCAAAAAACCTCTTCCCATTTTTTCTGGGTGAATTCAATAAGGTGTCTGATGAGGCTCTGGGGTTTTCCTCTGATTCTGGGGAAGAAGGCTCAGATAGGCTTGGGACATGTTGGTGGAGGGGGAAAACCTGCTGGCAAGGCAAACTTCCAACTGTGCTGCTGCTGGGGCAGTGTGTGACAGGGACTTCTGTGGCTGAGTAGGACACATTTACACCTTCTCTCTTTCCAGGGAGAAAAAGAAAAGCCAGCTGGGCCACAGATTCCCTCAGCACTCTTCTGATGGGCATCTGCTCCAAAGAGAGTTTTTCCCCATTACTCTCTTTCCTGGGTCTGGTGTCTCCCTTCCTTTTCACTTACCAATAAAAAACTGGTTTTTCTCTAAGATTTTGAAACAAAAATGCTTTGAGACTTGGTTTTTTTTCATTGCACAGGGAGAACAGCAGTGTCTGGACAGGTGAGGTCAGTCATTTGTAGCTGGATCCCTGTAGCTGTGTGGGACCCTTGTTGTGTCCCCTGGGTCTCTGCAGGGAGGCTGCAGGCTGGGCGGGAATTCAGTGCCCACTGCTGTGCCCAGAGGAGCCCCTCAAGTTCTCTTCCCTAGCACTGAAGCCTTTTCTGCAAGCCATGACTTTTATTTTTCCATTTTTGTACCTGCACAGTCTCGTTCTCCTCCAGGTTTTCTCCTCGTGTTTAAGAAAGAGAAATGCAGCACTGCTGGCACATCCCAGGTGAAGGCCAAATGCTGGGAAAATAATCTGTTTTTTGGACTTCTTAACTAACCTGGAGGGGTAGAGGCACAGCAGCTCTGAAGCCCTGTGGTGCCATCCTATTTTCAAAGGAGCAGAGCTTTAAGGAAGGGTGGTTTGGGATGTCTAATCAAAGGGATGTGAGCAGGGCACATGGGGAGGTCTCTGAGTTGGCAGGAAGCGGTGCAGGTGATGTTTGAGATCTAAGAAGGCGGAGAGGAACTTCAAGAGACTTTTTTTTACCCCCAGGTGGTGTTCATGTTCCCTGTGATGTTAGTCCATTAAAACACAGATACGTGGTTGGTGGCATCTGTGCCTCTACACAGAGAATTTCTGAGGAGTTGGGGCACTGATACATCAAGGCTGGATTCAGGAGCAGGAGTGGAGCCTGCTGAGCCCTTGAACGGGGGAAGATGTGGGATAAGAGCAACATTCACTTGTGTGTCTGATCACAGTCTGTTTTCAAGGTGTTCCAAGCAAGGTGGAATTGGACACTGTGGGTGTGGAAGTCCAAAGGGTGGTGGGGACAGCAAGAGAAATGCTTTCTTGGCTTTCAGTGTGGGTGTGATGCAAATTTAATCTTGGTTTTTAAGCTCTGCTGGTTGTCAATCATAACAGGAGGTGAAGAGGCTAAAACATTCTCCTGTAGTTCTGCAAAAAGTAATCTGGCAGGGGAAATAACTCTGAATCTCAACTCAGGTCAAACAGAATTAAGGTGCTGAAGGCTGTCATTCTGCCCCAGAAGGTCACACTGCTGGCTCAAACTTGCCTCTCCCTTCTGAAAGTCAGTCAGCAAAATACATCAAATATTGATAGATTTAATCTTACTGTGTAAATGAAGTTCAGGTTGAGCTGGTCCTGGCATTAGCTGCTGATCTCAGTGGCCATTTCCTCCTGGCAGCCTGGCTTGGGATGACTGGTGACATTGAGGACTGACCAAGGAGCAGAACAGACAATAAAGTGCTCAGATCTGGAAGGAGATAAACATAAAAAAAACATGCTGTTTGTGTGTTTAAGAAAACAAACAAACAAAATGTGATTGCTGGGAACAAACTGGGTCTTCAGGCTGAACATCACAGAAACTGTGGCAGTGGTGGATCCAAGGTTTTCTGTGCAGCAGGGACGCTCCTGTTGCTGGCAGCACCTTAGAAGCCCTGCACGTGGTGGGACCATCCCATCCCCTTTGGCCATGCTCCTGGGGATGGAGAGTGGCTTGGGAGGGATGTCTTTCCTCATGGTGGTGCTTAGAGAGCTCAGTCTGCAGCTCCCAAAACCTAAATGATTCTAATGTAGCCTGTTGATTGCTCTCTTAATCCCACTGACAGCAAATCCCACTGGTGCTTTTGGCTTGTCCTTCAACCCATCTCTGCCTCAGTTTCCTAGTAATTAAAGAGGAGCAATATTAATTGATGGTTTATTATCAGAAAAACTCCTGAGGATCAGTTGGTCAGTATTTAGAGAAGCTTTAAAAGCATCATTACTGCTGCGTGTTCCCATCAAGAATAAATAGCAGTTTGGAGTTTTGACCTGTTGTGAGCTTTTAAGGAATAATATTGGTGAAAATCCTGAGTGACTCCTATGTTTTAAAAGTCTTGGGGGTGTGATGATGTTAGTGAGTGAGTCTTAGTCTTGGGGAGAGTATCTGTTGCCTGGGCAGGTGCATTGTGTTTTGATACTGAGGCTGCTCTTCCTTTCAGATAAGTGATATATTGAAATATTTTAAATTGGCTTTACCCACTCCATTTTTCTCTTGCAGCAGAAGACAGATGGTATCTGCAAAATAAAGCATCTTTATTCCCTCCCTTACTTTGCTTTCTATCCCATTATCTCAGAAGCTCCAATTTGTGATGCTGTTTTACTGATACATAGAAACCAGGTGCAGAAAACGGGTTTCCAAGGACAGGAATGTGGGATGTGCTTCTGTAATGTAACAGCTGGGGAGGGCTGTGGAGCATCCATCAAGGAATGACTTGAAACTCTCCAGGATTAAAAAAAAAAAATCAGTAGCTTTTTTATTTTTTCTATTCTTTTTAACTTGGTAATATATTTAACTTTGAAGTTGGGATCCAAAGATTGCAACTTCCAGAACTTCAGGGAGTTGAAACTGTGCTCTGTATGTGGCTCCTCCTTGGTGAAGCAGGCAGGCAAAAGTCTTCCCTCCAAAATTAGGAAATCCATTTCCAAATTAAAAGCAGTGATGAAGACTGGCTGATTTCAGAGATTTCAGGTTGATTAGGAAGAATTGAGGAGATAAAGTAGATGAAGTGACCGGGTTGCCACCCTGACTGCGTGAAGGTCCTGCACTGCAGGCTGGGTGTCCCTGTAACGTCCCTGCCATGGTGGTGAGAGGCTGTGGGAGGGTGGCACGTTGGCTGCTGCAGTTTGTGGCTCTGGTGACGGGGACGTTCTGGCTTTGCAGGCCTGCGGAAGGTCATGGTGCGGGCCCACCGCCAGGCCTGGTGCTGGCAGGACGAGTGGTACGGGCTCACCATCGAGGACATCCGGCGGCTGGAGAAGGAGGCCCAGCTGATGCTGGCCCAGAAGATGGCCCAGTTCTGCGGCGAGAATGACGCAGAGCAGCACGGTGTCAAGGACACTCCTGGGGAGAAGGACGTGGAGCCCAGCACGGGGTCACCTGCCGACGCCGAGGACGCCTCTGCCAACAGTGACGCGGCCTCCGGCAGGTCGCTCACCAAGCAATGGTCCACCTCCTCCAAGTCCTCACGGTCTTCAAAGAGGGGAGGTAAGATGCTGCCAGTGACTTGCTCTTCTGAACTCATGGAGGTTGGGCTTTTGGGGGGTTGGAGCATGTCTCCTTGTGGCAGGTGCCTTTGGGACAATGTGTATTAGTCCTATGAGTCCTGTTAGCTCAGAGGCCTTCTTTGGTGGTGCTGCAGGCTCAGTCTTCTCAGATGACCCGTTTTGGGTTTGGGAAAGTTTCTAGTCATCCCATAACTGTGACTCAGTGTCACATGGCAGAGTTGCCAATGTCAAAAGCGCAGAATCTGTAAAAACACCACAGAAAAGCAGGCAGGAGCTGGCTGGCAGCACTGGGGCTCAAAAGACAGCCAGCAGCACAGAGTTAATCCTTGTTACTGAGGAGCTACTGATGGCTTTCTAAGGCCCTTCCATGGTCTTCCCTTGTGGATGTCTGTTTGTCCTTGATACCTGTGTCACAGCAGGTACCTGTCCTCCTTGGCTAGGGTTCTGTGCCACCACGTGCCTGTCATTTCGGGAGGGGTGTTTGGCTCCATGGAGGTGCACACAGTGAAACATCTCATCAGCTACTGGGGAGATTAAGGCAGGAGCCCCCAAAGGTGTGTGGGAGCTGCTGCCTTCCCCTGCTGATGATGTGCAGCAGCTGCTTGGAGACAAAACCTCAGCCTGGGATTCAGTGGGACTGTACATTGCCTTTTAAACACCATCCAGGAAGCTTTCGGGATTTTGATGTTAAAGCTCTGCTGTGGATACCCTGTAAGGACTCAGCTTTGAGTCTTGGATTTTGTTACTCACCTCTCCCTTGGGACTCACCTCGTTTTACTGTACTTCCCTTCTTTGGACCATTCTGTACAAAGGAGTGACTCCCCAGTGAATTCCAGCCACAAGGTTCAAACCCTCAGCAGTTCCCTCTCTGATTAGCCAAGTGCTGCTGGTAGCAGGGAAATAGCAGCTCTCACTGCAAGAGGGGAAGAAAACCCCCTGAAAACCCCAAGGGGCAGCATTTCTTCCAGTGATGGTGGAAGGGAACATCTGGGTGAGTGAAGCTTCTCCATCTATCACATGCACTAAGTATTGGGAGCTGAGTCTCCATTTTTATTTCCCACTCCATCACTGATTTCATCGCGGGGTGAATGAGAGAGGAGTTTTACCTTGCGATGACTCACTCGAGTGAGCCCCAGGGAAGAACCTACCAGATGCTTCATAAATCACTGCATAAAGATAAAAATACTGGCTACTTTGCCTGCGCCAGGATTTTATATTGATGCACCCATCTCCCTTTATGCTCTTTGCACAAACCCCCTCTTCCACTGCTGACATGTTCACTGAGATCTGGAGTTTTCAGACCTCTCAGGATTTCACTTGAAGGTTTTCACCGGGAGTAAAGCTTGAATTTCTTTTCAACTGCAGAATGTCTCAGCTTTTACAAGGAAAAGTAATGAAAGAAATTAATTGTGATGTGCTGGGAAGTACGTCACACAGATATTTTAATCCTCCTTCATGCTGGCAGCACATTACCATATGGAAGCAAGGAGGGCTGTCGCGACGCACCGCCACCTCCAGCTGAAAAAAAAGCCTTTTCTCCAAAAGGTTTTCCTTTTCTCCACCACCCGAGCGAGACCTGTGGTGATGGCAGGACCCTTGTTGCCCTCCCGTACGTTATTAGGTGCTCTATTTTTAGCAACTATTATGCGAGTGCCTTGACGTCACTGGGGCGTGAATGAGCTCTGCTCTGCCACCTCCTCGCTGGCTGCTCCCGAGGGTGGGTGCTGGGTGCTGGGGGCTGCTGAGCTGCAATTACATGACTCTGCACAGGGTCTCCATCCTTGTTCCATGTGACAGCCGGCTGGGAGACCAGGAGAATTTTACTTCTATATTCAACTCTGTTGGAACAATAGCACGAAACGGCTTGTGTGGCTGTCACAGTAACCAGAGCCTTTCAGGCTCTTGTACATGCTAAATGAGAGCTTGTCAGTCTCCTCAGGTTTTTGCTGGGTTAGGTGGCTGCTGTGAGTGCTTTGTGTGCTCTGTGTGACAGGCACAAGGGGACAAACCCTCCCTCCCATGGCTCTCTGGACAGAGCTCCCTTCAGCAGGCGGCTGTTCTGAGACAACTTCAGCCAAGAAGTGCTCTGGCTGGATGGTTGCTAAATTATATCTGAAAAAAAGAAAAGGAGAAGCCATAATGTTTTTATATTTAGCTCCGAGAACTCTGGAGGCGAAAGTGAAAGGGAGTAGGTAGGTGTGGGAACAGGAGGGCAAACAGCACTAAAAGGACTTTGAGGTTTCTCCTTGCTCTGTCAGGACCGCCGCTCCGACAGCTCCCTTTGAAGTAGTTGGATAGCATGTTGTTTAAATCATTCAAGTTTAAAGTTTAAACAGATCTCTAATCCAATTTGTGTGGAAGCAATTTCCTTCCAGAAAACAGATTATTCCTCTCCAGGCTGCTCTGCTGAGCTACCCACCCGAAAGTTAGCGAAGCAGAGGCATGGCTTGTGTGCTGATGAGAGGCACAGAGAGAGCTTCCAATCAGCCTGCTTCCTTCCTAATTGCAAACTTTAAAACCCAGCTGATTTTGCACGTCCTACTAACAATTATAAATAGCTGCCATTCAAAATAGCAGAAGAGTGATCCAAGCAGCTTTGCTTTAATGTAGCATCTTGCTGGCAGGTTCTACCAACAGTAAACAAACAGGATCTGTAAAGCAGTACACTGACATCACACCAGCATCATCAGGGTTTTGTGTTTTTTAATATTGCAGCAGTGAATTTTCTTGGAGAACACATGATTCTTCCTCCAGCAAAGATCATGTTGGGAACTCTCCGTCTTGTGGATGTAGCGTTTCGCATAAAGCTTTTCTGTTTTTTCCAGCAAGTCCCTCGCGCCATAGTATCTCCGAGTGGAGGATGCAGAGCATTGCCAGGGATTCAGATGACAGCTCAGATGATGAATTCTTTGATGCACATGGTATGTGGAGCCTAAATCACCATCGTTTCTTCCCTGAAATGGTGGGGTAAGAGAACGGAAGGCATGAAGGGCGGGGGGTGAGCAGGGAAGGAAGCGAGACTCTTTTGCTTTGAAGTCTTTTCCTTTCTAACCATGACGTGCAGCTTCTTCCAGCATCACCCAGCAGACTCTTACATTAATGCAGCACCATTTCAGGTGCAGTCTGAGCTGTTTGAGGGGATCTTGAACAGTCCTAGCCCTAGGGATTATATTTTATTTGGTGCAAATGAGTGTGTGTGAAATCCAGCAGTACTAACTGGGCTGTGGGTGTGTCCTAATGATTCACTGTGACTGATGATTTTTCTAATTTGTTTTTTAATCACTAAGAGGTATGATTAATTGTCCTGTCTGGGCCTGAAGAGACCCAATTCTGCCTTTATTAACTCCTCATTCTCCCATTCCAAGAAATAGAAGACCAAATGCAGCAAGGTACTTCAGGTGCCAAAATTAATCAGTGTTGATTCCAGAATTCTCAAAGTAATTTTGATTATCTGTATTGAGAGAACACTGTTCTATTTTTTTGCTCTGTACATGTGTGTGTGAAGAAGCTTTGTTCCTCTGCACTCATTTTATATATTGTACTTTATGCAAATTTAAGCCTGAAGGGCTCCATCTCTATTGACAACAGATGGACTCTCCTCCTGGCTTGTCTGATGGAAGTGAGAGGTGCAATATTTGCTGATGAAGTTGGGAAATGCAATTTTTAAAAAATGACACGCCAGTTTTGCAAAGCTGATGCTCATCTGAAGTTCAACCTCCAAAAATTGATAGTATTGTGTTCCATGTTCCAGAAGAGTTCTGCCATGAGTGTTTAGGCATGGATCTCAAACTGTGGGGCAGAAAGGGGTGTGTTAGTGTGGTGAGCTGCACAACAGCAGTGAAATGGCTGGGACATGTGTGAATTGGGATAAATGTGTGCCAGGAAAGGGAAGGGCCAGCTTAGTTTAAGTGTCACTATTTATTAACTTACGTAGCATTTACAACAAGTATGTGAGGGATTTATTGGAGCAATGTAAGGGAAGGGGAGTGAGTCATGCAAACAGCACCGTCGCTATCCACGCGCTTTTTGCCTTTTTAATTACTCCGTAATAAAATTGAGATGGAGGCAGCTCTGCCTGGAATCCAGGGCCCAGGGAATCCCTGGCATGCTCCTAACAGGCCTGGGAAGGGGAATTAGCAAAAATGAGCCTTGAGCACCTCTGTTGCAATACTTGCAGGAGGTTGCTAAGAGTAAAAGCAGCTGCCCTCCTGCGAGTCTCTGTGTGCACAGTTTGTCCTCTGCAGTCAGCATGGTTGGGTTGAAAAGTCTGCCCCTAAATCTGGTGGGATTTTGGCTCTTGAGTCAAGCTGCATGTGTGTGCAGCTGAACAGAGCCCCATCCCCGGAGGGACCTCTGGGTGCCCCTTGGCCCGCAGAGCCTGCGGGTCTGTGAGCAGGGATGAGGCTCAGCTCGCAGCTCATCCTGCCGGGGTCGGTACCATGGGAACTGGCAGGGCTCAGGATGTGAGTCAACAGCCAGCAGAGTTCCTCAGAAGTGCTTCCCATCCACACACTCGCATTTCCTCGCAGTGCAGTGGGCGTAACCTGAGCCCGAGAAGATTCCTTGTCTCCAGCTTCCCACTCACCCTCATTCACTGGTAAAGATAGTGACAAATACCGTAATATCGAATATCTATCCTGTAATAAATGCTAATAATGGGAGTAATATCCCATTCAGGGATCACTTGAGCAGCAGTAAGGGCTGTAATTAGACCTCTCAAGGAATTAAGTTTAATATTTAGATTAAGTTGTTGGAGGAGCTTAGAGTGCAATCGTCCTCTTAATTCTCTGCCAGCACGTGTGTTACAGGCCTGGGCTTTCCACTTGCTCTGGACAGGCAGCTCCACACTCCTGTGTGCAGGGAAATGGGGTTTTACTCAGATTCTTTCCATGGCTGAAAAAGGAAATGGCATGCTGGTACAAATTTCCAGGTTGCTCTCTTTTTATGGTCAAAGTTGAAATAGAAGCTCCTAAAAATAATCAGGCTTTGCTTGGATCTTCACCTAGTGCCCTTCATACATTCTTTTTTTAAGCTATTGCTCAGATTTGCTGAAAGGATTAATATATTTCATAACCTTTTTTTTGTTCCCCATTGTGGGATGCTTCTAGCTAATTATTTTCTTAGTAACTGTACAGCAATAAGAAAGGGGAAATCCTAGTCTGGGACTCTGAAGATTACAGCTTTTAGATCTTCAAGACATCTGTAATTACTGCTGTTATTACGTTTATAACTCTTTATTCAATTTACAAGCCCAAAATTTTCAGGAAAGACATACTAGGCACAGAGGTATAAATAAATTAGAAAGCACTTAACCATCGTAGCAGCAAAAGATGCATCCTCAATGGAAAAAAAGAAAAAAAGAGAAAGGAGAGCTCCCCTTTGTATGTCTCTTCCTTTTAATTACACTTCTAAGAAGATAATATTTTTTGGGACCCTTATTCTTTATTGACTGTGGTTGAACTGAGCCAGGGGATTTGGAAGATACTGAGATAGGCAGGCAAAGGCAGACCCATGTGTGTATCATCTCCTGAGGAAATCAGCTTGGGAAGTTCACGTTCCCTTTATTGCTCCTGCCTTTTAATGTTTGGTCCTATGAGCAGCAGTGATCCTTGTCCCTTCTTCCCCCAGAGAAATCCCACAGCTCTCAAACAGGGCTGGGAGGATCCCAGTGGGAATCCTTGCTTTGTCCTCTCCTGTGCTGGAGCATTCTGGCTGCTTTGGCACCATCAGAGAGAATGGCAAGGCAAAGGCCAAACACGGTGCCATTAAATATCCAGATTACTGCTTTCCATGTTTTAGGAGTTTTGTTTGTTTAAATCATGCAGCTAAAACATTTTGTTTACTTTTCAAAAGGTGCTTTGGTTTCTATGTAACAAAAGCTGGTTAAGTATATGGTTTATTTTGACTTAAGCTGTCCAAATGTGTACAGATTGCACAGAGTTGTGGGTTTTATTTAAAATTTTGGGGTTTGCTCTTTTCTGTATACATATTTTTGTGTTTGTGACTCTCAAAAAATCTGTTTTTTTAAAGAGGACTTGTCTGACAATGAGGAAATGTTCCCGAAAGAAATAACCAAATGGAGTTCCAACGATCTGATGGATAAAATTGAAACCCCCGAATGTGATGATGTCCAGGGTAATTCTTTTCCAAGTACAAACTGCATGTGCTATTTTACAGTATTTCCAGGCAATTGTTACAGCCTCATTGTGAGCAAGGTAAAACTTGTTATCCTCATCTCACAAAGGGAGAAGCTGAGACAGAGCATAAAAATGACTGCCCAGTGCTGCTGGAAAAGCTTTGCTCAGTGGGAGCTGGGATAGCTTTTGATTCTCTTTTATTTTCCACATTGGTTTGGCTCCTTTGTGTGACAGCCAGGATTCTCTCATATAATGATGAAATATCCCAGCTCTGTCTCAAATGACTTGAATTTCTCCTGGCTCTTCTTTCCTTTTGCTCCATCCTTTGTTCCTGGCTATATCTGCCTCAGTTTTATTTTCTGCTCATCATTATGAAATGGTGAAAGGAAGCTGTAGCTCCTCAGCCAGAGCGCTCACGGTGGAAGGTGACACTCAGGCTTTTCCTACAAAGTCAGTCTGTGTAGGCACAGATGTAGGAATACATCAGATCTCTACTCCCCGGCGTAGTTCAAGCAATTCCTTTTATTTTCCCACAAACCAATCATTTCTGACAGTCGTGCAGGGATTTCCCATTGTTGCCATCCTTAATAAAGCAGCAGTACCAGATCTCTGTAATGAGAGAAGAGCTCACTGATGTCCTCAGCTCTTACCCAGGTTACAAGAAATTGCTGGAAAATAAATGACCCAGCATTGCCCAGGTTTCTCAGGTGGAAGGAGGCAGGAAGGAGGGAGAGGATATTTGATGAAATAATGAAGGAGATGTGAGGCATTGGAACAAGCAGTGTCTTTATGGAAGAATGTCTTTGCCAAAGAGCATCTGGCAGTGCTGACATTTTACACCTCTGTGCTTGCAGGTGACTTGTACCAGGAGACATCAGCAGAGTACCACGTTGGCTCCAGCGTGGAGAGGCTCAGCATCATCGAGGTGAGTGCTTTGCCTTCTTGTAATGGGATCCTTTGCTGCTGGAATGTCTCAGTGTGGGATAAATGGGTCCCTTTGCTGTGAGCAGTGTCTTGTCTCCATGTGCTGCTCAGCCCCAGTAACACCTGTGTGTATCCTTTTGTAATTCTGATTTATGGGATTTTTCACCCATCTTTGGAACATTATCTAGAAAATGCTGTGTAGTTTGCAGGCAGCATCAGGTATCCAGCTGGAAAAAACTGGCAATCCTGTGGGGATCAGAGCAGCTCAAGGGTAGAGCTATCCTGCAAGATGAGCAAGTGTGGATGTGGGAGTGGGAGAACACGTTCTTGCAGCACCTAAGTGCAAAGGACAGCACTCAGCTGTAGCCCACAGCATGGAGCTGCTCAGAGTCGTGTTTGGAATCCAGTTATAGCACAGCCTGGGTCAGTACTCTGGGCAAAATAATGAATAAATAACACCACAGTGAGCCAGCCCAGCTTTCTGCACTTCAGAGTCCTGGTCAGACACCCTGGGCTGGCTGTTCTCGTGCTGCCCTTCAGCAGCTGCCTGTCTGTGCTGCAGGGGTGGTGCAGAGTGCCTGCATTGTGTCTGAGAGGTCCATCAAAGATTAGGAGTTTTGGAATTACTGTCTGTGCCAGGCTCTAAGTTCATGGTGGTTTGGCTTTTCCATAATAGACTGGGAGCTCAAGGGCCGTGAGGGGAGTGGGTGGCTGGGAGGGGAACAGCTCTGGCCACCTCAAAATAAGCAAGTCACAGCCCTAAGATTTCTCTTGGAGCTCAAGATGGCGTGGGAAACTTGTCTTCCTCAGAGTGCTGTGCAAACTCAACCCCCTCCTGTTTCTGCCTTCGTTTTAGAAAAAGAACAGACTTCAAAGCAAGATGAAAAAGACAGTTATTTGTAGTTGTTCACAAGCTGTCTGCTAAAATAGTATGAAATTCCTGTGCTACCAATTGCAATGATTTTCAGGTTAAAAGCTTCCCTCACTTGAAGGTGGTTCAGGATTTAGGTGTTTTAAGAGGCTCCAGATCTTACAAGGAAGTTCTAAATAGTTACCTCCACCCTTAAACTGATCAGCAGCTCCCCACTTCCTTCAGAGCAGAGGGTAATGAACTGAAAGGTGCCTCCAGAGCACTGCTGATAAACTTCTGCATGACCTGAGCTTGGTGACTCATGTTGTTCTCCAAATGAACACTTAAAACCCTTGTCTGGAAGCAGAAGAGGTGCTGAGACGCTTTGAGGGCTCCTCCTGTGCCTCCACCCAGGGAAGGGTTCACTGTGCAGGTGCTAAAACTGGAGTCAGAGGAGGTTTGAAGAGCAGACATGAAGACAGTGGAATTTTGCTAAATAATTCAAGGCCATTCTTATGCAGGAGGTCTGGAAAAATCATTATTACAGCCTTGGATGAGAATTTTAATACTTCTGGTGGGCTGTGTAGTAAGACAAGCTAAAACATTATCTGGCGAAAATGTGATGTAGTTGTTAGGCTGCTAATGTGTGCCTGGGCATGCTTTCCTCCCACCAGCAGGTCTGTCAGGGACTCAGCCACTGCTCAAAGGACAACAGGTGACTGAGGATGCTGGAATTAGAGCAATTTGCCAAATGAGAACACTGCTGCCCTCCATCCTTTCCTTGCCCCCTCTCAATGGAGCCGGGGGTTGCTCAGGATGTTCTCAGATGCCTCTGCTGGCACAGGGGTCAGGTACAGAAGGGTTTGCACAGATCTCACAGGTGTGGGATGGAGCATTTGAGTCCGTGTGGGAGCTGTAAACACTGAAAGCCCTGGTAGCAAATAGATATTAAAAATAGTTGCTGCTCTGTTGTGTTACAGTGTGTGCACATGGATGCTCTTGTTCCTGCCTGGGGCATCAGGAGTGGGCTTACAGCTCTTCTGGCAGGGCATTAATGATAAGGACACAATTCCCTCCTTCCCCCAGATTACAGCCTGTCTGTTTAGGCAAGGAATTGGTTCAACACAATAAGCAAATCACCTGGACAGCCAAATTATAACCCCTCACTATGTTCATGCAGCAGTCTCCCAGCCACATGCTGGCCATTCCTTGGGTTATGGGGTCATGAACTTTTTTCTTTTCAGTTCCTCTCTTGCAACAGTTTAAGCAAATCTGAAGTCTTATTTATAACTTCTGTGTTAGGCAAACATGCAATGACTGATCTTCCCACAACTTCTCAGTAACTTGCCACTTGCTGACCTGTTTGATCTCATTTCTTAATTTTGCTGAATGTGTTTCACTGCCAACTGCTGCAGCTGAGCTCAGCACCCCACAAAAAACAACACCCATCTCTTATTTCTGTATTTTTCCACCTTAATATACACAAGGATGTCTTTACTGCTGCCATGTTTTACCTGAATACAATTTTATGCAGTTTTTTTTTTAATTTTTACTTTCAGCATTCCTTCTATTTCTGACAAGTCAGACTGAGGCTATGTGTGCATTTGTGCATGCAAAAGTGTAGGATAAGAGACCTGAAAGGACTACTCAGGTTCTCAGTATTGTATTGTGGTGTATCTAATGGCCTTTGCCATTAATTAATTTGCCATAAATTAAGCACAAGTCACACCCCTTTGAAAAATGAGCGTTTCTCTGTGCTCTCTTCCATCCCCACCTAGGATGAAGCAGTGCAGCCATTAATGCAGCCAAGTAAAATCCATGTCCTCCTATTGGTCCTCCATGGAGGGAACATCCTGGACTCAGGAAGTGGTGACCAGAGCTCCAAGCAAGGGGATGTCAACACCATCACGACCGTGTTTGACACGGTGATGAGGGTGCATTACCCAGCTGCTCTGGGACACATTGCCATCAAACTTGTCCCTTGCCCAGCCATCTGCTCTGAAGCATTTTCCCTGGTGTCCAGGTGAGTTGATGCTCTTTTATCATGGAGTGGGGGTTTGTTTTGTTTTATTTGTTTCCCTGAGATGTTCTGCATGTAGCACTGGGAGCTCTGACCGTGCTTTGAGAATGCATTTATTAATGTCCCAGCCAGGCATTCAATCTCGATTTCATACTTAGCTGCAGTGAATACAGTAATCATGCAGCACAAGTTCTGAGATTGATTTATTCTAATTAATCCAATAAATACTAAGGATTTAATTCCTTGTCTGGAGGTTGTTCTGTCAGTGTAAGTATGTTGTCCTTGAAGATTTACGTTTGATGGGAGGGAAAGATTTATTAAGCTCTCACCCATTCGCAGAGGAATAAATGGCCTCTCTGTCTTGAGGCTTTTTTTTATGAACCACAACACTTGACTGTACTGCCTGCAAGTTGTTTTCCCCTTATTGCCACTGTCTCTTGCCTTCTGCAGCCTCAGCCCATACAGCTATGACGAGGGCTGTCTGTCCAACAGCCAGGATCACATTCCCCTCGCCGCGCTGCCCCTGCTCGCCACGTCCTCCCCGCAGTACCAGGAGGCCGTGGCCACTGTCATTGTCAGAGCCAACCAGGCCTACAGTGAGTTCATCAAATCCCAGGAGGGCACCTCCTTCAATGGCCAGGTGAGCCAGGGGCTGCTCAGGCCACTGCCAGAGGAAGGACAAGGGAAGCAATTTCCTTCTGAAATTCTCTCTGCCATAAATCTCTCAGGAGGGATGGAAATGTGACAGTGCTGGGCTGCAATAAGGAAGTGCTGTGCTTTCCATTCCTTTCCTTCTGAGAGGGAGAGATTATTGCTTGTGCTCTGTCCTGAACCTTTGGGATTCGAAGCAAAGCCTGAGTTTGTGTTCAGAAATGAAGCTCCAAAGCTGTGAAGTTAATCAGGTTTCAGTGTGACACAACTTGCCTGAGCAGGAATGTTGCCTTTGTTACTAAACATGGTCTCGTCCCCATTGCAAACCAAGGCTGTTTAAGCATTCCTGGCTTTAAAGGACCTTCAGCAGCTCATGCTGGAGCTGTCACACCCATGGGTTTATTTTTTGAGGCTGCGTAGCTACTGCACCTCATAATGAACACAACTGAGCCTCACACCTCTGAGCAAAGTGACTCCCCAGCCCCACAAGGGCAGACATTAGAGGAGCTGTGACACTGCACTGCTGTCATGTGGTTTATTCACTCTGAGCTTCTTCCCAGCCAGCCCTCTCCTGCCCAGGGATCTTGGTGCTTTTCTGTGCCTGTCTGCTCACACCCTTGCAGGCAGAACACTGTTACCCCTCGGGATACAAATGGGCAGAAGCTTCCCTGAGGTAGCACAGGCAGCTGGCAAGGGGGATCCAGCTTGCTTTCTGCAGTTAGCACCAGGATCAGGGCTCTGTGTTGCTGTCCTGTTGCTCCAGGTGGCTGGTGGGGACAGCCAGGACAGCTGAGCTGTGTGACAGAATGGGAGTCTGCAGGCAGTGATGGATTTCACTGGCTGAGCAGTTTTACTGATGAAGGCACTGGGCATCCTGTCACTCCAGCTTGTCCAGCTGTAATCCAGTCTAACTGTTAGTTCTGAACTGAAGTCAAGGGGCTTCTTTTTTTAATTTCCTTTTTATTCCTCCTCCCTGTCCTCCCCTGCTGCTGTTTCCTGTCTCAGGTCTGTTTGGTAGGGGACTGTGTTGGAGGGATCCTGGGATTTGATGCCTTATGCTACAGCAACCAGACCGTGTCCGAGAGCCAGAACAGCAGTCGGCGAGGGAGCGTGGTGAGTGTGCAGGTAATGCTGCTCCCAGCTCCTCCACAGAGCCTGCTTTGAGTAAGGATCTCCTGAAACAGCCAAGACTCTGTTCATTATCAGTGGCAGACGTGTCTTTGGGTGTCAGTTTGGGTGTGTTTGCTCTAAACAGGGATGTTTCACCCTCTGGTGTGAAGCATCACCCACACTTTAGGGAATGATTGGGCCTGAGATTCCGTACTGGCCTCAACTGGATCTTGGGGTAAATGGGGAAAGGAGGAGAGGAGGGAGGTGTTACCATGTGGGTGTATTCTTAATTCAGCTAAATCCAGACATTTCACATCCCAGGACACCGACCTTCTGTCTCCTGGGATAACAGTGAACAACAGCCACTGTTCCAGTGGCTCTAATCTGGAAGCCAGCAGACACCTCAGCAGGAGCAACATTGATATTCCTCGTAGCAATGGAGAAGATCCAAAGAAGCAGCTGCCACGAAAAAGGAGTGATTCATCCACCTATGAGCTGGACACGATAAAGCAGCATCAAGCCTTTCTTTCAAGGTAAGATGTAAGATTTAAAATTTGGAAGGAACAGATCCAGCAGTGTCCTGGAGCTGAGGGTGGTGTATCTGTGGAACCTGAGTGTTGCTTTGTCATCCTGTGATAAGCAAGGTGTAGGAAAACAATTTAGATTAGAGGGTTATCGATTTCAGTGTGTTGTATATGCAAAAAAATTAACAGCTTTTGCTGAGTGGCACTGAGAGAATCCAGCTTCTCTACTGCATCAGTGGTGCAATGGCACGAAGCCCTTTGAGCTGTTGTGTCACAGCCAAGGGAGCTGCTGCTCTGCTGTGCTCCAAGTGTGGGATGGAGGTCAGAAAGCAAATGGAGAAATCGTGTAAGGGAACTTGGAAAAAGCAGAGCTGGGAACCCAGCGTTGTATTCATTTTAAAGCATCACTGAAACCTGATTTTGAGTTATTCTGTCCCCTGCCAAGGCTGCTCCATTGCACCAAGGACATGTTTCAGGTTTGTTACTCACTGTTGAAGCCCCCAATATCACATTTTAAAGCTTTTTCAAATGGACATTCAGAAATGTGTCTGTTAACACAACCCATGGAATTTTCACAGCAGTCTGCCCATGGCCACTGGTCATTCAGGGATTATTTCTGTAAACCCAGAGGATTTTTCTGACTGAATCTTCTTCTTCAGCCTCTGAAACTGGACAGTCCAGAGCTTTTTCTCCTGTGGGCCTGGAGGAACTGTAGTCAATATGCTCTTAATCCCTCTTCTCTGATGTCCAGGAACTGGGGAGCAGTGTCCCCCACAGCAAACCCCATCACCTGCATTGCAGCTGCATCCAAGGCTGTTCCTTTTGCCTTGTGCTGAAGGCTTCCCCTGCATTTCTCCCCCTCCATCACTACTTGGAGTCATTGTTTTAGCACAGGGATTTATGTTATCCTGCCGTGTCAGGGCCCTTTGGTAGATGATTTATGGGAGAGAGAAGGTATCAAAGTGAATGTTGTTGGTGCACAGAGATAGGATATTCAGAAATACAGCTGCGTTTACAAAATCCCCAGTGAGGTTCTTGGCTATTTCCAGCAGGTTAATAAAAGGCAATCAGGCTCTTGTTCTTGCCTCCTCAAAACAGTCTCCTGTATTACAGGGAAAATATGAGTTGTGCAAAAATGTGCTGATTTTCCTCCTTGTTATTGACCTCAGGGGCACAGACTCAGTTAAGGAAATCAGGCTGGCATCTTGATGCATTTTTGCACCTATTTTAGAGTAAGTGCTGGGCCTGATGTGGATAATGGATTGCTCATTTTGTTGTTCCAAATAGCTTTGTGCTGGTCCTTCCTGTTCCATCTCTGAAGGGCTCTGCCTGCACCCAACATGCAGCACTTGTGATTCCCTGGCAAGAGCTGCTGGAATTCAGTGGGGTGACAGATTGCTGCATCTTCACTTCTTAGGAGTTTTATGTCTTTTTAAACCTCATTTAGACATTGGGCTAAAAATTAGTCTCTTCCCAGAGCTCAAAACCAGGATTCCCTCAGGGAAAGAGGCAGGTTGAAGCTGAGGTAGGAGCTGTCTCTGCATGTCTGTCACTCAGCTCTGTGGTGCAGGAGAGGCAGGGGAGCAGGGATTCACTCATCCCTGGTGCAGAAGAGGAGGCTGGGGAGGGATGCAGCTAAAGATGTTAGCAGAAGAGGCTGGGAGCAGGGATTCACTCATCCCTGGTGCAGAGGAGGCTGGGGAGAAGGAATTCACCTCATCCCTGGTGCAAAGGAGGCTGGGGAGCAGGGATTCACCTCATCTGTGGTGCAGGAGAGGCTGGGGAGCAGGGATCCCACTTGTCCCCTCCTGCATTCAGCAGGACATTGCTCCCATCCCTGTACCTTGTTCTCCCAGCCAGCACCAGCAGAAAGCCCATTGGCCTCTGCCATCAAGGAATGATTTTTCCCATGCAAAAACCAAGCCCTGGTGTGATGTGGCTTCGAGCAGGAGGTTGGCAGAACAGAGCCAAGTTTTCCTCCAGGGCTCAGCAGACGGGCAGCCTGGCACACAGGGACCTTTCTGTCCATGCCCACTGCAGATTTCAGCCTGTGCCAAAGACACTCATTTTTATTCATGTATCAGACCTACCCACTTCTCTGGGATAATGCCCAGCAAGCCAGAGCAGCATCTGGAGATTACAATCACACGTTTATTTTTAAATTCAGTCCTTCTGCACAACTACATTATTTCTGGCTGTGCTGTACTTGTATTATTGTAAATGAGTTGATTTGCTTCTGAAATCCATAAGCTCTTGTTTAATTAATGCACACAGTACATCTGCTGCTCTTTAAAGGGAGAACAGGGCACTGCAGGTTGCTTGGAGCATGACAGATCCAGAGTTCCCCTTGGCTCATTTCTTTTGATTGCTGAAAAGGCGATACCAAGTTCCCGGCAGAAGGAGTGAAGATGCCCAAATTGCTCCATGCTGTGCCTGCTCTGCTTCTTCCCTTCCCCAGGAAGAGAAGCTGTGGGAAGCTGTGTGGAATACACCAAACAGCCCCTGCACCCATCCTGCCATGGGGATGGGTTTTCCTCTGGAGCCTTTGTTGGAATCCCATCGCTGTCACCCTGCCTGCAGCAAAACCCAGCACGTTCTAAATGACTTTGCATTCCTCACACACAGCAAACTCACTGCCTTGCATCTTGTTAGCTAAAGCAATTGTAGCTCCACCAAAGGTGGCTTGTTCTCAGAGCTGTTTCAGGGCTGTGCAGCCTCGTTTGCATCACAGCAACAGGAGCAGGCTCATTTGAGCTGTCACTGCTGTAACCTCCCGTTCCTGCCGCTTTTGACACCGCTGTTTTGACTCCCCGTGATGTGTGTGCGTCTGGCATAAGTAACTTATCATTCCCTGCCTGGGAGCTGGGAGAGCAGAGCCGTGCCTGTGCGTGTGTGCAGCTCCAGGGGGAACGCAGCACAGCAGGAGCAGGAGGAGGTTCAGCATCCTCTGGGAACGGCGTTCAGCACTGGAGCTGTCACTGGGATTATTCCTTATTTGCCGTGGCAGGAAAGCAAAGTCTGCCTGAAACTCGGTTTTCTTCCCCAAAAGTGTGAGCATCTGCAGCTGCTCCCGGGTGGTGGCTGTGTCTGAGGGGTCTGTGAGCTACTGCTCTGTGCTGAGGATGGTGGAACAGCCCTGTTTTGGGACCACAGCAGTGCTGGGCTGTCACTGTCCTCAGAAGTGGCTGTGATGAGCCAGAGCTGTTGCACATGGGGATGTGACGAGTACAAACCACCTGGGGTTTTGTTTGGGGCCACAGGGCTGGCAGGAGACTGCTGGATATGCATCATTCCCAACTCCAGGCCTGTAAACCCTTTATCCAACCCATCTCTTATGATATCCATTTCTCCTACATGTTTTATAGAACCTGTTCTGATGCTTTTTTAAGTGTTTGCAAACACCCTCTTAAGGCACTGCTGGTACTGCCTTCAACTCTCTGCTTCTAAATATAATGAGATAACCCACTACAGCTACCACTGGAATCTGCACAACCTGGAGAGCAAGGAATTTGCAGCTTCGTGCTTTTGGGTGGGAATAGAAGCATCTCAGAAAGCCTTTTGTGAACCAGGTTATCAGTGTTACACATCTGTCATTTCACTGGCCCAGATTTAGACTGTAAAGAAGCAACTCTCCCAAATGGTGGATTTCCAGGATTTTCACCTAAGCAGTCCTGCTTCTTCTTCAGTGTCCAAGGAATATGTGAATTTAAATCTCTGTGTTAAACCTGTGCATTGCCCAGCCTGCACAACACAGAGGTGGAATTTTGCAAACAGATTTGACACCTGAGAGAAGGAGGAACAGCTGGACATGTTCTGTGATTTTGACTCCAAAGAAAAAAGCATTTTGAGGAGATAGTGTGTAAATGAACTCACCTGAAGCTTGATTTGTACATTTAAATGATGCCAGTGCAGTGGGGTCACTGTGGGTTGATTAGCACAGTTCCTTCACTGAAGAGATAGAAATTATATCCACTGTCAATCACTAATCCAGCCTTTGATTATGAAAACACAGTGACAGTATAATTCAGACTTTATTTTCTGTTCTTGTCCCAGTTTACATTCTAGTGTCCTGAGAAATGACCCCACATCCAGGAGATCCAGCAGCTCCACGATGCTGGATGGAGGAAATATTGGGAAGTTTGACTTTGAGATCACAGACTTCTTCCTCTTTGGGTCTCCCCTGGGTCTGGTGCTTGCGCTGCGGAAAACTGTGATTCCAGCTCTTGACAGTAAGTCCTGGTGCAAACTGCTCCCTTGGTGGGTGGTGTGGCACCTCCTGCTGCACTTGCAGGAGTCTGGTTAAACCCAAACATTTCTGTATCGTGTTTATTGCACCGTAAAGAAGCAGATCTCCCTGTGCTCTATGCACCACCGATTATCCCATTTCCAAACAGGAAAAGCACTGGGCAATTCTTGAGTCTGTAAACATTGTCATAAATAGTTTCAGTTGAATAAACTAGGAGGTGAGAGAGATGATAAATCTTTTGCAATTTTGTAACCTGACAGTTGTCCTTTTTAGAGACAAATATCTACAACATTCTAACAAGCAGTATTTTGATAGTTGAGGGGTTTTTTTCTTTGTCTTTTTAGTCTTTCAGCTCAGACCAGCTTGTCAGCAGGTCTATAACCTGTTCCACCCTGCAGACCCATCTGCTTCACGCCTCGAGCCTCTTTTGGAGAGGAAGTTTTACCTTTTGCCCCCCTTCAACATTCCCCGGTACCAGAGGTTCCCGCTGGGCGACGGCAACTCTGCTGTTCTGGGTGAGTCCCTCTGGGTCCACAGCAGCTGCTAAAGGGTTACAATTTACATGTCACATGAAGTTATCAACACAATTGGGAATGGTGAGAAGGAGAACTGGCCCTGTAGCATTAGCTTGTTCCTGATTTACCAGAATCGGAATTTTCTTGCAGTGAAATCAGTGCCTCGTGTCCTGTGTGCCCTGTGTTTGTCACACAAGGGCCTCCAGCTGCTGAGGGTCCTGAGCTGGTGACCTCTCTGTAAAGGCTTCTGTTTTACACCCAAACTGGTGCTTGTGATTGAGAGTGAATGAAACACAACTGAGTTGGCAGAATTTAGGACTTGTAGGACCAGAGAAGACTGGAGGGAGCAGAGTCTACAGTGAGATGATGAGATGATTTACTTGTTTGCATCCCATTTGTCTAATATTTGAATCATGCAGCACTAAATGAAAACTGTATAACTAGAGCTGGATAATTCTGGTGATCCTCTGCATCATTTTAAAGTTGAAAATCCAAAGAAGTGGCCTTCTATATGTACCAGTGTCTTTAAGTGTTGTAATTGCTCAGTATAGAGGTCTGATCTGTTAGATGGGCACAAACTAAACCCCATGTTTAATGAAGTGAATAAAATGCTTTCTGCAGGCCCCACTCACTTGTCAAATTTAGCCAAGATCTTGCTACAACACTTTTTAAAAATGGATCCACCCACAACTGCATTTGTACCCAGGCCAGTTACAACAGCTCAGGGAATCTATAGCAACTTGAAGAGCAATTTGCTTTTTGGGTGTATTCTAGGTATCAGCTGCAAGGGGCTTATTACAAAAAAAAAAAGCAGCTAAAGATGTTACCTTCTTTCTCTTAAATACATTCCAGAGCCCCTGTTCTCACTGAACCCAGAGGTAGAGGCCCCATTGACACCAAACCTGTGTTCTGGTTATCATTCTGTACAGCAGCAGGAATGTTAGAGCCTCCCTGGACCTCTGAGTTGGCTGTGTTTGGAGAGACACTTGCTATGCAGTGAAGTTAAACAGCAATTAGCTCTCCTATGAGAAGGGCAGAGTGATGGCAAAACCTCCAGGTCTGAGCCTTGTTATTTTAAGAGATACTGCTCTGCCTTCATGAATAAAACTGACAAAAACCAGTTTTAAATTATCTTTTTCCTGTAAGACAAAGCCTCTTCATTTGCTTATCAGAAAGTAACAGGCCATTCCTTTCCATTAGAGTCCATGTTGTGATGGACACATTACCCAGAAGGACTAACCATGATTCACCAAGCTGCTCCTGAAGTTACTGTTCACTGGAGGGCACTCCAGAAAAGTTAATTGCTGCTATAATTAAGCTGTATGTTTTGCTGATCACATAAAATTCAGGTGCTCAGTTATAATTGGTTTTGTACAAAACCTTGTGTAACACTGCTTGTGCACATCTCCTTGTGCAGGTAGCTTTTTTGGGAGCCCACAATTCAGAAAGCCTCTCAGGCTGTTTTTTCCCCCATTTTCCCATCTGTACTAAATGCTGGTCCCTGTTTCATTTCAATTGACTTGCAGAGTAAAATCAAACTCACATCCCTGCTTACTCCTGTGCTTTGCACTGTGTAGGCTGTGAGTCTGATTCTTCCCTTACAGCATTTTTTCCACTCATAGTGAAAAAGATTTCTCTGGATCTGCTGTGTATTTATGGATTTGGCTTAGAAGGGGGTGAAGATGCCTCCCATTTGTTGTGGAAATGCCATCGTTGTGTTCTCCTCTGCTCCCAGTTAATCTCTGATGTTGGTCTGTTTGGAAATCACCCATTTTGTTTCTTTTACTCTATTTGAAGGTTGTCTGTTCATTGAAGACTCATAATTAAGTGCTGGGGTGTAACTGTTTGTATGTTTAACACTTTGTGGCCGCATGTCTGTTGTTCTTTGTCCTTCTGTTATGTTTTTTTTTCCCCATCTGCTTCTAGTTGAGACAATCCAGAACAATCCCATCCTCCTCATGGAAAGTAGCCCTCTGGGTGCTCTCCAGCACCAGGACAGCTTCATGGAAACAAGTATCCCCGTTCCCGTACTGAATTGGCAAGATGTTTCCAATAAAAGTGCTGGTTGTGCTGAGTGTGTGTAATCTACACTTTTGTATTGTCTGTGGTGTTGGGTTCTTGGGGTCCTTTTTTGGAGATCACACTGTTGCCTCCTGGAGTTGAAACCTTCGTGCTGCGTCTCAGGCTGTGCCACACAAAATCACCACTGGGGATCACACCTGGCTCTGGGAGAGCCACTCTGGAAAAGGGCTTGGGGTTACAAACTCTGTCCCATTCTGGTGTTGGTGCTGGAGGGGAGCTGCTGCCATGCACAGCCTGGTTTGCTCCGTGCTGCTGGACAGAGCCTTTGGCAGAGACAGTCCCTGCTGGCCCTGCTCGTGTGGTGCTCACCAAGGGAGGATCCCTTGGGAAAGGGTGTCCTGCACTGTGCAGCTCCCCAGCAGCCACGAATCACCAGAAGTCCAATTGATGTCCATGTCACAGCAGATTTTGTCCCTTTGGCTGTTTCCTGTTTGGACACTCGTGGCTCTGCTGAGCACAGCACCGAGGCTTCCAGACCCCAGGGTGGCTCTGCGTGTTGGTTATTTAAATTAATTTCTTGTCTCCCGCCTTAAAAGCAAAGTTTGTTTTGCCTTATTTTCCATCATCAATGCTGCATGGCCTCATTTATTCTGATTGTGGCTGGTGCTACATCTGCAATTTTGATGAGATTTGCCTTTGTTTTGGTTTTTTTCTTTCCCGCGTGTCTCACTTGCCCGTTCTCGTTCCTTTCTCAGTGTTTTGCATTGAGAGCTGGGTTCTGCTGCCCTGTTTGTCTTTAACAAGCTGACCCTCACTGTCCCTGAGCAGTTTGGGCTCTTATGTGGTCATACAGGATGGCAACATGGCTGAGTTTTCCCAGGGGTCTCTCCTCTGCCTCCTGGAGGCGCAGAGGATTTTTAGGTGTGCAGTTGCCGTGTTGCCTGTGCTGTGAGGTTTGTGGTAAAGCAGAGGGAGAGGATCTGGTACTGTTAATTAACCACTTTGGAGGTCCCTGCTGAAATGCCATTTCCCTGTGAGCTGATTTCCCACTGCCTGTGGTCAGGACAGAGCCTGTAGAAGCATCCCTTGCCCATGCCCAATTAGATGGTCTTTAAGGTCCCTTCCAACACAAACCATTCCAGGATTCTATGACTTTCTGCTTTTTACATTGTGAGTCAAGACCACAATGTGTCCAAGCAGTTCTTGAAGTGAGTGTAGCAAGTGCTGAATCCCAGTTCAGCCACTGGACTGAAGGAGATTTCCAAAATCACCAGAACTTGTGACAGCAGAAATCTGTTCTTGGTGTCAGGGTAGTGACTGCAGAGTGCCCAGCACTGACCTCCAGTGTGAGCAGGGCCTGGCCTATGCTGAGTAGCTGCCTGGCTTTTCTGTGGTTTTTAATCTTTCTGGTTTTATTGATCTGTACATATTTTTTGATGGCTTTCAGTATTTTCTGCTTTGGTGCTCAGTCTCCAAATAGCACATACCAAAATCTGTCTTTCAGGTACCCCAAGGACTTACCTGATGGCTCAGGGCTGTTCCCTTATAAGAACATTGATAATTGAGTCCAAAAGTGAAAGATCACATCACCAAAATGAGTATTAAAGATCCTTAGGTAGGCCAAAACAAAAAAAGTGATTTGGCTTTCCATGTGCCCTCCCCTGGAAGTGCAGTTAGACCTTGGGCCATGGCATGGGTTGTGCCATGCTTTGCTGGGAGGGGGCTCAGGGCACTGCTCCAGCCAGGCTCCTCTTCCTCTCTCTGGTCCAGTGGCCCTGAGTCATCCCTGAGTCACAGGACAAAGTGCAGTAACCAAGGGCACCTCTGTCCTCGCCGAGTGACAGAGGAGCAGCTGGTCTTGATAAAGGTCTTGCTGCTGCTGGACCTTCTGGCTTCACTCTGGGCTTGCCTGGAGAAGCTCCCCGTGGCTGCCAGGACCTGAGCTGTGGCTGGGGATGCACCTCTGGGTGCAGGAGGCTTCCCATGGCTCCTGTCAGGAACTCCTGGCTGCAGGTGCTGGGGTCTGTCTGTGCCAGCATGGCAGTGCCTGTGACATCCCGCCCTGCTCACCACACTCCCCAAAAAAGCCTCCTTGGTTTCAGAGCTGCTGCTCAAGAACATGAAGCAGAGAACACACAAATTCAGGAAATGTGTTGTTAGCTTTGTGGGTTTTTTCTGCGAGTCAGGTCTCAGATTTTATTTGGAAGTTGCTGTCACTGCAGCTTTGGTGTGGAGGAAGCTTTTCTGAGTGGGTTGTAATGCATAAAACAGGTTTTTCTCCACATTTCCCACCCTGCCTTTTCCTGGCCTTTGTTTTTCTCAGAAACTGCCCTTTCTCAGGGACAGAGGGTGTGTGGCTTGGGGAAAGGGAGAAGCACAAGAGCACCTGAGTGGGCAGGAGCAGGGGAGCATTGCTGTCAGTGGCACCTTGTCCCCTGCAGAGCACATCCCTTGTCCCCTGCAGAGCAGACTCCTGCCACCAACACAGGCAGTGCTGAACTGAACTGTTCAACAGTGCTGAAACACCTCAGGCTGTCACAGGAGTGGGAATTGTTCCTCTGGTGACACCAGGATGGGGCTGGAATAGCTGCTGAGGTTGGGTGCTTTTGCTGCAAACTCATTATATTCCAAAATCCCTGGTCAGCCCAGGGAAACAAGATTGGCTGAAAAAGAGCAGGCCCAAAAATCTCACTGTTTCTTCCTTAATTCACTTTCTGGGTTCTGAAAAAGGAGCTGAAGTTGAGGCAGAGCTAAGTGAAGATGGGCTGATGGAGTCAAGGCTGTGGCCACCCCAGGCAGGCCACGCTGGGCCCAGCCTTTTCTCCTGGAGCACTCTTGAACTGATCTTCCTAATTCAAGCCACAGGTGCTTTAGGATAAAGCAGAGGAAGAAGTTCAGGTTTCTCTGGTGGTGAAACCTGAATCTGGCATTTTTCCTGACACAGACAAAGCCAAGCCTCTCCTTGCATCTGAGGAGGTTCGGGGAAGGTGTTGATCGTCACCTGTGCTGGGGCACCCCTTTGGTGACACAAGAGCAGGGCACAGGAGCATCTCATAGGCAAGAGAATGGAGAGGGAGAGGTGATCAGAGAAGGGAGGGTTGTTCCAGGTCTCCCAGGAAAGGGAATGAGACCCTTCACCCTTGAGGCATTTGTGGGGTTCAGTACAGCTCCTGTTTTCCACTTGGATTGCCTCTTCTTGCTCATGTTGGTGTTTTGTGCAGTCAGAAAACAGCACAGGCCTCGTGGGACCCGCTGGGTTGGGATCCTGGTCACAGCCTTGACAGCCAGCAGCCCAAGGCAAGGTGGAAAGAGGGGGAAAGGGCTGAGAAAGTGATGCTGCTGAGGGCCTTTCAGGCACAACGTGGGCTGTGTGTGCAGCTCATCATCAGGTCAGGCTCCTGCTAAGGCTCAGATCTCACAGTCCACAAAGCTTTTACACAGAGCAGCTTGTGGCCTGATTTTCCCTGCAGAGAACAGAACTCTTTTACTGACACTTAGCCACACATTTTCTGCTTCATACGTTCCCTCTCCCTGGCTGCAGCAGGATTTGTGTGGGCACAAACGCTGCTGCTGCGAACTGAGGGATTGGAGGGAGAAAATCAGTAGCCTCAAGCAAAAAAAGATTGATATTAAAATAAACCAATTGCTAAAACAACACCCCGTGTCAGCCGTGTGCCAGGATTAAATCCAGGGATAACTAAACAGGCTGGAATAGGTGGAGGGTGTTGATGTGTGGGAGTAATGTGCTCACATTCCTTGTGATATCTCCTGCCTGATACCTGGGAATAAATTCAGGTGCTGCTCCTCAAGTGCAGCAGAGATGGGCAACCTCAAACCCCTAATGAATTGCTTTGCTTTTGCATGTTAGTGCCACGCTGGTGCTGCCTGCTGTGAGCACCTGGTGTTGGCATTACAAACCCCTGCCCTGCAGGAGCTTGGGATATCCCATTTAATTGGGCCTCACAGCACCCACAGAGGGGTGGGTGCTCTCAGCTCTGTTCAGAGACAAAACTGAAATGCAGAGATTTTAACGTGGCTTTCAGCATCTCTTGTTTTGCCACTCCTGAGTGTTTGAGGTCCTTTTCCCTCTCATCTATGTGTAAGCTCCATGTGGCATATGGTCCATGTACTGAGGGGTTCGGCCTAACTTGGTAAACCTCAGGTTGGGATTTAAAAATCCAGACCTGCGTGTTGTACCAAAAAAGCTCTGTTTTCATAGAGCCTGAGTGCTCCCTGATCTGCTGACTCTGATGGGAGATACAAGTGCTCGGCACCAGACTCCCTTCAGTTGCCCTTTCTCCAGATTTATGAGTGTTGGCTGTGTCCTTCAGCAGTAAAATACAAGTCCAAATTTAGTCCCTGCCAGGCATGAAGATGTTTTCTTGATTTTTGCTTTTTAATAATGCTTCTATCTTGGAGAGATTCATTTAAATTTAAATATCTCAAGAAAACAAATACCTCTTTGTAAGGTTTTTTTTTGTTGTTTTTCTTACCTTGGTTATCTTGTCTTGATGTGAATGTATAAAATTGTGTATATTCACATCTGTATGTATGACACATGCTTGTTATTGCTGCTTGAACAAGTCTGCCTGGGTTTTTCTTTGGATCTGGTTTTTGAGCTACTTACTTTGCTTCTCTCAATCAAAGGCTGCTCCTCCAGCCACATGTCTCTGCCTGCTGTGCTATTTGCTTTCTTTTCTAACCAGAGCTCCAATGAAATGTGGGGTGTTTCTGTTTCATTCCAATCATCTCTGAAAGGTTTTTGCACCTACCAGCTTTGTTTGCCTCCTTCCTCCCCCCCGAGTTCATCTTGCCCAGCCTCTGTCTGTTGGTCTAATATTTTGATTTCCCTGTTTCAACTTTGTAGCAGATGTTGTTCAGTCTCATGGTGCCGTCTTCATGGAAAACGCGTCCCTGTCCACCCCCATTTCAGCCCCTCAGTTCAGGGGCTTCCGGAGAGCCAGTGAGATCAGCATTGCCAGCCAGGTCTCAGGAATGGCAGACAGTTACACTGCTTCCAACATAGCCAACAGTAAGTGTTGCACCCCTCCGAGGCTCTGCTCTGCTCCGGGCTGAGCAGCTTCTGTCCGTCCGTCTGTCCGGGGGGTGCTTCCCGTTCATGACCAAAAGCTCGGAATTATCCTGGTTCTGCCACACTCAGTGCCCTGTGTTAGCACATCCCCTGCAAGAACAGGGGGTGTGTGTGATGACCACGGCTGTGTTATGCATGTTGGACCTTGCTGGTGATGAATTGTTAAAGAGAAGATAATTAATAACTGTGGCTCTGAGCACCGTTTGGCTGCTGTGTGTGTGAGGGTTAATCCAGAGGGATGTGCCTGTGCTGCCATGGTAAGTCGTGCAGAACTGCTTGGGATCAGCACTTGAGACCAGATGGGTAATGCAGGATGTGGCTTGATGCAGATCCCTCAAATGTGGCCCACAAAAGCAGGGATGAGTAAGCCCCTCTGTAACGCTGAAAGGCAAGGACAGGTTGGTTCAGAACAGAACATTTATTAATTTGCATTAAAGATTCAGCTCTCCTGCAGCCTGCAGGGCAGCTTCCAGTCACTTATGACCCATTTCCCAGAGCTGAATGAGGAGTAAAAGGGATTTTTTATTTATTATTTTTCCCCAAGACATGTACAACTTCCTAACTAATGCAGTAGAGAAGAACAGACTTTGTTAAGTGGAGAAGAACAGACTTTGTTAACGGCTCAGCCCCTTCTTTGTTTCAGCTCAGGTATGAGATCAACACTGTGTCCTCAGGGACCTCTGGTAACTCAGACCAAAAGAAGGCTGAAAACCCAAAAAAAATCCACAAAAAAAACCAAACCAAAAACTAAAAACCATGCATGTGAGGAAATTTTCAGCCCAGACTCTGTTCACAGAAGGTCTCAAAAATTTATAGATACGTTCCTGGCACGAGTTGTGAATTACTCACTCCATCATTAATTGCTAAGGTTAATAAGGCTCCCGGAGGCAGGTATGAGCTGTTGAAGGTCTGTGGGCGCTGCTCAGGGGCTGCTGTAACCTCCTGCCCTGTTTGAGGCAACACTCAGCAGCAGAACCAAAATACCTTCTCTGACAAACGAGGCTTTCCTGCTCAAAGTGTGTCCAAGAGCCGACGCCGCACTCCCCACGTGCGTCCTTCTACTTGTCCTGACATCCTGCCAAGCACTGCTAAATAGGAATCTGCTGGGGAAGCAGCTCCTGGGGGAGAAGGTGTTTGTTTTGTGCTGCTTTCCCACCCACGGGGAGCTGCTGGGCTGGCACACAGTGGTGGTTCTTGGGGAGGTGTTTGTGCCAGGGTGATGCCCCGAGGCTGGCGTGTCCCACGGAGAGATCTTTGTCCTGAGCTGCAGCAGGGTTGGGTCACACAACACTCACCTCTGCTTTCCCCATGCTCTCCCCCTTGTGCAGCTTCTGCTTTGTGTAATTTATTCCTCCACACGGCCATCAAAGCTGTTCCTGAGATCAGGGAGGAAGAGTTTTCCTTTGACTCGGGAGTGTCCCCCGAGCTCTGGCTCTGCCTTTGCTGCTCTTGCTCTCAGCCTCGTTGGTGTGCTGGCAACGTGGAGCCGTGGCACTGAGGGCTGGATGTGATCCGTGCTTATCCCCAGGGAGAGCTGGAGGGGCACTGCAAAACCACAGCTCCCTCCCAGGAGCCTCCCTAGGGGTGCAGCTCCCCTGGTGCCGTGAGTTTGTGGAGGATGAAATCAGTGTGTGCCATAGTAATAAGTGATTTCTGCTTCTTTTTTTTATTTTTCCTTTTAGAAACCAAACACCACTTTTATCATTGTAGGGGGTTTAGCCTTCTGTCCCAACTTGCCCTCCCTCACAAATCCCCTACCCAAACCTCATTCAGGAGGAGTAGGCAGCATAAACACGAAATGCCTGCCAAGGGAAGGAAGCTGAAAGGGCCACGGAGCCGGGCTGCAGGCTGTGCTCTTCGGATACCAGACCTGGACATCAAGACAGGTATTCTGGAGAGATCCACTCCTGTCAGCCTCCTCTCTCATTTGGTAGTCACAGAACTTCACAACAAATCTCTGCGCTTCACTGAGGCACTTGCAGTTTCTGATTGCATCTTAACAAGTATTTCTGTCACTTTGTCCTGAAGATCCATCATAACACCGCTAACAACTTGGCAGGAGCAGGAATTCTTCTGGGCAGAGCTGAGGGGACAACGCTTCTGCCTCCACCGCTGTCTTTTGAGCATGGAAGAGTCAATCCTGTCTGCTCCCTGTAAAGAATCTGAAATTACCCAAGCTGGGGACTTGCATGAGCAATGAAAGTTGGGACATGACCAGGAGCTGTCAGTTTGGAAGGCAGGGAATCAGAAGTGGCTGCGAGGAGGTGCCTGTGAGCTCTGGAAAAGCCACGTTGATCTGTCAAACCTTGCTCCTCCTTCCCATGGCTCTTCAGAAAAGTGGGGACTATCAGGGTGAGGGTGGCCTGGCACAGCCAGGGCTGGGCCATGGGGATGTGCTGAATCCACGTCCCTCTGCATTTGCTGTGGTGGGAGCTCTGTGCAGGTCTGTGGAAGGAGCTGCTGGATCCATCTTTTCAGTTCAGCATCTGTGCTCATCCCCAGCCAGATTTCCCTTTGCAGAGGGGTGTGTTGGATTGTACCTTAAACCTGGCAGCTTTCCTGGAAATCCTTAAAAAGGGAACATTGTCACAGAGACAAACCAAGCTTGAGGAAGCCCTTGTCAAAGCCCCAGCTTGCATCCTGCATGCAAACACAAACAAAATTCTTCTGCTGCTCTCTTGATCTCCATCTTTCTTTCCTTGGCTGCTTTTCTGGGCTGGAGTGCACAGGGACTGAGGACTCTTTGCTGCTGGGAAAGCAGCTCATGGCTTTGGGGTCTGAGGCTTTGGACTGAGACGTGCTAATTTCCAGGGATTGGGGCAGGACGTGTGTGTGGGCAGAGCTCAGGGCAGTTGAGGTGTGGGGGTGTCCCGGGGTGAAGGGTGCCTGTCAGACACCTGCCTGTGAGTTGTTGGCTCCCTGAGGGAGAAACTTGTCTGTTTTGTTTGTATCCCTGCCCCCCACTAAATCCCAGTGTATTTTTCAGTCCCCCTTGCAATGAAGTCCCAATACTGGCAGGTACTTGTCTTGTTGTCCACCACAGAGGCTGTGCCCCTGGGAAGGCTGGGCTGCAGTCTCTGTTGCCTGTACCATGGTAGCCCAGGAGGGCAATGAGGATTTGTTGGGGACTGCCAGTCCCATCATCACGTGCCATATTCCCTGCCTTGTGGTGCCTTCTAGCATCCTGTGGATTCCCAGTATTCAGTCCTCTTTAGTGTGGCCAATACCTGGATGCAATTCCCTGGTGAAAGCTAAAGGAGTTGGAAGCAGGGCCGGAGAAGGGCAGAGCACACCCACCCTTCCTTCCTCCCACAGCTCCAGGGAGATGCAGAGGAGCCTTGAGCCCCTTCCCTGGGGTCTGGACTAACAGGCAATTAACCCACCCTGCAGTGCCTTCCTCTTTGCCTAAACAAGGGAGAGCTCACTGCTGGTGGTGTGTTCCTCCCTTGGTGTGAGCAAACACCAAGCCTGGGGTCACCTGTTCCCCCCGAGCAGCAGGAGCAGCCTCCTGGCAAACCTGGATATGGAGCCCTGAAATCCCTTCTGTGAACCCTTTTGTCTGAAGGAGTGTTTTGTTTCTGTAGTTGCTGCCAAGTGGTGGGGAACCAAGCGGATCGACTACGCGCTGTACTGCCCCGATGCCCTCACGGCTTTCCCGACCGTGGCTCTGCCTCACCTCTTCCACGCCAGCTACTGGGAGTCCACGGACGTTGTGTCCTTCCTGCTCAGACAGGTACAGTCATCCCCTCTCCCTCATCTCCCTGGGGCTGAAAAATGCTTAGGGCTCTTTGTTTTTAACAGTGCACCTTACGTAAGACTTGTGGATGCATAGAGGTGAAAAAATACTCTTTGCCCCTGCAGATCCATTTTCTTCTCATTTTTTTTTCCTCACCTGTGGTGTTGGTGATGCTGCACACATACAGACTTCATGGATATGCTGTCACACCTGCTTGGTTTGGGGCTGTTTGGTTTTTGGGCTCTTGCCATCAGAGCAGGTTTCAGTTGGGCACACTGGAGACCCATGGAGAGAGCCCAGGGCAGTTTCCTATCACATCCACAGTGGCAAAGGTCAGTGGCACTTGTTTCTTGAAGTGATCTGCATGCCAGGTCAGATCTCAAGTCTGAAACTGAAACTTCTCAAAGGACAAATAAAACCTGCACCAGATACAATAAAACCAAAGGGGAAGTTTTATATGAATTCAGCATGAATTGATAGGCAGAATGCAGTTCTCCATTTTGCCTTTCTAAGTTATTGTTGTCTCCTCTAGGAACTCACTGGGATTTAGTTCTCATTCCTGCAGCACAAAGCAGTTCTAGAGCCAGGAGAATGGGGATAGCTGGTGTCTGGAGTCTGACACGTCAGATTTTATCAACCTGTATTTGGCGTAAAATTTAAATTTACTGTCTAAAACATGTTTTTTCGCTAAAAGAAATATTTTCCCTTCAGTTCCTTGGGGATGAGGGGGAGTTATTCGCCTTAAAAAATATGAACTTCCCAGGGAATGACACTTGGAGCACAGAGCTGGAAAAAAACAAAACTGAAAGCAACTCTGTGGTTTGTGTTGCCCACTTCAGCACCGGGTTTGCTTTGCATTAGCTCAGCTGTTAAATCCTCCCTGTTCTCCTCCAGCCCCCTCTGCTGCAGCTCGCAGTTATTTATGATTCTGTTGGCAAACTTTCTTTCAGTGTTATCTTCCAAATAGTGTGAGAACCATGAACAGCAGCGGTGGCAGCTGAGCAGTGCTGATAATGCAGTGAGCCCCTTCTCTTCCCAGGCTGTGTCCAGGCTCTGCCTGCACACTCCTGCCTGGATGGTCCCACATCCAGCCCAGCCTAACAGGGCAGGAAGGAAGAGAGAACTCCTATTGTGCATGAGGGGGAACAGTCATGACAGTCTCATACACAAAATCTTCCACTTAGGAAACAGCCAGTTACTCAGATTCAGCCCAAACCTGGGTCTGCAGCACTGTGTGGTGTTTCAAACCTTGTGGCTTGAGTACCTGCAGGTACCTCTCCATCCATTCTAAGCCTGCTGGTGGCTGCCTGGGTAGTCTGGCACCCCTTGCCCAGTGCCTGTCTCTGTTCACTCCTCTTTGCCTTGAGACCAGGGTTTTTCTCATCTTTTGTCTTCTCGCTGTCCTTCACCAGCACCACACAACTGCTTCCCCTAATAAGGACTTGTTTCTAATGGCCTTTGAAAGTCATCTCTGGACAAAATGTAAAAAGAAGCTGTTGAATAGTTTTAGTCTCCAAAGATTAAATCTTATTAAAACAAGCCCAGATAGGATTCAAAATACATTCCTGATTTAAATAATTTTCAGTAAAATTTGTTATTTTGTTTACATTGGATTTCCATGAGCTCCTGCCCCAGCAAGCTCTTCCTCCCTGGGGTCCTTTTTCCATTTCCCTGGACGAAAACCAGCTTCAGCTCTGCAAAGAGAGGTGACCCATGTCAGCCAAGCTCAGCTGGAGAGCTGCTGACCTTACAGAGCATGTTCAAGACCTTGCAAAAGAGCCCACAATTAGGAGGCTTCTTAATTTTTTGGTCACTAAGGACTACTGGCAATTTTGGAGTTCTATGTGCAGGGTCACCTCCCAGTCCTGCAGAGTCTTTGAGCTGTCCCCCAGCCTTTGGGTGTTATTCTTCCATTCTAGAAGTTAAGAGCAACCTAGGTAGGAGTTAACCCTCCTCTCTGCATGTTCCTGCCTCCCATCTCCATCCATGCCCTGGTGACAGGCAGGAATTGCCCCACAGAACTGGCTGGTTGGCAGTGTCCCACCAGCACAAAGTCCTGGAGTTCTGTCAGCCAGGATGGACAGACAGCCTGGGCTCTGCCTCACATGCAGCCAAGCCGGACCCCTGTGTGCCTCCACAGGGGTCAGGTCAGTGAGAGGAGCCACGGGACAAGAGTTGGGAATTTCAGTAGGAATTAGAAATGAGCTGAAGGAACTGTCGGCATGCAGCCAGTCAGAGCAGCTGGTGCTGGATCTGCTGTGCAATGGGGAGGACTCCAGTGCCCCTGCAGACCGTGGGAAGGGACTAATGGATCCCTGGAGGAAGGGCAGGTATCTCAGTGCACAGCTCATCCCGCTGTGTTTGAGTCAGTTTTGTACCTCCTGACAATCCAAAAAGCCTCCATCCCAGCCAGGATGAAGTCAGCACTGGCCACAGGCTTTGCCAGTGCAGAAAAGGCCACTTGTCCTGTCCAGCCTGCAAGCTGCCAAGCCAAACACCCAGCAGCAAACTCAGGGGCCTCTCTCCAGGCACTGCCCTTCCTCACTGCAGGCTCAGGAGATGCAGAACAGCCAGGCAGGAGGAGAGGGCTGATGCCTTGGGGGATCTGTCCTCCTGCAGGTGATGAGACACGAGAACTCGAGTGTTCTGGAGCTGGATGGGAAGGAGGTGTCTGTCTTCACCCCCTCCAAGCCCCGGGAGAAGTGGCTCCGCAAGAGGACGAACGTGAAGCTCCGGGTAAGGGGGATTGTGGGGCTGCACAAGCTGCTCTGGTTTGGGCTGCACAAGCTGTTCTGAGGGCGTGGCACAGACAGGGGGTTGTGTTGCATTGCTGGGCTATTTAATGGTTATATCCTACCTGGGTGCCTGTAAAAGATGTGTGTCAGCAAGGTCTCCTCTTAGCTCGAGTCTGTTAAACACAGGAAGCGTTGGCTGTGGGTCAGGGAACGAGTCAGAATGGAACATCTTTCAAGGTCCAATAATACCAGTTCTCAGCTCAGTAAATGCCCTTTGCTCCCAGTAAAGTTTCCAGATTTTGAGAGGGCAATTCTGTGCTAGAACTAAAACAATATCAGCAGATTTCTCTGGCAGCTGTGTGTATTTCCTCTTAACTCCAGAGTGATAGAGTTAATAGAGAGTATCAGAATTGCACATACAGCCTGCCATGGAAATTGGCTCTTCAGCACTCCAATGCACCCATCAGTTCAGGGCACAGAGCCTCACCTCTGCCACAGGTCAAATTCTTTCCCAGAGCTGAGGGTGGAGTGGAGGGGGGAATGGCACAGAGAAACCCATGCTCCAATTTGTCCAGTTATATTTGGCATTTCCCTGTGAGGTTATCCCTTGCTGCAAACTGTTTATTTTCTTTTCCTTCTCCTCCCCTCTTGCCTCGTGCAGAACGTCACAGCCAACCACAGGATCAACGACACCATTGCTAACGAGGATGGGCCCCAGACCTTAACTGGGAGGTTCATGTATGGTCCATTAGACATGGTCACCCTCACAGGAGAGAAGGTACCGTGTGTGCTGGGGGCTTGTCACCATGTGGTGACAGCTGTGGGACAGAGGTAGAGCTGGTCAGTGCTCCCTCAGTCCCTGCTGGGGTTTGCTGGCCAGGTTCTCCTGCTCAGACTTGTGGGTGCCTCCCAGCAGGAGCAGCATTTGTCATCTCTGATGTTTGGGTGCTGCCCAGCTCAGAGCAGGGTCAGCCCTGCTGCCACCCAGAGGGGCTCGGGTGGGATGTCCCTGTGCCTGTCCTGCTGGGGGTGACACAGCCTCGCTGTCCCCAGGTGGACATCCACATCATGACCCAGCCACCGTCGGGGGAGTGGGTGTACTTTGACACGGAGATCAGCAACAGCAGTGGCAGGATTTCCTACGTGATCCCCGAGGAGCGGCGCCTGGGCATCGGCGTCTACCCCGTCAAGATGGTGGTCAGGTGAGGGGCCTGGGGCTTGCAGGAGGAGCAGAGGAATTGGATGGCTCTAGAGCATGGTCCCTCCTGTTGCTGGGTGGGTTCAGAGCCTGGTTTGCCAGCAACAGAGGCAAAGCCATTTGAATCTGCAGCTGTAAGGGGAAAATGCATGTTTTATTCTGGCTCCTGCATCACCACCAGCACGGGAATTGAGCTCCTGCTGCAGGAGCAGGTCTTGTGCACCACAGGGCCTCGTGGCCATCTGCAAAACTGCACGACTGAGCATATTTTAAAGAACATAAACTTGTTCTTGAGGGACAGGACTTTGTGATGATTCACAGCCCAGGGGCTCCAGCTCAGCTCCACTGCTGGTGTTGGGCTTTGGGAGGAGGAGGAGGGGAGCATCTTCTTGGTGGTGAGCCCAGCAATATTTTTCTGAGGGTAACTTTTGAGTCTCTGCTGCCAAGGAGTGCTAGTCCATCCCCACTTGAACACAGAGACCCTCACACAGTGCCTGTTCCTGCTCTAACCGAGGGTGGCATCACTGTTGGAGCCTTTGGGTCAGATGTGGGAGCTGCTATGGGCTCGTGGTGCTCCACAGGTCCTGTTGATGCCTTCTGCACATTTTGATGGCTCTAAACACCTGCATCCTTTCCCTCAGGGGTGACCACACGTTTGCTGACAGCTACATCACGGTGCTGCCCAAGGGGACGGAGTTTGTGGTGTTCAGCATCGACGGCTCCTTCGCAGCCAGCGTCTCCATCATGGGCAGCGACCCCAAGGTCCGCGCCGGGGCCGTGGACGTTGTAAGGTCAGGGCAGGGCCTGGGGCAGTGATCTGACACCGGCCGTGCTCCGCAATCCATTGACTCGTGCCTTTCCTTCCAGGCACTGGCAAGACCTCGGCTACCTCATTATCTATGTCACGGGCCGCCCTGACATGCAGAAGCAGAGGGTGGTGGCGTGGTTAGCACAGCACAACTTCCCCCACGGGATCGTGTCCTTCTGCGACGGGCTGGTCCACGACCCGCTGCGGCACAAGGCCAACTTCCTGAAATCCCTCATCACCGACGTAAGCCTGCCTCTGCTGAAACGGGATCGTGGCTCGGGCTTAGATTGCTCCTCGTCCAGCCACCGCTGTCAGCACCAGTCTCTTGGCAGCAATGTGACCTGCAGTGGAAGATTAATCTCTTCATTTTATTTTCATTCCCTTATTGCTCTACAAAAGTGTCTGTGCTGTTAAATTGTGTTGCCTCTGCTCTGCGCTGCTCCGTTTCATCACTGCTCCTCAAACCCCTCATGGAACAGAGGCAGAGCCTCCCTTCCCCCCACACATGCACTTTTTTCACCTCCTTGGTGGCTTTTTGGCTGCCTGTGGTGGAGGCAACAGGACTGAGAGGGGATGGAGCTGCTAAGGTTTTTGTGTCTGCCAGGTGAAGGAGCTGCCAGTGTCCCAAGCACTTGCTCTGCCTTAATTAGCAGGAAAAGCCTGTCCTTAACTTTCTTAGGCTCCCTTTTTGGCCTGAGTGTCAGTGGAGGGAGCAGCTGGCTCTCAAGTTGCTCTCTGGTCCTCCACAAGTTTGGGACCAGGGTCAGAAATTCTTTCTCCATCTCCCTGAGCTGTGGTTCTTGGCTCAAAGCTGGCCAGTGTGTGGTGGCACCAATGCCCACACCTCCCCTGCCAGCCCCTGCTCCAGCCCACCACAGAAGGGGTTGTCCAGGAGCTGCTCTCTGCTTGGACCAGAGGCAGAGGTGTCCCTGAAAAGCAGCAGGTTTTGCTGCCTGTCCCTTCTCCCTCTGCCCAGCAGGTAACAGCAGCTTGGCTGTGGAAGGGAACATTCCTGGCTGATTCCTGCACAGGTTTGCAGCTCCTCTCCCCCCGTGACAGCAGGGAAGTGTGCAGCATCCTTGCCCCCTGCAGACCTCAAGGGAAGGCTGTGGATCAGCGAGTGGAGATCTGCTCTTGTATCGCTGTCGCTCCTCTTGTCACGGCCTGTAAACATCCCCAGCTCTGTTAATTAGCACTTCCCTGGGTGGTCCATTATCCAGCTGGGAACTTGCATTAGTTCCAGTGACCTGAGATTCCCACAAATGCTATTGGAAAAGCCAAATCCCAGCCTGCTGAGCAGCGCGGGGTGCCTGTGTGTTGTGACCCTGTGCTGCTTTCTGTCCCCCCAGCTGCACATGAGGATCCACGCCGCGTACGGATCCACCAAGGACATCTCCGTGTACAGCTCCATCAGCCTCCCGCCCACGCACATCTACATCGTCGGCCGACCCACCAAGAAGCTGCAGAGCCAGTGTCAGGTAGGAGCCAACCCAGCTGAGCCCTGGAGGTGCTGCCAAGGGCCTCCCACGGGAGGGAGGTGGGAATTTGGTCATCACAAGTCTGCTGACTGAGCCGACAGGGAACTGTCCCGGGGAGCAGGGCCACAAAATGGGTCTGAGCAGTTCCATGGGTGGTGAACCCAGCAGAGTGACCCTCTGTGGCTGCCAGTGGCCACAGAGGAAACGCGTCCCACCCCTCTAACGCCTGCCCTCCCCCCGCAGTTCATCACGGAGGGCTACGCAGCCCACCTGGCCCAGCTGGAGTACAACCACCGCGCGCGCCCCGCCAAGAACACCACGCGCATGGCGCTGCGCAAGGGCAGCTTCGGGCTGCCCGGCCAGGCCGAGTTCCTGCGCAAGAGGAACCACCTGCTGCGCACCATCTCCTCCCAGCCCGCGGCCGGCGGCCACCGGCCCGAGCGCACCCAGAGCCAGTCGGACAGCGACAAGGACAGGGACAGGGAGCGCAGCCAGAGGAGCATGAGCATCGCCACGGGCTGCTGGGGCCGCAGCGCCGCGTCCCGCCTGGAGGCTGGCCTCTTGGGGCAGAAGTAGCCAGGCCAGAGCCAGGATTGTCAGCTGCAGCCATCGGAGGAGAAAATAAAAGGAAAGAGGGACGAGGCCAGTGTTTCGGGCTGGAAGGGTAAATATGGTGCTACTCTCATAACACGGTGTTCTGGGGAGAGACGGGGTGTTTCCCACACGGAACGCGCAGGCCTTGCAGCGGCAGCGTCGGGTTTGTGCAGCGGGAGCCCGAGGAGCAGCTGGAAGTCGGGGGGAAGTCTCCGGATTGGGACGGCGCTCTCTCCTGCCTCCTTCTCTCGTGCAGGGTCAGTGACTGTAAATAGGTGCCTCCTCGCCTTGCTAGCCATCCACACGGTGACCGAGCGCTGTCCTCAGAGCCACAGCAGCAGGGCACGAGGCTGGGGGAGCTCGTCCTGGGCTGTCCCGGGAGTCAGGTGGGGGCTCTGGGGTCGGGTAACGCCGCTCCCCCGGCCCCAGCGAGGGATTTGTGGTGGGCTGTGCCAGGCAGAGCGACCGAGAGCTTTTCCTGGACAGAGAGCTCCACGTGCAGCCACTTTCTCGAGGAGCTGGTGCAGTGCAAAGCTGAAGCTGCATCGAGGCCGTTGGCAGAGGCAGAATGTCGGCAGATTCGTGCCCAAGACAGCGGGGTCATTATTGTTATTACTGTTATTTTTTAAACAGATCTTTTAGAAGCCGATGGAATTTAATGTGTTGACCTATTAAAAGAGGAATACAAGCTATTTTGTTTGAGCTGTTACAAACCTCAGACACTTAATTGCTGTTAAAGTCTCCAAATAGTCTCGCTATGTATTATTTCCAGCAAGTAACCACCATATATTTGGAAGCAGCTGAAGGCACTCAGCAGCTGGATTGCATTGCAGTTCTTCTCATCCAAATGCAGGGTCTGACTCTTCTCAACGTCCACCTCTGAGACCTTTTTTCTTCCCAGGTTCTCTCCAAGTTCAGTAGCAGCTTTCATGGGAACTAGACTCGCTTCTTTTACCTATAGTTACTGAACTGTAAAACCTCATTGTTTTTTGCACTGATGATTTTTAGAATGGAAACCTGTTACCATCTCATGTAGCTACACCAGTGTTTGTAGTGCATGACAATGAAATATTGCTAAGCCAGGGTGTGTGTGGATATCTATACATATATACACACACACACATATATATATGTATATATTTAAAAGAAAAAAACAAAAACAATCTGTGCAGAAGTTTTTCCAGCAGTAAGGAGACTGTAAGGAAGTGTGCCAACAATGTCAGGCAACCTTAAGAAAAGGCCATATCTTAATTTTTCGGGTGTGTTTCTCAGTGGATGTGCCTGAGCACTGGGTTTGTGCTGCTGGAGCGAGCTGGCGGGCGCATGGCAGAGGACTGGCACCCCAGTGGCACCCAGACAGGGACAGAGAACAGTGCCTGGAGCCAGGGCTTGCCAGAAAGGCCCTCAGTGCTGTCCCCCCGGGGCCAGCCAAGGTTCCCTCCTTGCACACACCTCTGGGGCAGAGGGGCATCCACACAGGGGTTCCACGGAGCCCATTCACAGACTACAGCTGGCCTCTTCACGTGGAGATTTTCTAGTCCTACCGAGCTCCCTGACTGTGTGTAACCCCGCTTTCCCCACCACACTCTCCTGTCTTTGTATCACTTTCTACTTACGAGGATCTTATTTATAACAGAGAATTTTTTAGACTGGCTGCTTCATTTTCTTAGCAGTTTCAATAAGAACGGTGCAGGACGGCCGCACTGAGATACACAGCACTGTGAACGCTGCTCTGCTCACTGCCCCGGGCCACGGCAGACAAATCCAACTCATCCAGCTCATGTGCTCGTGGTGTGGAGGGCCCAGGCCGAGGCAGAGCAGGGACAGTGCGGAGCTGCCGCCGGCATCAGAGCCCCTGGAGCGCTCAGACCCGACTGCAAAACGTTTAACCACTTCTCTTTGGTAATTATCCAAGTACAGAATGTACCTGATGACTTTTTGTTACCAGAAACTGACTTCCCTTTCTGCTGACTCAGCTTGGCTCTCTCTGAATGTACATCCAGAGCTTTTACTGGGTTTGAAAACAATGAGAATTTGTCCCAGCTTTTTGCTAACCGAATGTTCTATCAAACAGATGCCATCTAAGTAGGAAGCCAAGCCACAATCCATCCTGTGAAGTCACCAAACCACATCACTAAATAATTTCTGCAAATTTGGATATGGCCTTTGCAAAATTCACCTTTCCTCCAAGTCCAGAACCAAGGCATGACCTGTACATTTTCCAGTTGTTCACATTTTCTTATGTGTAGATAGTGTAAAACAGAGGCGAATGTAAATGTTCAACATAAAAAGTGGATATATAAAATTGAAAGTTATTTATTTATGTAGAGGAAAAAAAATGTCTGGAGGGACTGGAACCTTCAGGGTTTATTAATATTTTAAAAATGTAGCTTTTTGTTTCAGGCATTATGTACAAAGCAATTATTTTATGGACCAAGTTTAATGTAACTGTCAATGAATGCAGAAGTGCAATATGATACTCACCCTCTCCATCACTTCATGTTTGAAACAGCTCCTAACAGTTAGCCTGACAATCACAGCACCTCTGTCCTCATCCTTTGTTGAGCTTCTTGAACCTTGCCCGGGTCCTTCCCCTGGCCCCCCATCCGTTGCCATTGTGTGGATCCAACACGGAGAAGCAATTGTAGAGCAGGACCTTTATTGCTGCAATAATACCCTGGGAGGTGGGTGTAGTTACCAGGAAGTAATGCCACTGAGTTTCTCTTCACCAACTCAGTCCATCCCCGTCTGCATCGCTCAATCCTCAGCCGCCCCCATCTGGCACTCATCCCTCTGAAGCAGAGATCAACACTCCCAGAACAATAGCAATAGTTTCACTCTGTGTTTATCACCTGTTTGTCCCGAGCTGTTTTGGAGAGCAGTGCATGTGACCCGATGCCTTTCCACGCGTATGGAAGAGGATCCGTTTGGATGAATGTATGTTCCATCCTTACTAAAGGGGCACTGTCAGGGTAAAGATCTAATTTATCCTTGTTACGAGTAACTTGTTTGCTTTGAAAGGAGAGAATGGGAAGTTTCTTGTCCTCCTCCCTCGGCCGCTGTCTGGGCAGCCCTCGGTGACAGCCCACGTCCTGCTCTGCACATCAGCACAACACAGCCTCGGGCTTTGGGGTTGCTTTTCCGTTTCCATGGGAATCAAACTCTGCTGCAGAGCTCAGATTTTTTATGAAAAGCAGCTTTTTATATTACTGCACCCTTAGGCCGGACTTTCTACCTGACGCTGTCCCTTCAAAGTCTTTTAAAAACCAGTGAGAGGAGCCCGTGCATTCCCTCCGAGTCGTTTTCCTGGCTTTGCTCAGATCACTCAGTCAGATGAGGCGAAATCCTAATACCAAAAACCGTTTACAGTGTCAGGGGCACGAGCCCAAAGCAGAAATCAGCCAAAGGGTCACCACCACCCTCCCAGCAGCCGCCGTGCTTGCTGTAGCAGCCCCTTCTTCAGGTATCGCCACTGTTTGCTGCATTTCCTATTAGTTCTAGAAGCCTTACGGTCCCCTCCCTCTGCCTGTTGATACCCTCGACTGTCAATTTTATATTCCAACGATGTTAGTTATATTTTATTTATAAAAAATTGCTCTAGGGGTACCAGCTGTGCGTGGGAAGCAGCGGGGGGATGCCCGAGGGCGCCGGGGTCGCCCCACGTGTGCCGTGCCGATGCCTCGCGTGTGTGTGGCAAACCTTCTGTACAACTTCCTTCTCCTCCTTGCTGTTAGTGCATCGTTCCAATGCCTGGTGTGCTTTGTGTACAGTACCATTGTGAGTTACACAGATTAAAGAAATGGGAAGGCTCTTCTCTGTCTGCTTTTTTGGGGGGTGGGGGAGTACTCTAGGAACAGACGAGTCATCAAATGTGAGCAGGTGCCAGTTTAATGGGGTTACAGCCATGAACAGAATGAGGAAACCCTCTGTGGAGATCAGTCCTGCAGGACTCATTTGTCCTTTAACCCATTTGTCCTTTTCTTTTTTTACAGTTTGCAGATTTATGGACTTTCCAGCAAGGGAAAAGGCTGCTGTGTTTGCTTCAGAGCAGCCCTGGGCAGCCCAGAGCCCCAGCGCTGCCCAGGGCCTGTGCTGTGGGGAAGGGACACGAGTTGCATGCAGGAGCAGAGAGCAAGGCAAAGCCACCCCTGCACAAAGCACACCTGCACAGATGCAGTGTGCCAGGTCAGTGCTCCCCTACCCGAGGAGGTGAAGCTGCAGGAAGGTTGGGAGAAACTCAGGGGTGCAGAGGAGCTGCAGCCTGAGCAGAGCCACAGCCACTCCTCTCTGAGCAGGCTCAGTGAGTGCAAAGGGCCTGTGAGCCAGATCCAGCAGGGAAAGGGCCATGGGCAGCCCCTGAGGGGAAGAAGTGGCAGCCAGCTGGGTGTTTTGTGGCCTTGGTACACACCCTGTCCTGCCCCCCAAAGCCCAGAGCACCCTGAGGTGCTCAGCACCCTCAAGCCTGTCCCCTGGGTGCTGCTGAGCTCCTCCAGCATCCAGAGGAGCATCAGGGCAAATGGCTCAGGTACATGACAGCCACACTGGCCTGAGCTGGGACGGGGAGGGGAGAAGCTGTTTACTGGGAGATGAGCCACTAAAGTCGCTCTCCTTCCCGGTCAGTAACTTACAGAGCAGCTGCAAAGGGCCCCTGGGGGACATCTTGACACGGTGCTGTCTGCGTGGTCCACAGGCAGAGGCTCTCCCCAGGCTGGCAGGGGCAGCAGGACGGGCTCCTGGGCTGGCTGGTGCTGCCCTCACTGCAGCATGCCCGTCCTCACCTGGAAGGCCAGCCCGTCCCCACGCGTGGCTTGCTGCAGGGGACACACAGCACTCACAGCACGCCCTGCCCTGGGCTGCAGCACCCCCAGCACCACCCGGGGCCCTGGCAGTGCTGCCAGGGCTCAGCTTGGCCCCAGGGTGGAAGCACAACCCCTCTGGGTGCAGCAGCTCCCTGGCTGTGCCCAGCCACCCCGTGCAGCTCGTGCTGGTGGCCATTCCCACTACCTTGTTAATCTCCTTGTGTCTCTCCTTGCTGACGATTTCTTCCAGGACTTCCCCGTCCCCTTTAATGAGCCTGCAAGACAAGCACAGGCCCAGGAGCCCTGAGGGTACTGACCAGTTCCTGCAGCTGCAAAGGTGCTGACCCCAAGGCTCCTGCTGTGCCCCAGCTCCCCCAGACCCTGGAGCAGGGGCAGGGCTGATGCTCCTCCAGGCAAGGCCAGTGCTGCCCCACCCCTGACATTGTATTTTGTGACTTTGTTTTTGTGTCAAGCTTAAACAGCACAGCAGGCTTTGCCATTGCTCCTGTGGGATTAATGTCACCACACTGCAGCAAGGCAGGAGTTCTCCCCTGAGAACTGAGGGCCAGCTGGCTCTGCCCCAGGCTGTGGGCACTGCCTGCTGTGTGCAGTCAGTCACACTGGCACAGCAGAACTCCTGGTGAAAGCATTCCCTGTCACCCTACAACCCACAGTGCCTCAACCCATGCAGAACCTCTTATTTTTCTCATAGAATTCAGGTGTGGTCCTGGCTGCCCCAGGAAACTGCAAAGCCATTCAGGAACAGGAGCCAGTTTGGGCCTGAAATGCAGCCAGGCTGAGGAATATCTTGCTGAGCAAATTCCAAGCAGTGTTGGAGGCGGCTCACACCTCCAGACATGAACAGAAATTTAATTGTCTTCATTACGTGCCTTCCAGGGAACCGACCTTTGTTCCACACCTCCCTGAGCCCTGCAGGCTGCCTTCTATTTTAAGACTGGACTTGTCATACCCAATTCTCTTCAGCATGACGTTTTCTGCTTGCTGAGAAGATGCAGTTTATTAAAAACTGGGTCATTTCTATTTGGCAGCTAAATGAACTTAGGTTTGATCACTGCCTGTAACCCCACAGGGCACATGCTCCTCACTCCCACCTGGGTGTTTCCAGGGCTTTGGAGCTAAAAGGTAAGTGGATGCAGCAATGGGATACTGGGACAGCCCAGAGTCCCTTGTGTGGAGCCCCAGCACAATTCAGTGATTTGGTGTCATTGTGTCACTTTCTGGGTAGGTCACACCAGGCCTGATGAGGGGGGACCTGTGAGGGGCTGGCTCAGGCCTTTGGTGGTGCTGCAGTGCCATGGACAGGCACCCTCCAGGCCCCCAGCCCACTGGGCATGGATGGGATGGAGAAGCCATCTCCCCCTTGCCCAGGGTCATACCTGGTTCTCCCTGTTTCAGGATCCACCACTCTCCTTATGACGCTCTGCCTCGCGTCCCACTCCTCCTTTGTCATTGGCTTCATGGCCTGGATCCGGGATTTCTGTTCATCTGTCAGAGCTGGAGTGCAGTGCTCAGTCAGGGCTGTGCTCAGGAGAGGGGCCCAGCACCAGGCTTCAGCCACAGACCACATTCCACACCCCATTCCCAGAGTGCTCGGGGTGTGGTGACAAACCTTGCAAGGAAAGGGACACTTCACATGCCAAAGGCAGGACCAGCTCTGCCAGGATTTACTGCTGGCTGTGTCCTTCCATTTGGCCTCTGTTCCCCACTCACATCCATAAACCACATCCTAACACTTCACAAACCAATCTGGGCACCATACAGAGGAGGGAGGAGAGCCTGGGGCTCTTCCCTGTTCCCAGCCCTGCTTCCCCCAGACACCCCGGATGGAAAGGGACCAGCACAGGCTCCAGCAGGAGGGAAAGAGCCTCGTTACCTGGCCCAGAGTCCACCACTGCCTCCTTCTGCCACTGCTCCAGCGAGGGCCCGGGCACCTCTTCTCCCTTGGCCTTCTCCTCCTTAGCCCTCTCCTTTGCCTTCTTCTTTGATTTCTTCTTCATTTTTTTCTTCTTCTTCTTCCTCTTCTTTTTGTCTTTTTGTTTCACTCGCTTTTTTTTGCTGTCTTGACTCTTCTTCACTTTGGAGTCACTGTCACTGGAGTCATCAGAAGAGGAGCTGGAGGAAGAGGAAGATGAGGAAGAGCTGGTGGATGAAGATGTCCCAGAGGAAGAGGTACTGGCCTTCCTCTTCTTTTTGTCCTTTCCTTCCTTTTTCTTTTCTGCAATACACAAGAAGAGGGTGAGTGGAGCAGCCCAGGCCCTGCAGCAGCAGAGATTTTGGATTTTATCCCACTCCCAGCCTGGTTTCCTTCCTGCCTGGAATTCCCCTCAGTGCACAGGATGCTCTGTGGTACCAGGGCAGCTCACGGAGGGGCTGAGGGCTCTGCCCTTGGCAGAACGAGACCAAAATGAGCACAAAGTGCAGGACAAGGTGACAGACACAACTAAAACAGGGACCCTCTCCTTCCCCTGGGCCCCCTCTGTTCCCCAGGACGAGGTGACAGCAAAGGCCCAGGGCTGTCCCCACCTTCCCTGGCTGCTGCCAAGCTCGAGGTGTGTCCCTGAGAGCCAGAGATCCTCTTCCTCGGTGGAGAGCTGCTGCCCTGCTGCGAGTCCTTGCTGCTCTTCCTCCTTTTCCTCTCCTTCCTCTCCTGCCTGCTCCGGGAGTCGCTTTTGCTGCTGCTCCGCGCGCGGCCGTGGGCCATGGCAGCTCCTGGGGAAAGGAGGGGTCACACAGGGCCAGGGGGACCAGCCCTGCCCTGCAGCCCCAAAATGTTCCAGTCTGAGCCAGCAGCCCTGGCAGACCTGCTCCTGGTGCACTCCCTCCCTGCTCACACAGCTCTGCCATCTCCATCCCAGCCCGGGAGAATTCCTGGGGGAATTTCACCAGGAGGGAGCCTGGGCAGGGAGCTGGCACAGGGACAGCCTCAGCTGCCCAGACAAGGGTCCCCAGGCAGGTTTTCCACCAGCAAAACCTTCCAGCAGGTTTTCCCTGCTCTCCTGCTGTTTGTCCCTGGAGGATCGGGCTGACCCTGCTGGGGCAGGCACGGAGGGGCTGGGGCTGTGTCTGCAGCAGGGCTGTGCCCGTGCTCACCCCTTGGTCACCCCTTGGTCACCCCCTGGTCACCCCTTGGTCACCCCATGGCCACTCCATGGTCACCCCTTGGTCACCCCATGGCACCAGGGGCCAGCAGAAGCTGCACCACAGCTGGACACAGGCAGGGGGTGATGGACCCTGCAGCCACAGTCAGCAGAACAAAGCGTCCTCCCCGAGTCCATCACCCCATCACTTAAAATGCTTGAGCAGGCACAAGCCAAGGGGAAGAATGAATTTTTAATATTCCAATTTACTCTTAGAAAACAGATGATGCATTGAGCTGCTAGGCCTGTCCATCAGCCCCAGGCCAGTGTGCTCCATGCTCTCATTAATTCAGAAAACAAACGGGCACCGTGGGCAGAGCAGGAGCTGGGAACGCTTCCTCACAGCCACCTTCCAACCACCACATTTAATGAATTGTTTGTTTACCACCTCGGCATTCCCAGGCAGCAATTTGGATTTCCTCCCAAGCGAATCAGACCTTTGATTGATTTCCATAGGGAAAACTCAACCAGAAAAAAACCCCAGAACCAATGACAACCATTACAGGCACGCAGGGAAGGATGAGAGGGTGAGAATCCTCCATGCACACACACCCAGCAGCTGGGTGCCTTGCTGGGGCAGCGTTTGGGACTCAGACCTTTTCATTCTGGCTGCAAGCAGGAAAAACCCAGTTATCCATGCACAGCAGCAGGAAAAACCCACTGCTATCCATGCACAGCAGCAGGACCAAACCCCGCTGCTATCCGTGCACAGCAGCAGGATCAAACCCCGCTGCTGTCCCTGCACAGCAGCAGGATCAGTGGCTCTGGATCCCGGTAGGAACCCCAAACCCGCCCCCAGCTCCCGGGCTGGCTGAGCCCCGAGCCGGGCTCGCCCCCACCCTGCCCCCGGTCTGGGCCCGCAGCGACTCCTCCGGCCCTGCCCCGGCCGGGCCCGGCGCTGCTCTGCCCTGGGCGCCTGCAGGGGCTGCCCTGCCCTCGGCCCGGCACGGGGGCCTGCGGCACGAAAGGTGCGCTGGCCCTTTAAGAGCCCGTGCGAGGTGCTCTGGCCCTTTAAGAGCTCATTACGAGATGCACTGGCCCTTAAAGAGCCCGTGCGAGGTGCGCTGGCCCTTTAAGCGTTCAGCACGAGGTGCTCTGGCCCTTTAAAAACCCGTGCGAGGTGCGCTGGCCCTTTAAGAGTTCAGCACGAGGTACTCTGGCCCTTTAAGAGCCCGTGCGAGGTGCTCTGGCCCTTTAAGAGCTCATTACGAGATGCACTGGCCCTTAAAGAGCCCGTGCGAGGTGCGCTGGCCCTTTAAGAGTTCAGCACGAGGTACTCTGGCCCTTTAAGAGCCCGTGCGAGGTGCGCTGGCCCTTTAAGAGCTCATTAGGAGGTGCTCTGGCCCTTTAAGAGCTCATGAGGAGGTGCGCTGGCCCTTTAAGAGCTCATTAGGAGGTGCGCTGGCCCTTTAAGAGCTCATTAGGAGGTGCGCTGGCCCTTTAAGAGCTCATTAGGAGGTGCGCTGGCCCTTTAAGAGCTCATTAGGAGGTGCTCTGGCCCTTTAAGAGCTCATGAGGAGGTGCGCTGGCCCTTTAAGAGCTCATTAGGAGGTGCGCTGGCCCTTTAAGAGCTCATTAGGAGGTGCGCTGGCCCTTTAAGAGCTCATTAGGAGGTGCGCTGGCCCTTTAAGAGCTCATTAGGAGGTGCGCTGGCCCTTTAAGAGCTCAGCCCGGCGCGTTCCGCGCGCGGCTCCAGGCGCGGCCCCTTTAAGTGCGCAGCTCTTTACCAGCCCCCCCGGCCCCGGGGCCGCCGCAGCGCTCGGCCGCCTCCGTCCGCCGCGCGCGGGGCCGGGCGGCAGCCGGGCCGCGCTCTTTGGTTCCGGGGGCCGCCTAGCCCGGGCAGCGGCTCCGTTTTTGGGGTGAATTCGAGCAGGTTGGGAGTTCTCACTTTCCCCAGTGAACGGGGTAAAGGCTTCGAGGCTGCGTTTCTGGGTAGCGACTCTTCGCTCAGATACAACCGGGGTTTCCTTCCCCCGGTGTAATTTTGATAAGTTTGCTAATGAGCAAATTGCTCATTAAAAATAAAAATTTGCTAATGGCAGCCCCGGCCAAAATCCAGCTGGGAGAGCTTCGGTGAGCTCCTTGTGTGCGAGCTGCTCACGTTCAGCCCTTGTGCTCTAATCACTGCACTGCACACCTCAGTGGAAAACCCTCAGAAACTCAGCAGCATCTATCGAATAACCGGGTTAATTTTCCACGCATAAATCAGACGATATTTGGCTTCTTTAGTTTGTTTAGCAGATGGAAGAGTCATGTGCTTTCAGCCAGCTGGAAGGAAGGAGGGGAAGCACTCGACCCTTCCAACCCAGCAGCTCCTGGGGGATCTTGGTGCCAAATCAAGCAGCCCCAGGCCTGGCCTGCTGCTGCACCCAGGTTTGGCAGAGTTATTTGATATTTTCACTGGCTCATGTCACTAAAGCAAAGGGAGTTAAATGCACATCTCATCCTCTGGGAAGTTCTGCTGTGCTGCAGGTGGCTCCCAGAGCTCTGGCTCTGCCTAATGAGGTTCACAAAACCTTTGAAAGGGAAGTTTGTGCTCCCAAGAAGCCTGGGGAGATCTCCCAGCCACCCTGGGGGATCAGGGTTGCTCCTGGTGGGTTTTCCTGAGCCTGGGCTAGACAAACATCCAGGGGTGGTCATTCCCAGCTGTGAGTCACCTGCATCTCATCCTGAGCAGACCCTGCCTGGCCACTGAGCAGCACAGAGCTCTCCCCTCCCCTGGCAGAGCACAGGAGGCCCCAGGACCAGCAGGAAATGGTTTATTGTCCCGTTCTGCCCCGTTCCCAGGGAGCTGGCAGAGAGGCCAAGGAGCCTTGGGTGCACTTGGAGATACTGAGAGAGCTCCTGCAGGGATCAGAGCTGGGCTTTCTGTGCCTCAGAGTCCTCCAGCCGCAGCCTGAGCCCTGGGGAGCTGGAATCCGGGCAGGGCTGGCTCTGCATCCCTGCCGAGGCCGAGCCGCTCCCGCGGGGCTCAGGCAGGAGCCGGGGGCACAGCTGGGCGGGGGCTGCCCGGCTAGCCCAGGGCGCAGACGGGCACGCTGCCGGGCGGCTCCTCCCCGGGCGCTGGCTCCTCGGTGAAGCCGTCCCCGAAGCCCTCGGCCGGCACCAGCTGCGGCGGCCGGCGGCACATGGGGCAGCGGCGGTTGCGCACGGCCGAGCAGCGCAGCCACAGCACGAGGTTCCAGCGCTGCCCCGAGGCGATGGGCAGCGCGCCGTGCATCTGCCCGCCGCGGTGCAGCAGCCCCCGGCCCCGCAGGTGCTGCACCTCGATGTACCTGGGCACGGGGACGGCGTCCTGCGAGGGGCAGGGGGGTGCTGTCACGCCCTGGGAGCCCTCAAATGGCTGGAGTTTGTCAGCACCTCATTCCCAGGGCCAAGGTCAGAGGGGATTTGGAGAGATTCAAGAAAAAACCCCATGTTTCACTGCTGTGTGAGAGCTTCCACCCCTGCCTGCCCTAAAAACAGGTGCCAGAGATGGAGGCTGAAGTCACATCTGAAATCAATCTCTCCCTCAGCACTCCCTGCTCGCAGTGTCAGATGGGGAAAGGGGATGGTTTGTTTCACTCGTTTCTACTGTGAAGCTGCATCTGTCCTCTCTTTAAAATACTGAATATTGGTACTGGGTGCTGGAATACTGCAGCAAAAGAGGCTCCTGTATAACCAAGCCATGCAAGAAAGGAAGGGACAGAGCAGGTGTGACTGTCAGAAGTGAAGAATTGTTTTGTAGAACAGTGGAGGCCTGGAAGCTGAGGAGGGAGAGGTGAGTGGGGCGTGCTCAGTACCTGGTTGAATTCCCCGAAGTACAGATTTCCTTCTGTGAATTCTTTTCCCAGGCAAACGTTCAGGGTGACCTCGGCGTTGTCGTAGTGGGAGCTGAGGTCCAGGTCCTCGTGCAGGGAGTACTTGACCACGAAGGCTTTGTGGCTGTCCAGGCAGGCCCCGCCCAGCTCCGGGTACAGCAGCGCCGTGATGGGCCGGAGCCGCTCCCGCAGCGGCGTCAGGAAAGGCTCGTCCATGCCCAGCTCGTTCAGCAAAACCTGGGCCAGGACAGCGGGGGGAGCTCAGCAGCCTCTCTGCTGCTCCTCCAGCCCTGCTGCTGGCTCAGCTCACTTGGGAGCAGAGGGAAAAGGAAGGAGGATCAAGGTGGAGAGGGATGGGGGAAAACAGAGTAATAAGATTAAAAGGTGAGTGTTCTTTAAAAACTGTCACCTTGATTAAAATTCGGAGGAAAAGAAGCACAAGGGAGGAGTCCTACCCCGTAGTTGTTCATGGTGTTGGGCCTGCCTTTAGGCATGTCCGACTGCTCAAAGTTCTCCAGCTCATCCAGCAGGGCCTGGCAGAACTGCTGGGTGAACACGGGGAGCCGATAGATCCTCTTGTCTGTCAGACAGGACAGAGTTTGCTGGGGACACTCCCGGTGCTCCTGGCTGCCTGTCCAGCTGCACTGTGCTGGTGGCAGTGAGAGCACAGCACCCACGGGCTCCCCTTGTGCTGGGGCCATTTCCTGGCTCAGCCCTGGGCTGCATTTGTTGTTTTTCACACTGCTGGTTTTCATGCTAGTTTTTGTTGTTGTTGTTGTTTTTCATGCTGGCCCCCCACTTCCAGAGCAGAAGGCTGTGTCTGGAACTGGTGCCCTGCACAAATCCAGAGCTCTGCACACAGGCATTGCTGTCCTCTGCCTGGAGGAAAGGAGGCAGCTCTGCCTCTTCCCCTCTGCATCCTGGCAGCTTTTCTGCTAGGCAGGGAGCTGCCTCCAGGGAAGCTGAAAACTCAGCTCTCTTTTTCTAAGACTGAAATCTAGACTGAAGCTGTTTCAGCCCAGAGTAACCCACAGGAACTGTCTGCAATGGGAAAGCACTCAGGGAAGAAAGCCAAGCTCCCTGGTGGGGTATGGAACAACCAAAACCCCAGCCCTGCTGCAGCTGGAGCCTCTGGTGAGACATCAGCAGGCTGGGATGGGAAAGCAGAGAACAGCAAAGCTGCTGCCTCTCCAGAGACCCTCCTCAGGCAGGAGAAACATCCTGTGTGCCTCAGCTGTGCCACAGCAGAGCTGTTCCACACAGGGCACCAGGGAGAGCTAGGTGTGACTGAGGTGTTGTTTGTTGCTTTCTTTACCTGAGAAGGACTCGAGGTAGTAGACTGAAGCTGTTTCAGCCCAGAGTAACCCACAGGAACTGTCTGCAATGGGAAAGCACTCAGGGAGGAAAGCCAAGCTCCCTGGGCTCCCTCAGCAGGCTCCCTGGTGGGGTGTGGAACAACCAAAACCCCAGCCCTGCTGCAGCTGGAGCCTCTGGTGAGACATCAGCAGGCTGGGATGGGAAAGCAGAGAACAGCAAAGCTGCTGCCTCTCCAGAGACCCTCCTCAGGCAGGAGAAACATCCTGTGTGCCTCAGCTGTGCCACAGCAGAGCTGTTCCACACAGGGCACCAGGGAGAGCTGGGTGTGACTGAGGTGTTGTTTGTTGTTTTCTTTACCTGAGAAGGACTCGAGGTAGCTCAGGAGGCCCTGGAGATCAGCACCTGGGGATTTGCAGAACCTCTCGATTTCCAGAAACTCTGGGGCCAGGAAGGAATCCTGGTGTCAAGGGCAGGATGGGAGAAACACACACAACACAATCAGCCTGCAGAGCCCAGGGGGAAATGGACTCCCAGGAATACCCAGTGCCTAGGGAGCAAGGCTGAGTCACAGCAGGAATGCAGAAAGGCTCTGCTGCTTTACCAGGTGGGGCAGGGAACTTGCTGCTTGCTTTAGTTCATGGTTTTTTTAGGAGTAACTGGCCAGATTTATCACAGACATGACAGGAAAGAGCCTTTCCTGGTTGGAACACCAGGAATCTTGCCTGGAGAGCACACTGTGATGTCGTGTTTTTAAAGTTTTAAATCCAGTTTTCAAATGCTACACCTGTGTTTGAATTCAGTGCAGCTTTAGCACCGTGCAGTCCCAAGGAGAGGGGGAAACAAACTGCAAAAATAAAACTCTCAGGGGATTTTTTTTTCTGGTGCAAAAGGGATTCCAAACCTCCCGTGTACCTGCAGAGTGTACACCTCTGGGTGTTTTGGTTTGTAGCACTTGGAGATGATGGCTCTGCGTTCCACTGACTGATGGATTAACTCTTTTCTCCTCTGCACTTCTGCCTCAATCTGCAAGTAAACAACAGACAACACTGTCAGAAATCTGCAGGGCAGAGAGAAACAGCTCCAGGAATCTGCTCACTGTTTTAAACCAGTTATTTTTGTTTGGGGGCACCTCTGGGAGACAGAGTGTTTGCTTTGGTTCTCTGTGGTCAGGAAAAGTCCAGTCAATATCTGGAACCCCATGCCTGGGAGGAGTTGATGTTCCCTTTACAGTGGCTTAAAAAGTGACTGAGGAGTTTCCTGTGGAAGTGTCAAGTGCAGCTGTGAGGTCTCAGCCCTTTCAGGCATTCTGACACCTCCAGGATCTGCCTTTTGTCCTGACAATAGAGGCACTGTCCAAAACAGAGACGTTTGCTGGGAGTGAGACAGGCCCTGTCATGAAGGGATTACTGCTAAGTGTGGTGCAGGCTCAGCTGCCCTGTCAGAGCCAGCAGCTGATCCCGGCAGCTCCTCCCGTTCATTTCCCCTCTCGAGATTCATTTGTAGCAATGCTCGCAGAGGAGAGAGCGAGCAGCCATTCCCTGGACCCAGCAGCTCCTGTGTTCATTCCCTTGGGAACCAAGCAGACAAATCCAACACATTTCTCAGCTTCCTTCCCCTTCCCCTCCCTCCCAGCCCTGGGCACCAGGCCACAGGGCAGGATCTGTAACCCAGCACTGCCTAAAAATCAGTATCAAGTTTTAAGTGGGAAATTTGGACTGGAATTGCTGCTGGACAGGGAGAGCTGTGCCCTCCCCAGCCAGGGACAGCCACTGACATCTGCTTCCTGCCAGCACTGAGTGACTCCTATCTGTTTGTGTAATTTTTAGGTCTCCTTGATGATGTTTATGTTGATACAGCAAAGCTTGTATGCAGATCTGAGCAGATCTGCAGAGAGCCCAGGGGATTAAGAAGTGCTTAGGACCAGGGTGATTGTAAATTACAGCCAAAGTTAGGGTCTTGTTTTTTAAATTCTGTATTACATTGCTCGTTGTGCTGCATTGACTCTGCCTGGGGAAGTCCTGTGCTGTTCTACTCATAAATTCTCTGCTGTGTGAATCATAATATCCAGTTAATAAAGCTTTAATTACAGTATGATTTACAGCCACCATCACTCTGCCAAGAATTCCTGAAAGAACCTGTCTGTCCCCTTAGTGTCAGGTGACAGTGGAGCCGGTGAGTGACTGACCCCTGTCCCTGGCCTGGGAAGAAGCAGAGATTCCGTGACAAAGGGTGAATTTCTGCAGGATCCCATCTCGGGGCTGCCTCTAAAATGACTGGCACAAGAAGAGAAGGAGAGAGGAAGCAGGGCACTGGCGGCCAGCGGAGTGAGCGCAGGGAGGGAGCGGCCGGGAAGTGTCGAGCGAAGGGTTTAATTGCGGGGTGTTGGCTGGATAAACTCCTCGCTGCTGGGCGCCCGCGGGGAATTCCTGCCTCGGCATTCCGCCGGCTCCGGGCTGGATCGGGAGGAGCAGGGGGGCTCCGGCAAATCCCAAACTCCTCGGGGAGCGACCCCCGGCACTGAGGGGATCCCCGAGCGAGCCGGGGCTGCCCAGCTCCTGCGGGCACCGGGAGGGACCCGGGGCTGCTGAGAGCCGGGATGGGCACAGGGATGGGCACAGGGATGGGCACAGGGATGGGCACAGGGATGGGGCAGCCCTGCTGGCAGGAAAGACTGGCACAGCTGGGATTGTTCACCCGCACAGGGGGAGCTCAGTGTGGCCCTGCAGAGGCCGACAAAAAGCGATGGAGAGAGGCAATTTCCACGGGCTGGAGTGCCAGGACACCGCGAATGGCTTCACACTGGGCAGGGGGAGATGGCGTTTCGGGGAACGGTTCCTCCCCGTGAGGCGGTGAGGCGCACGGGGCGCCCAGAGCCGCCGTGGCTGCCCCTGTGTCCCTGGCAGCGCCCCGGGCCGTGCCCAGCATGGCTTTTACCGTCCCCGGGCGGCCGCGAGGGGCTCGGGCTCTCACCTCCCTCAGCACCTCCCGCAGCTGCTCCTCGCTCCGGCAGCCGCGCTCCCGCAGCGCCTGCAACACACGGGCCCGTCACGGCCGCGCCGCCGCGCCGCGCGCCGCCCCTCCCGGCGGAGCTGCGGCGCGTCCCGGTACCGCACGTGCAGCCCGAACCGCCCCACGAAGATGTTGTCGGTGAAAAAGCAGGCGCACCCGCGGAACGGCGGGCCCGCCGACATGTTTCCTGCCGGCGAACGCGCCTCTCGGTCCTGCCCTCAGAGGGCTCCGCTTCCGCCCGCGGGAGGGCGCGTCGGCAAATTCCCAACCGGGGCGAAAACGCGAAGCGGCGGGACTCGCCCGTTCTCCCCCCCGGTTTTACGCTTGTTGTTTTTGTCGCCGCCGTGACGCCACCGCGGCCCGGTGCCGCAGCGCGGCCGCTGCCCCGCAGCCCTCCGGGCCGCGCCGGGCCCGCCGGGAGGCCCGCCCTGCCCGTCCGGGCTGACGGCGGCTGGGGGCGCGCGCGGGGGCAGCGCGGGCCCGGCCCGGCCATGGACGCGGCGCTGCCCGAGCCCGAGCGGGAGGTGGTGGTGGCGGCCGAGCCCTGCGGCCACGGCAGCAAGTTCGAGGACATCTACCGGCTGCTGGCCGAGGGCTGCTTCCCGCCCAGCTTCTGCTCCATCAAGAGGAAGAACCTCAAGCGCTACGCCCAGAAGTTCGTCGTGGACGGTGGGGAGCGCGGCAGCCTGAGGGGGGAGGCGGCCCCGCGGGCACGGGGGGCGGTGGCGGAGCTCGGCCTGGGGACGGGTGCGGTTCGTGGGCCCCGGCAGCCCTCAGGGCCCCGAGGGGCTCAGCTCGGTGCCCCCGGTGCGGCGGAGGGTTTCAGGCGGTGCCCGCTGCAGAAAAGCTCGGTGGGCGTGTGTGGGGGGAGTGCAGTGCAGCGGCCCCCGGGGCTGTGTCCCGGCTGGGTCCCAGCGTGCAGTGACCCGGTTCTGCAGGCGAGCCGCTCTGGGAGGGCATTATGGCACACACACCTCTGCCATCCGCAGGCGGCTGCCTCTACTACGTGGGACCCAAGAAGGAGGAGAAGCGCGAGGTGATCGTGGATCCCGAGCGGAGGCGCCAGGTCTTCCTGGAAAGCCATTTCACCGAAATCGGGAACCACCTGGGCCAGAAGAAGACCGTGCACCGCATCCAGAGCCGGTACTACTGGCTGGGCATCGTGAAGGATGTTGTGGACTGGGTAAGTGGAGAGCAGTGACCGTGTCCGTGACACCGGTGCTGGCAGCAGTCCCGAGGCAGCAGCCACAGGAGCCTGGTGCAGGGATGATGTCATTCCCCGGGCATGTGCTGGGAAGCCACAGCCGAGCTGCTCTGCAGGTGGATCTTGGAACGTCCCCAGGCGGCTGGGCAGGCTGGATGTCTTCCCCTGAGTGTCAGGAAACCTCCTCAGCTTCCTCGTGCAGGGCAGTTTTGGTCAGCATGGCAATGTGGGATTGCTTCAGACAAGTTGCTGAGCCTAGCTTTGGGCAGTTTGGATTCTTTCCAGAGCTGCCCAATTCCCTAAACAGTGGCAGGAGGAGGATCTCAGTGTCTGCTCAGCTGGTTGCCTCGCCTGTTTCGTTGCTGGCAGTTCCCTGAGCAGGACTCTGCAGCACTGTGGTTTAAGGAGTGTGCTTGCATTGCATGCTCTGAGCAACTCCAGCATCCCAGGGCTGAGGATTTCTCTGGCCAGCAGTAGGAGGTCAAAATGCAATAAAAATTTGCCAGGAAATGGGGTGAGAAATAGCTTAGCTGTAGGCCACGTTGAGAAATTTGGTTATTGTGTCAGAGAAAGCTGTCAGGTGAGCCTGGTGGAAGGTGAGATGCGTCAGCCTGTTGTGCTTCGCCCTTTTTTTCCTGCACCGCCTTATTTTAGTGGGAGAAAGGAAAGTGCTCAGCCCTGCTGTGTGTCTCACGGTGCCGTCTGAGTCTGACAGGATCCATCAGCACATGCCCAAGCCCTTTGATCCCTCTTTTTCTCTCTGCAGATCAAGATGTGTGAAACGTGCCAGAACGCAGAGCACAACAAGAGCGTGATGCGGCAAGCCCGGCCCGTCAGGGTGGAATCCCCCTGGGAAGTGCTGGGATTAGACATCCACGGTGAGTGAGTGTCTCAAACCAGGGTGGAATCCCCCTGGGAAGTGCTGGGATTAGACATCCACGGTGAGTGAGTGTCTCAAGTGGCTCTCGGGGCTCCTCCCCTCGGCCCGGAGCGTGGCAGACCTGCTGCCACACGCCCCGAGGGAGAGCTGCCGCTGCCTCTGAGGAGGTGCCAAGGAGGCCACAGCAGCCGCCCAGGCTGCAACCTGATCCCTGGGCTTGGCTGGGCTCCCCCTGCACACACAGGAGAGCTGTGGGCAGGCCTTCTTCCCCAGGGTTGAAGCTCCCATGGTGTATTTTTTGCTGACCAAGGTCACTGAAAATGTTCTGGCCAAAGGACATTGCAGAAGAGAGTCGTGGTCACTTCTGCAGCGACTGGGTTTTTCGCTTTGCCCGTTTGGGGGATATGAGGGCACAACATTGATTTTATTTTTTTTTTTGTTTACGCAGGGCCTTTTCCTGAGACAAGCCAGGGCAACACACACGTCCTGCTCGTGACTGACTACTTCACCAAGTGGGTGGAGGCTGCTCCTCTGCAGAAGAAAGATCCCTTCTCCGTGGCTAAAGCCCTGGCTACTGTTTTTTACAGGTGGGCTCCTCTGCTGTTGGTTACATTGCATCCCTGCAGTGCAATGGGGAGCACTGGGATGTGTTGCAGAAACCTGGTGTCCTCAGGATGTTTTCCTGTGAGAGCAGGAACTCTCCCTTCTACAGGAGGGACCATGCAGTGCCTCTCAGTTGCTGTTTACAAAGTCCTTGGGAAAAGCCTGCTATCCTCCTGTTATGGGCTGAAAAGAAAGAGGCAGAAATATTTCCCTGAGTAGCCCGAGGCCAGGGGAGCTGTGTCCCAGTTCTCTGCAGAAGCTTTAAAGCCATTCCCAGATTTCTCCTAGAAAGTGTTAGTGTCACCACGTGACATTGTCCTTGTGGAAAACAGCGTGGGGCCAGTGGAGATTTGAGTTCAGAGCAAGAAGCTGCTCTCATTTCCCCTGCTGCCTCATCATTCAAAGCAAACAGGCATGGCTGGTTTGGAACAGAGGGACCAGCAAACATCTCTCTGCTCTTGGGGAGGTCACAGCAGCCTCATCTGTAGGGTCCTGTCCCATTTGCATCCATAAAGATGGAATTCCTTGGGCTCTGCCTCAGCTGATGGAGTAAAACCAGTGGCAGCCTTGATAGCGCCAGTTCCACTGGAGGGTCCTGTCCCCTTCCTGTCCCATTTGCACCCATAAAGATGGAATTCCTTGGGCTCTGCCTCAGCTGATGGAGTAAAACCAGTTGTGTGTCTTCTTCTTGCCCAGGTTTGGCGCCTCCAAGAACATTTACACCAGTCAGAGCTGGGACTTCTGCGAGGAGGTAGGTCTGGTGTGGGGTCGTTCAGGGGGGAGCAACGTGACCTCCAGCAGGTTTTTTGGGCAGTGTGACCTCCAGCAGGTTTTCTGGGCAGTGTGACCTCCAGCAGGTTTTTTGGGCAGTGTGACCTCCAGCAGGTTTTTTGGGCAGTGTGACCTCCAGCAGGTTTTCTGGGCAGTGTGACCTTCAGCAGCTCCTGAAGGCAGAGCTATGATGTGCTGTGTAGGGGGGCAAGGTGCTGATGCTGCCACATCCCTACCCCAGCCCTGTTGGGAGTAGGAGCTGATTTGCCAGTGCTTTCACCATGGCAGGGATTGAAGGTTGTGGATCCAAGTCCTCTCTGCTTAGAAGGAAAGACCATGTGCACAAAATTCCAGCCCTACCCTGGGATTAACCCAGCTCCTCAGCACTGTGGAGAGCTTCAAGCACGGGTGCAGTCGTAGCAAAACATTTTCTCAAGCTCTAATTTTTCTGGGGAGCATTTTGTGCTGCACCTCTGCTGGCACAGGGGGGACAGTGCCTGTCCTGGCACAGGGGGACAGTGCCCTGGAGGCTGCTGTGGGGCTGACACGCCGTGGTCTCCGTGTTCTCCCAGGTCAGCCGGCACCTGTGCGAGCGCTGGAGCATCTCGCAGCTCCTCACACCCACAGACCTCACAGACCCTCTCAGCCCTGGCGACTGCAGTGCTGAGGTGCTCAGGGCCTCCATCTGCAGCGTGGTGAACGAGAAGCCCAGCGAGTGGGACGCACACCTGGACCCTGTCCTCTTCGAGTTCCGCACCTCGGTCAACTCCGCCACCAAGTACAGCCCCTTCTTCCTCATGTTCAACAGATACGTGTGCCTGTCCTCAGAGGTAACTGCCCGGCCCAGGGGAGCCTTGCAGGAGCTTTGTCCCTGCCGTGGTTGCAGAGTAACACCCGGATCTGTGCCTTGCAGGTGGATTTTGTCAAGGACTCTAAAGAGCAGGGGGCTGGCTCCGGTGAGGCCGACAGCCTCCCGCCGTTCACCGCCACGGTGCAGGAGCAGCAGAGCATGGTGAAGGAGATTGTAAGTCTTGTGGTGCCTTGAAATTACTTTGCAGGAGAGGTGGCACCTCAGTGTGTGCCAAGGGCACCAGGGGCAGAGCTGGCCCCTCTGGGCCAGCGCCACAGGGGAGGTGCTGGTGGTGCTGCTCAGAGGTGGGTGATGAAATACGAGGGACTGGCTTGCCCCATCAGGCTAATGAGAGCTGTGTCCCAGCCTGCCCAGCTCCCTGCCTTGTAATCTGCATCCCAGATCGGCCAAAGGAGTCCCTCCTTAGGCAGGGACAAGAAGCCTTCTGGGAGATGCTGTGTAGCTGCAAAGGTTTAAAGTAGCCCTGCTCCAAAATGTGAGGAGGTTTGGACTGCCATGAGGAGTAGTGACCCAATGTGCAGGGGTATGGGCTTGGAAAGCAAAGTCAGCACGCAGCTCCTGACTGTCTCTGACGTGCTGGTTGACCTTGGGCAGCTCATTTTGCCTCTCTAGTCCTTGGTTCCCTCACTTGAAAAATGACCTCGGTGTCCCCTGTGAAGTGCTTGGTGAGCTGTGTGCCAAAAAACCACAGACAAGGCTCAAGTGCTTTGTTTGCTCAGTCATTTCTTACACTCAGGGCTATGTGGTTCTCTCTGATCTCACCTGGACTGTGGTTGTTCTCAGCAGGAATGACAGGAGGAATATGGGACAGGAGGGAGGAGGGCCTGGGAACTGGATATGTAGGATCTGATCCCGTTGGCAGCTCAGGTTCACTCGCTCAGCTCCCTTTTGTGAAATGGAGCTGCACATCCTGGCACAGGGCAGTGAGGGCTCTGCCCTGTCCCCGAGGGAGCCTCCTGCATCCAGGCAGGGAGTGGGGCTGTAATTAACAGGAGGTGGTAAAGCTTCCCTGGGCTTTGAGGCACTCCAGCCGAGATCCCCTTCTGCCCTCTGCTGACTGACAGCTCTGAGTACGGCTGTGGGATTGCAGCTTCACATTGCAAGGGCTCCTGGTTTGGGGTGGTGAGAGCAAGGCTGGGAAGTCCCTGCTGAGTCCCTCCCTTGCCCCAGGTGCATCCAGCTTGGCACTGCCAGCTCTCACTCACTCTCAGCTTCTCTTATGAGGAGAGACCGTGGGAGCTGGGCCTGCTCAGTCTGCAGAAGACTGAGAGGGGATTTCATCAACCATAGGAATATCTCTGAGGGGCATCAGATGATGGTTCCAGGCTCTTCTCAGTGGTGCCCAGTGACAGGATGAAGGGGAGTGGCCATAAACTAAACCACAAGAAGTTCCACCTCAGCATGAGGAAGACCTTCTTTCCATTAAGTGTGGCAGAGCACAGGAACTGCCCAGGGAGGCCGTGGATTCTCCCTCTGTGGAGACATTCCAAACCCACCTGGACGCGCTCCTGTGTCACCTGCTCCAGGTGGACATGGGCTCAGCCTGGATGGTCTCCAGAGCTAAGGATTGCATCCCTAAGGATTCTGTGATTCACTGGGCTTGTGTCAGAGCTGGGCTGCTTGCTGAGTGACACTGGAAGCCCAGCCCCTCCGTTCTCCTGGCAGGTGATCTCCAACATGGCCCCGGCCTGCAAGCACGAGCGCAAGGGCGCCAAGAGGAGAGCGCGCGGGCTGCCCTCCCTGGCCTTCAAGGTGGAAGACAACGTGTTTGAGGGCAGCCCTGCCGGCTCCCTGAAGAAGCTGAAGAAGGGCCAGTTTGTGTCGTTCCAGATCCAGACGGTGCTGCCCCCCGAGCAGAGCATGGCCGGGAAGAAGCCCCGTTAACCCCGGGCGTGCCGGGGTCACGCGGCGCCGGGGGCAGCGCGCCGTCCCCAGGGTTTGTGGCCCAGCTGCGTGGCAGAGCAGGCTGCAGACGTGCCTGCTCTGTCCTGGGAGAAAGGAGGGGGAAGGTTCAGACAAGGGGGTCTGTTCAGTCCCTTCCTGGTCCGGGTTTGCCCTTGGATCATCCCTCGGACGAGGGGAGGTGGCACTGTCCTCGTTTAGGTTTGGCAGGGAGAGACTCGGTCCTGCCAAAAGCTCCACCTTGGCTGTGGCTCGGAAGTTGCCCTTTGGGAGTGTTTGGGTGCAGACCAAAGCCCGGGAGTGATCTGGCTTCGGTCAGAGTTTGGGAGTTACCTGCAGGTGGAGGAGAAGCAGAAACCAGACCAGCCACGGACAATGTTTCCTGCAGCTTGAAGGTGTCCCTGCTGAGAGCCTGAGCCAGGAATAGTCACTCCAGCTCTGACTGTGTTCCTGGTGGATGTGGGAAGGGCTTGAAGTGAGAGATCTTTTTGTTTTCTAATGTTTTGTTTGAAGCACTTAATAGCAGAAATAAAACCAACAACAGAACGTGGTATTTTTGGTTTTGCTTATCCAGGCAGAGAAAAATGATTTTGTCTTTTGTAATGTCACCATTCTGTTCTCTGCAGAAATGGTGCCAAACTCCGGGAATTCTGACATCTGTGCCTGTGCTAGTGAGGGTCACAGGGGTGTTTTTAAGCCCAGCACTCCAAAAATACCTGGAAATTTTGGGATAATGACACTGCCCCTCTGTCACCTGTGTAGCTCACCTGGATGCATGGATGCTGTCCAGGGAAGAGCCTGAGCCCTTCTATTCCTTAAGAGTTGGAGGTGAAGGGGAAAATAATTTACAAGCTGGATTTCTTGAAAGTGGATTCCTCTGTATTAGGGGTTAATTAAACCCTTGTCAAGTCCCTCTTAAGGGGTTAATTAAACCCATCGAGCCCCTGTTTAAGGATTAACTTAAAATATTATTTCAAGCTCGTTTCCCGGTTGCTTTTGAGCCAACTCCTGTGTTGTATTTTCCCTCTCTACTCCAGAAATGACATAGAACTAATAAAATAATTTTTAAAAATTAAAAACGTGTATATTTGGGGAGATAAAAGACCTAAGGCGGGGAAAATTCCGGGCCTGTGTCGGGGCGGGGTTTACCGGGACAGAGCGGAGCGGGGGGACCGGGGGCCCCCCCGCAACCCCGAATTTTGGGGTCCCCGGTGCCGCTGCTCGCTCGGGCCGTGGGCGGGGCCGGGCGCGCGCCGCAGGAGGGGCGCCGCCGCCGGTAAGAGCCGTCCGCGCGGGCCGGGCCCGGGCTGCTCGGGACGGGGAGCCGCGTGTGCGCGCCCGGCCGGGCTGCGGCGGGCACGGCCCTTCCCGGGTGTCTCCCCGTCCCCGCCTCGGGACGTTCTGCTGCGCGGGGAGGGCGGGACGCGAGTGGGGACATTGGGCTGCTCCAGCTCGGGGGCTGGGGACGCTGCTGCGGGTGGTGAGGAGCTGCGGTGCTGCCTCCTCCTCCTCGTCCGTGGGCCGGATCCGCGCAGCTTTGCAGCGGATGGCAGCAGCGAGCACCCTGGGAAGCGTGTGCCGCTCCTCCCTGGCATCGCTGCTCCGCTTTGCGTCCGTCCCTCCTTCCCCACCCGCCCCGTGCTCCCCCAAACCGCAGCCTCTGCCCTGCCTTCCTCCGCTCTTTAGCTATCTATCCCACTTGCCCGGCCGCCGGGCGGCTCTCCCCAGGGGCGCAGCTTGTCCGGCTCCGGTGGTTTGGTGCCCCTGGTCCCCGCGGTTTGGTTTTGGGGCGCTGCGGTCACCAGGCCGGAGCGTGGCCGGCACATGGCGCCCTTGGTGCGCACTGTGCACCGTCACCAGCGCTGAGCCAGCGCAAATTTCGGGATCGTCGGGCACCTCCCTCTTGCCAGCGCTGGCTGCTCGGGGCATGGCACCGTGAGCGGCTCGCTGGGCTCAGGGCAAGTCGAGCTTTCCGCCCCTTGCCGTGTCCGGTCGGAGCCTGCCCCACCGGGCACAGCGGCGGCAGCACGGGCAGCGTCCGCCCGCCCCGGAGCCTTCCTCTCCCGCGGGAGCAGCCGTGGAATTCCAATCCCTTTTTAATTTCCTCTCGGGATTTTTGTTGTGTCATTGAACTGCGCGCTGGCTGCACAGCTACCCCGAATTAATATCCAAGAGGGCTGGGGACGGTAAGGTGTGGCAAGCTGCGGTTCATGTGGTTTAGTCTTATTTTGATGAGGGGGATCCCTTACAGAGCTGAGCTGCTCCCCTGTCTGCTTTCCAATGGTTATGACTGCTTGGTTTCAGCTTTGTCCTGGGAAAGGTGGGCAGGGACTGTGGGATCATGACTGTCCAAGTTTAACGCCTCCATGCAGGACACATGGCTGCACGGATGTGATGGCAGCACCATAGCCAGATCCCCATCGGGATGTGCAGATTTCTGCTTTGGGATTCAGGATGGGTGGAGGCATCCGGGAGGGAAGTTTGTCTTCCTCTGTGCTGCTCATTTAATGAAACACCATGTGCAGCCGGGGAGGGAGGTGCAGACAGAGGTGTCTGCGGTCAGGATGAGTTGCTGGGGAGCTGGCATGGCTGTCCCCCCATCCTGCTTCCCTTTCCCTGCCTCCTCCCTGGGCTAAATAACCCCGTTCCCCTCTCTCACCCCGCAGCAGAGGCCGACATGAGCACGTCCTTGCTGTGTTAGGGCTGCCCCTCAGCGCGTCGGTGACCCAGCCCGGCGAGGATGCGCGCCTGGAAGGCGGTGGCCAGCACGCTGGCGCTCAGCGGGGCCGATGTGGCGGTCACCACGCTGCTCTACACCCACGGCCAGGGCGGCCGGAATGTCCTGCAGGACCTGCGGCACTTCAACATCTTCAACTCGCTGCTGGACATCTGGGGGGGCTGCCTGTACCGCAGCTGCGTGCTGCTGGGCGCCGCCATCGGCGTGGCCACCAACACGGCCTACGGCCCCCGGCGCCTCAGGGCGTCGCGGACCTTCATCGCCGTCGTCTGCCTCCTCATGGGCATCTACATGATGGTGAAGCTGCTGCTCTACTCGGAGGTGCGGAAGACCATCAGGGACCCCTGGTTCTGGGGGCTCTTTGCCTGGACCTACGTGGCGCTGGCGGCCACCTTCGGGCTGTGGCAGCTGCTGGCCTGTGTCACCTCCTCCCGCGAGGCGCTGGGGCCCAGCTCCGAGTCCCGCGCCGAGGTGGAGGAGAGCTGTGATGGGGGCACCCCGAGGGACAAGAGGGAGGAGGCAGCAGGTCCCACCATCCATAAGCTGCTGTCCTACACCAAGCCGGATGCCTTGTTCCTGGGCATCGCCTCCTTCTTCCTCCTCGTGGCCGCCTTGGGTGAGTGAAGGGACCAGGCAGGCCGTGGTGTGCTCCCATTCCCACCAGGAGGCATGGAGGAGCCTTGGTGGTGGGGCATGGAAGCACCCTAGGATTGTTTTTCTTGGGGGTGCTGGGTGTCACGTGCTGCATGGGGTGGGTGAAAAATGCAACAGGGCAACACCAAATGCAATGGGGGATAAAATACTCTGGAATGCAACGTCCCCATTGTGTGATGGCTGAGTATCTCTGGGGTGGGGATGGGGTTGTCCACAGGCTGTCACAGTTGGGAATACAGATCCTGTGCCAGTTCCATGCAGTGGGGCTGAACCCTTTGTCCTGTGCTTGTCCTGCAGGAGAGACCTTCCTGCCCTACTACACAGGGCTGGCCATCGACGGCATCGTGGTGCAGAAGAGCATGGATCGCTTCTCCACGGCAGTGCTGGTCATGTCACTGCTCGCCATAGGAAGGTAATGCAGGGGCTGGATCTGGCCCTGCCAAGGAGTTTGGGGTTTTCCCACAGGAGCTCGTGGTGATGGTGGGCACAGGCACTCGCTCCACCAATTTACTGCCAGGCCCCAGGGATGTGCTGTGAATTCTCTGCACAGAGAGGCTGTGGCTGGCAGTCACGAGGCCTTTGTGTGACCCTTCGTGTCCATCCGCTGGAGGTGGGGCAGCAGGACTGGACGCAGGGAATGGGTTCCCTGGGGAGTGCTGCTCCAGCAGTGCTGCGTTCCTTCCCAAACCTTGTGACTGCCACGATTAGGACCAGCCACCGCTGCGCTGGTGGCACCCAGAGAGGTGTGGGCTGGTGATAAGTGGTGTCAGCACTGCCCAGGCCCTCGGCCCGGCGTGGGGGTGTTGGTGTTGCTGAGAGGGTTTCGTGTCCATGGCTCTATAACGTTTCTTATCTGCAATTAGCTCATTTGCCGCAGGTATCCGGGGCGGCGTTTTCACGCTCATCTTTGCACGGCTGAACATCCGCCTGCGGAACTGCCTCTTCAGGTCCCTGGTGTCTCAGGAGATGAGTTTTTTTGATGAGAATCGCACAGGTTGGTTCCTCTCTCCCCTGGATTTGCTCTAACCCCTCTATCCCATCCCAGATTTTTTCCCCTTGGCTTGCTCTACTGCCATACAGCGGACTGGGGGCAGCCAGAGGCAGCACCCACGTGCTTGTGGTTAGAAATAGAGACAGAAAGCTCTTCCCTTTCTGTTGCCTTCCACCGTGGGGATGTCCCATTGCCACCCATCAGCCTGGCATCCAGAAATCCCACCCCCAAAACTCCCCATTTCCTTCCTCCCATCAGTGCCTATTGGGCTGCTCTCCAGCTCTGCTCCTGTCCCTGAAACCTCAGATGTGTGAGGCTTGCTGGGTGTGCTTGTTGCTTTCCTGCTTCCAGTTCAGTCCTGTCCCAGTCCCAGGCCGTGTGTGCCACTCTGGTGTAACTTGCACACGTTTAATTTTGTCTCAGTGGTATTTTTAGTTTTGAGGCTGCTGCTGTATTTAGCAGTCACTGCACAGTGCCTTGGTAGCTGAGGGCAGCAGCGATGTTACTGGAAGTGGGATGTGGGTAACCCTGGACTTGCACAAAAGCAGGGAATTCAGCTGGACTCAAACACAGGCCAAGGATTCGGGAGCTCAGTGTGATGTTTGCTGGCTGTAACACTCAGCTCCACCAAAAGGCACCGCCAGAGCTTCACCCCTCAGTAGCTGGACCCATGTCCTCAGGTCCCTGGGGCCAGCTCCAGGCTGTGGACTGTGTGTGGCCTGTGGGCTGCCCTCCAGCACAGGATGCTGCCACAGTCCCCTTTGCTGTCCTGCAGCCACCCCTGGCGACCCAGGGATGCAGCTTGTGCCTTCAGGTGCCACCTCCTGCTCCTCGTGCATGCTGCAGTCCAAGCTGCTCTGTTTTGCTCTGCACCCACAGCGGTGGAGAGCGGCCCGCCTTCCACGCCACCCTTCAGACCCCAGCTGGATGGATGGGGAGCTCCATCAGCCCCTGGCAGGGGATGTGGGACACGGTTAGGCAGTGCCCTGCCGTGGTGACACGTCCCTGCTCTCCTTTCCCTGACCCCTCGTTGCTGCAGGGGACGTCATCTCCCGCCTGACGTCGGACACGACCATCGTGAGCGACCTGGTCTCGCAGAACATCAACATCTTCCTGCGCAACGTGGTGAAGGCCACGGGCGTCATCTTCTTCATGTTCAGCCTCTCCTGGAAGCTCTCCCTGGTCACCTTCATGGGCTTCCCCATCATCATGCTGGTGTCTGATGTCTATGGGAAGTACTACCAGGTAGGCAGGAGCAGCTGGCATTGCCGCAGTGCTGGGCTGCTCTCCCTGTGAAGCATCAGGGAGCTTGTGGGTGGCCTTGGAGCTGATGGGAGTGATGCTGGAGTGTTTTGCTGCCAGCAGTGGGGACAGAAAGGTGACATTAAACCTGTGTGGGCAGACAGGCGTAGCCTGGGCTCTTACCTTGCTTCCTGCTCAGGAGTGGAAGCATCTCAGGTCTGATAGAGAGGTGGCTGGGCTGTGGAATGCCCTGTATGCATCTGCCTGTCCTCATGCCATCTCCCCTCCCCCTTTGGAGTCACCTGGTGGGGTCCCAGAGCCCTGGGTGAGCGGGGAGATGTGCTATGGGCAGCCTGGCACCCGCTGAGCTCCCTCTGCCTCCCCCTGCTCCCTGCAGAAGCTCTCCAAGGATGTGCAGAGCGCTCTGGCCAAGGCCAACAACACGGCTGAGGAGACCATCTCGGCCATGAAGACCGTCCGCAGCTTTGCCAACGAGGAGACGGAGGCCAACGTGTACTGGCAGAAGCTGCAGCAGGTGTACAAGCTCAACAAGCGGGAGGCCATGGCTTACACCTACTACGTCTGGTCCAGTGGGGTAGGTGGATGGCCCTGGGGCTTCCCTGCGTGGGGCTGGGATGGGCAGGGGAGTCTCTCCAGATCCCAAAGCACACGTGGATCTCCTCTGCTCCCAGGGAACTCTGTGGGGTGAGCCCAGCCCTGCTGTCCACTGCCAGTGATCCCCGGGCTCTTGATCATTTGTTATTTTTATCCATCAAAAAATGCATCCCGTTCCGCCCCGAGGCAGCGTTGTGTCATTCCCTGGAGCTGCCTGTTTTCCCCTGCAAATGGGGCAATAATTGCTAAGAGCTCAAGGTCGTGGAGCAGCCCGTGGCTGCGTGGTGCTGCAGTGTGTGCCTGTGCCAGCTCCGCTCCGGGCTCCGGCTGGAACAGCGCGGCGTTGGTTGAGCTTCTGCTCAGGAACAGACATCTTCTGCGTGTGGGTGGTGGCAGGGGGAGGCTGCTGGGCTTTGGCTTTGGGCTTTTTTTCTGCCCCCCTCCCCTCTTGCAAAATGCTTTTTCATCATTTAACACCAGATGGTTTGGGATTTCTCCAGGGCAAAACCCTCACGTGAGGCTGCCCTTGTCTCTGCACGTCGCTGGTGAAGGGTCTGTGAGTTATGGTGCCTTCATGCAGCTGTGAGAGACTTTATGGCTTCCCAAGTCTGGGAACAAAATGGGAGCATCATTAGCATTGTTTCTGGGCTCCCAGGTGGAGCTGGAGCATGAGCTGGGTTGACACTGATCCTGACAAATCTAAGAAGGCAAAAGCCGTCAAAAACCACTCCTACAGGGCTCAAAGAAGACAACGGATATAGCTCAGCCCTGGTAGAATCTTTCTTGGAGGGAACACAGGAGCTTAAGGTCAGACCATGGCAGAGCTATAGAGGAGGCTTTTTTCCCCCTGTATTTTTGTCTGTGTGAATTTACAGCCTCTTCTGGTCCCACAGGGCACCAGGGCATCACTGCTTTTTGGAGCACCTGGGCAGCATGGAACAAAACCAGCTGAATAAAAGGGGCTGGTATTTGTCACATTAGAGCTGATCTGTCTCCTTTCTAGAGTAGGTGGTACCCCCACACTGAGTTCAGGCGACACTGGGGTTATGCTTCAGGGACTTGTACAGGCAAGGAGGATATTCTGCATTAACTCCTGGCTTGGTTTTGTGTTCTAAATTAAAATGTGTCACACTCATATAACAGAAAGTTTATTTTAGTGGTGAGGTGACTGCATGCCTTGGATAATTTGAACATAGATTATTATGCTTGAGGACCTTAGTCCAAGAGAGAAGTTCATGAGATGCTCTGTTATTTCAGATAAATTCTGCCTCCTTGGCTGTTGTCCCTCGGGACTTGTTTTGTTGAAAGATATCTGCCCAGCTCCTTAAATCAGCCCGTGTACTTGAGTTGTTTTTCTCATTTCCATGCTCGCTGCTAGGGCTGTCAGCTGCACTGTCAGGGATCCTCAGCTCAGGGCTCAAAAATAAATGTCAGCACATGAAGTTTGGGCTGTTGTGTGAGTAATGACAAATACACCAAAATATCCATTTGTCCTTGCTGATTCCGGGGTGTTTTCTTGCTTTCAGCTGACCCTGCTGGTGGTCCAGGTCAGCATCCTTTACTACGGTGGGCACCTCGTGATCTCTGGGCAAATGACAAGTGGAAACCTGATATCCTTCATCATTTATGAGTTCGTGCTGGGGGACTGCATGGAGGTGAGGCACTTTTAGCAGGGAATCCCAGACTGGGTTGGGTTGGAAGGGACCTTAAAGACTGTCTCATTCCAGCTCCCTGTCATGGGCAGGGACACCTTCCACACCTTCCCAGGTTGCTCCAAGCCTCATCCAGCCCAGCCTTGGACACTTCCATGGGTGGAGCAGCCACAGCTTCTCTGGGCAACGTGTGCCAGGGCCTCCCCACACTCTGGCTTATCCCTTCATCTCTCCCAGAAGGTCCCAGGGCAGTTGCAGGGATAGATCCAGATTTTCCATGACTCATTTCTTTGGTGCTGTGGTACTACCAGAGGGGGGATTGTCCCCTCTGCTCCCCATTCCTGCTGTGGTCTCACACGATTCATGTTCCTGAAGCAGCTTGTCCCCAAAAGGGCAGCTGCCCACACTCTGGCTTATCCCTTCATCTCTCCCAGAAGGTCCCAGGGCAGTTGCAGGGATAGATTCAGTGCTGACTTTCCATGACTCATTTCTTTGGTGCTGTGGTACTACCAGAGGGGGGATTGTCCCCTCTGCTCCCCATTCCTGCTGTGGTCTCACACGATTCATGTTCCTGAAGCAGCTTGTCCCCAAAAGGGCAGCTGGGACCAGAGGGGTCGGGCTGGCCCTGCTGAAGGGCAGAGCCCTGGCTGCCTGCCAAGCACATTTCCTGGAGTGAAGAATGAAGGGATTACAAAGCTGCCTGTTAAATTTCAGGCTTCATTAAAAACTTAATTATATTTTTTTTTCCTTTCCCTGGAATAGGCTGCAAGCTGCTGCGTTGGCAGCACATTAGCAGGATGGGATTGTGGGTGGGATGGTAGAGCCCACCCAGGGCTGCCTTCCCCTTGCAGAGGCATCAACTTGGCTAATCCAGGCAGGAATGATCCAGTCGAGGTTTCCTCACAGCCAAGTGTGGTTTTGGTGGTGCCTCAGCCTCTGTGCAGGGGCAGAGCAGAGCTAGAGGCAGCCTGCCCGGCTCTCACCATCTGTTCAGATCACTGCAGGCTCTGCTGGGGTTTCCAGGCTGTGGTTTTGGTGTGGATTTAGTTTGGTTTGGGGTTTTTCCCCCCCTCCTGCTGGGAGGGCCAGCTACAGTACAAACTGTTCTGCAGCACTGGGTTTAATATTGCAAAACACCCTTTCCCAGGGCTGTCCGTGTATCCCTTCCATACCCAACAGAGGAGGGAGAGTTTCCTTCCCCTGTGTCTGATGCCTGCAGTCAGTGTCAGGCGATGGCAGACTGGGGAGTGCTTCAGCCATCCCCCTTCTGAGTGGCACTGGCTGATTTCCCCATCCCTCAGGAGGGTCTCACTGCTGCCTCTTCCCTTGCAGTCCATCGGCTCCGTGTACAGCGGCCTCATGCAGGGCGTGGGGGCTGCTGAGAAGGTTTTTGAGTTCATCGACCGCCAGCCCACCATGGTGCACGACGGCTCCCTGGCCCCGGACCACGTGGAGGGGAAGGTGGAGTTCAGGAATGTCACCTTTTCCTACCGCACTCGCTCTGCCACCCAGGTCCTCCAGGTGAGCCCCTGGGCACTCCCAGCACCACTGCTGCTCCATCGTGGCCAGGAGCAAACCCCAGCCCGTGGGGAGTGGCAGCTGCCTGTCAGAGATGTGTAAAGGCAGGCTCAGTGCCTGCTGGGAAACAGATTAAAAGGAGCAGCGGGTGTTTAGGGCCGGCCTTCCTTACAAGGAATGAGATTTATCAATAAAACCCTTGTTCCCTGCTCAGGCATTAAACATGTCAGCGTGGTACAGGGCTTTGTGCCAAGCTGCCTCAGACTGTTTCCGTGGGAGAGGGGCTGGGATCATGGGACAGGGGGAAGCAGCAAAGAGGTCAGTTTGCTTTTTGGAGCTCCTGCTACATCAGCAGGCAAATCTGAAGCAATTTGGAGGCTTTTTGCTTCCTCAGAGCCAGGAGAAATGGCTGATGTGGCACGTCACCAGGGCAGAGGGGCACTTTGGCCAGATTCTGGCTCCTTCTCCTGTGTAGTGCCCAGGATGTTGAGAAAAGCCTGGACCTGAGCATGCTCTCCCATCCATGTTGCAGGACGTGTCCTTCACCCTGCACCCTGGCAAAGTGACAGCGCTGGTGGGTCCTTCAGGGAGTGGGAAGAGCTCCTGTGTCAACATCCTGGAGAACTTCTACCCTCTGCAGGACGGGCAGGTGCTGCTGGATGGGCGTCCCATTAACATGTACGATCACAAGTACCTGCACTCCGTGGTACGAGCGACTGCTACCTGTATTCTGGTTGTGATTGTTCTGCTTAGCCCACTCACCACCTGCAGGGCTCTGAGGGGATGCATGGCACTGCTGCACGCTGCTTTGGATGTGATCTGGCAGCTCCAGAAATGTCCAGAAAGCTGGAGGCTGGAAGTGGTCCAAGAAATTAATTTGGATAATTTGTGGGGGTGGAAGGGAAGGGGATGGAGAGTGGTTTCAAGGGGAAGGGGAAGGCTTACAAAAACAGAACAAAAAACATCTTTTGTTTGGTATTTTTTGGCCAACACAGTAGAAATATGTTTTTGGCTGTTGGATTAATTATCATTTAAATTGGGTTTGGAAAAAGAGTTTTGTATTCCTCCAGCAATTTCTACCTTAAGATCTTAGAGTAATTCTCAGCTAATTGGGAGTTAAACCTCTCAGGATCCTGGCAGCAGCTGGAGCACCAGAAGGGCTGGTGCTTTGCCTAGGAGAGGGGTCCGGGCCCCTCAGCTCTCATCTGTGTGTCAGCACAGATCAGCCTTCATCTCTGCAAGTAACTGCCTCCTTTGTTTGCCCCCAGAGCAAATGGCTCAGCAGTCAGCAGGAAAACCTGAAAACAATTGATCAGAGACAGGCTGGAAAGCCAAAGTCACTGTGACTAATTTACATTCCCTGCCCGTACAGAGCAAAAATCAAAGGCCAGGCAAATCTTTCAGTTTAGAAAGCCTGGTGTGGTGTTAGGGGCATGGGGAGAAGTTAGTTAAAAATGACTGTGTCTCCCTGGGTCTCTCATGCACTATTCTGAGTACTAGTTTGAAAGGTTTGATTTATTCCAATATCAAGGATTTGATAGAGCATCTGAACATGACAGTGAACAGCCACGGCTGTAAGGCAGGACAGGGAGGCTGTTGCTAAGCAATTAAGGAGTTGCAGCAGTTACTTCCCTAACTTGCTCATTTGGGATCAAAAGATGCAAGAGGGCTCATTCATATGGCCCAAGTGTGACTACTGGCCTTGAAAGGAAAATCAGCAAGGGCCTGGGAGAGGGTCTCTCCGGCCTGACTTATCCCAGCAACTGGTTTTCCATTCTGGGAAAAGCAAACAGTGATGGGAATAACAGATCTGGAGCAAAACCACAGCAGGCTTTAGGAGGGGGAACCCATCCCAGATGCCAACATGCCAGCATTGCATTAGGTTTCTTTCCTGCAAAATGGCTTTCAAGCAAAAGATGCAAACTGGGTACCCTGATGTTGGCATCCTCACTGGAAGCTCACCTTGAGGACTTCTCTGTCTTGGTTAATGACATTTCTCTATCTTGATCTCGGTCCTTACTCAGCAGGAACAAATATCAATGGTCAGTGATATCACGCAGCACATCTTCTGCTCCTGACCCCGCTCTCCCTTTGCTTCCTGCAGATCTCCCTGGTGAGCCAGGAGCCCGTGCTGTTTGCCCGCTCCATTGCAGACAATATTTCCTATGGCTTGGCCTCAGCCTCCTTCGAGTCCGTGGTGCAGGCTGCCCAGAAGGCCAACGCCCACAACTTCATCACCGAGCTGCAGGACGGCTACCACACAGGTATGGCACTGCTGGGCCTGGCTCTGCACGTCCTGGCACCTCTTGGTTCTCATTCTGACCCCTTCCTCTCTCCCTTGACCCAACAGAGGCAGGGGAAAAAGGAGCTCAGCTGTCAGGTGGGCAGAAGCAGAGAGTGGCGATTGCCAGGGCCTTGATCCGAGCCCCTCCCATCCTCATCCTGGACGAAGCCACGAGCGCGCTGGATGCAGAGAGCGAGCACGCCGTGAGTGGGGGCCTGGCTGCTGGGGCCAGAGAGGGCTTGGAGGACAGGCTGTAGCCTCAGTTTCCAGCCAGTGGACAAACTTATTCTTGATATGGTGCTAGCAGAGGGTTGAGTAAAGTGCAGTTCCGTAGCAGGAATTTGTAGCCACCAGGAAAGGAATAATTCCATGCTCACAGCAGCCAATGCCTGACAAACCTGATGCTGATTTTTTTTCAGTGTGGAAGGTGTTAATTGTCATACAGAGAGTCCGTGCAGCCTTTGAGAACAGGGGAAGACTGTATAAAATGGTGCTGCAGCAAGGAGAGTAGGAGTGCCTGAGCTCAGATCCCAGCCAAGGTGCTCACAGCAGCCAATGCCTGACAAACCTGATGCTGATTTTTTTTCAGTGTGGAAGGTGTTAATTGTCATACAGAGAGTCTGTGCAGCCTTTTAGAACAGGGTACAGAGGAAGACTGTATAAAATGGTGCTGCAGCAAGGAGAGTAGGAGTGCCTGAGCTCAGATCCCAGCCAAGGCACCAAGGAAGCCACACTTGCAGGAAAAGCCTTGAGCATCCTGTGAACTGGTTTATCTGTCTGGAAGTTTGGCCTCCCTGATGCAATGACATGAGGGAAAGGTTGTTCAAGGTTGGGATTTGAGGATGTGCCTCCAATCCCAGAGGACAAATCCTGCTGGGGCAGCACAAAAGTGCCTGAGCTCAGATCCCAGCCAAGGAAGCCACACTTGCAGGAAAAGCCTTGAGCATCCTGTGAACTGGTTTATCTGTCTGGAAGTTTGGCCTCCCTGATGCAATGCCATGAGGGAAAGGTTGTTCAAGGTTGGGATTTGAGGATGTGCCTCCAATCCCAGAGGACAAATCCTGCTGGGGCAGCACAAGTATCTGACCTTGGAGCAGCTTGCTGCCTCACAGGTCCTCAGTCACGTGTGCGGTACCTGGTGCCAGCCCAGAGTTGGTTTTGGCTACCCAGGGGTGTCAATGTGACATGTGCCTGATGGCCACCTGCCTGCCTTTAGACGTCAGTGCTATTGTCTCTTGACTGGAAAAAACCTCTCTTGCTTTGCCTTGATACACTGAGGAAAGAATTCTGCTTTTCTGAGCAGCTGCAGTCACCAGGTATTCCTGCAGTCTCTGCCAGCACCACGTGGCCTCCAAATTTGTGGCCCAGCTGTAACAAGTCCCCAGCTTGCAGGGTGAGACCTGTGCCCATAGCTCACCTGGCTGGACTGAGATGGTCTTTGGGCTGCAGCCGGGAGCTGGGCTGGACATGTTTGTGCTGGTAGTGCTGCAGGGAGCAGAGAGCACATCCCCTGTCCAGAGGTTTCTGGACAGAGACCACAAAGCTGCTGCTCTCCCAGTGCCCGGGCACTAACGCCTTTTCTCCCCGCAGATTCAGCAGGCGATTTACGGCGACTTGCAGAACCACACGGTGCTTGTCATAGCTCACAGGCTGAGCACTGTGGAGAGGGCACACAACATCATTGTGCTGGACAAGGGCCGCGTGGTGCAGCAGGGCTCGCACAAGGAGCTGATGGAAGAAGGAGGCCTTTATTCCAAGCTGGTGCAGAGACAGATCCTGGGGCTGGAGGGGGGCGGCACGGACAGTGGCCAGCCTGCAGCCCGGGGGGATGCAGCCAAGGCACCTGGAGGGCTGGAGGAGGAGTTCAGGATAGACCATTCCCTGCCGGCCGCGGCACAGGACGATTTCACCAACGCCGCGCCCAAGTGAGGGCGGCCGGCGCTCGGACGCTCCCTGGGATGGAGGTGGCAGCACGGCTGGGATGGAGGTGGCAGCACAGCTGGGATGGAGGTGGCAGCACGGCTGGGATGGAGGTGGCAGAACGGCGCCGCTGGCTCGCCCCACGTCACGCACCCTGCACACCCCAACACACACCATAGAGCTTCCTGCAGGACACCTGCCGGCCGGCAAAACAGGGATTCACTGGAGGGAGCTGGGTCCTTAGTAACTCTCAGCATTTCTACTGGGTTCCTTTTCTTACTACCAGTAACTCCTCTCGACTGGGACTTTTCTCCCATCGATCTGCATGTGTAACTGCTATTAACTGTAATGGATGTTAAATGCATGCGGGGGGGGGAAGGTTGAAAACCCCTCCAGGAATTTCAGGGGGTGGCTTTTGTGGCTGGATAGAAAAATGATGTCTGTAAAGCGAGGTCCTGCTCCCTCTGTCAATCTATGGGGCTAATCCAAAGTTGGCTGAAGCCTGTAGGGAGTTCCCTTTGGCTTTGGTGAAAACTGGATCACTCCCATGGAGCTGAATGCCGGGAGAGTTTTGCGCTGAGTGCCTGCAGGCTCAGGCTCTCAACCATTGCTGCTGAGCTTGTATTACGTAGTATCCATCCTTGCTGGGACAAGCCAGGGGACCGGGAGGCAGATGTTACTCTCTGATTTGCTCTTGGTGCTTGGTGGGTGTTTGTTTTTAAGGATGAAACGTTTTACCATAACAGGGTTAGGTTTCGGGGCTTGGGGTTTTTTTTGTTTCGATTTGTTTGTAGTTTTTTAATGTCATTTGTGTGCACTGTGCAATGTCTGTCTGGCTCCAGCATCCACTGAAAATTGGTCTGTTATTTCAGAATTTTTTTTAACTCACAACCCCGGTGCTGGTGTGAAAAAAAAACACTACTAAAGACAGGCAAAAAACACTAAAAGACAGCACTTTATAAATCCCACCAAAGCTTTGTTCAGCTTCAGGCCATGCTAGCGACTTCACTGCATGGGAAATCCGTTCCGTCACGTTCCTTGAAGTCCAGCTTCAGCTGCCTGAACTTTATAATGTATTTCTTTGAATATAATTTATTTTAGTATGAGGGGTAGAAAGAAATGTGTTGCTCCTAGCCCTTTGGGGTAATGGCTCTGGCTTAGTAGTGTTATCCTGCTATAGATTGGTGAAAAATCCTATGCAGGCAGGCAAGTGCTGTTTTAAAAATAGCATTTCTAGGGGAACACTGACTTCAGACTCTGCATAGTTAAGAAATTCTCTCAAGCACTTTAGCTCTCATGTTTTCTGATACTTGAATGCTGCTGCATTTTCCTTTCCAGCAGGTTTGCATTTTTGTTATTGGCAATGTTTTGTTTTCGGTTAGTGATGTTTTACAAACTCTAAATTTAGTGTCCTTGAGGAGGGATGCTCAAAAAAAAATAAAATACTACCTCTGCCACTCAACGTCAAGCTGCTCTGGTTGGGAGTGTTTTTTGCTTTCTGGGTTTTCAAGGTAACGTTCATCTGACACCACAGCTGAATGCAGCTGCTCCTGCACACGTGTTCTGGGGAATGACAGGAGGAACCCACAGAGAAGGAGGTATGTAAAACACTTCACATCTGATGATGGCTGTGAGCCCAGCAGTCTGGAGAACTCATTTCCACCCCGGATCCCGTTGGGTGTCAGTCTCCCAGGGAAGGACAGGTAGTCTAACCTGTTCCCAAAGCTTGGTGCTTCCTGACTGGAATCTCTTCAGCTGCTGGCTTTTGTGATATGATAACAATCTGTGCCTCAGAAGAAGATCTGTTTTTGTTTTCCCTCCCTCCACTTAGGGAACTTGTGTGGTGCTCTGAGCTCCTCAATCATCCTTCAGTAAATGGCCAGGAGTTCCTGCTTGATGAAAATTTGCTCTGTGGGTATGAGGAGGTTGGGGGTTCCACCCAGTGCTGACAGGCAAGTGATTAATTCTGCATTTTTATCAGTACCTGGGAGCAGAATGTGGCCACCACTTCATGGAAGTGGAGTTGATTTCTGCTTAATTAAAAAACTGGGGAAAACCCAAATTGGGTTACCTGGGGGAAGCCAACTCACCCTGCAAAGTACTGGTAGGACAATGATCATTAGTACATGAGATGCCAGGAAAGAGAATTTGATTGTGTCCCTCCCAGGCGTGACTGCAAAAAGGGAACTGGAGGATGCAATCAGATTAGTTTTATTGCAAAAAAAACTACACTGAATTATAGGAAGGGAACCCTGTTTCCCAAGGCTGCTGTGATGACAATCCCAGCATTGTATTCCCAGGTTGGGTCCAAACAGCTTCAACTGAAATGGCACTCTGGAAACAGCAGATTGTCTCTGCTGGTGGCACCAGTCCAAGCTGATAACAGGGCCTGACTTTGTTCATTGCCACAGGTGCTGAATTCTCTCTTCTGCATCCAGATAACTCAAGGCTACTTTTCCCCTGAGCCTCTCATCCTGTGGCTTGAACGGGCCCTTTTATTGTGCTGTTGGCATGTGACAAGTGACACTGCTTGTGTGCTAAAGCTGTGAGGGTTTTCTATGCCCTGGAAGATGGGTGGGAGCTCCACACAGCACCAGGGATCCAGCAGAATTAATCTAATGCAGATCTTTTTGCCTGCACAAACCCTGGGACTGTATAGAAAATCCTGCCTTTCTAAATCACTCTAAACTACAGCTTCTTTTTGAAGTGAAAATCAGAGTCAGCCGTGCCCATTAGGCAGCCTGAGCCTGGCAGCAGAGCTGTGCTTCACCCAGAGCAGCAGTGGGAACTGCTCCAGTGCTGGAACACGAGCTGCTTCCTGGAGCTGCCCAGTCCCTGGGGCCTGGCTGCCTGTGGGCAGTCTGTGTTTCAGGCTGTTCTCCTGGAAACAAGGCCACTGTTCCCTCTGAAACCCTGAACTGTAGAATGTTGTGGCTGTGGCTTTGCCCAAAGTTGGGAACATGAACAAAATCAGCTTAAGAACTTCTCAGCCAGAGTGACAGAGATAAAAAGTTCTTTTTCTTCAAAGGCAAAAGTCCTCTCGGGGAACTTGGAGGGGTTCATCTGAAACCTTAACCTGGGGGCACTGAAGACTGTCCTGGCAGAACTGTAAGCAATTAGGCATTTGAAAGCACAACTGATTGCAAATTGACTGTATATCCCATGGCAGGTTGTTTGCCTCACTATTAATAAGCTCTAACCATTTCCTGTAATAGGTAAAACCACAGCTTTATTTGATTTAAACAACAGTGAGCCCCATCCAAGGTGAAATTTGAGAGTGGATCCTACAGTCCCAGGGCTTCCCCAGGGACAGGGATTTACCCTGTACCCTTTGTACCAGGGTCTGTGGCTGACCGGCCCAGTAAATGAGCACACAGTGATGGAAAAAACACAGCTGTGTTTATTCCAACAACTTGTCCCCTGCCACACCAACCTCTGCCTCAATAACCAAGTGTGTGTTTCAGTGGCTGCACTTTCTAGGCCTTCAGCAGGTCTGGAAGTGCCACAAGCAAACAGAAAGTGCTTCTAGCTTGGGTTCAGAGATGTGGTTTAGTCTGGGGAGGAAAAATTAAATCTGTCTCTTCTATTCCAGCTTCACTGTGAGCTCAGGGCAAAGAAAATAAGTGCAGGTAAATAAACCTGCTGCTCTTCTGACACCTGCAGCTCCCTGAAAGGAAGGAGCACCTTGCAAACACCTCATTCCTGCTCTCTCTCAGACAGCATGGCACTGATCTCTCAAAGAGAAGGGCTGTTTCTCTGCCAGGATGCTGGATATGCAGGTCATTTCCATGTGCGAAGGAATCTGGGTTGTGAAAACTAAACAGAAGTATGGGCTGTGCTTAATATACAGAAGGAAGTTAAATTACAAATAAGCCCCAAAACTTATCTGCACATTGAGCAACCAGACTAATAGGGGTTAATGTACACCAGAGATGAGATTTGCAAATTCAATGTGTACATAACCAACCAGTTTGTCCAGGAAAAGAAAATAAGATGTGAAGGTGACTTGCAAAATATGTCTAAATCTAATAAATATGCATGAGGGCAGTGCTACTGACCGTAAAAGGATATGAGGTACCAGGAGGAAATTCAAGATCAAGTTTAAATAGAAAAAAAATACCTAACATCTTATTTAAACTAGTCTGGATGCCATTTCTCCCCAAGATTGGAGCCTGACTTCTTATTCACCATGACATGGTTTCCCCTGTAATCTTCACAATTTTTTTATTCCATTTCTCCTGTAATAAGAAATCCTGACTTCTGTACTTTGCCTCCTTACAGTTCTAATGTACTTGAATGCTGTCACCCTTCAAAAGGATTTCAGCAAAGGCAAATAGCAACCAAGCCTGGGGAGATGATAAATCCCAGCCTGCAGCACTGCAATATTTGATAAACCCTGTAGCCCAAAATCATGGCTTATCTGCAATCCTTCATATCCTGTCCCAGTGATGTGCTGTCACAAAACCTTTATCTTCCATGAAGACTGCAGAATGGGAAGGCACCATCCTACCTGTCCAAATGGAAAATAAAATAAAAACAAAAGCAGTTGACTTCTATCTTGTGTCTCAGCCTCAGCTGCTTTTCTAGAAAATTGGAGAGCTCAATTACATGCAGGTGCTGACCGAAGTACTCAAAAACAACCCAGATGTTTAATGCAGACCCCTCTCCACCATCACCAGAACCCAAATTACCCACCCAGGGAGAAACAGTATTTTCAATGTATGTTGTACTTGAGCACAAATGAGTTATGTTCTCACCTGTGACTGAGCAGTTCTTACTCTTTCAGCAAAAGGCACCATGGTTGAGGGAATCCGAGAGCTCCACTCAAGATCACACAGTGAGGCAGTGGTAAAACTAGATCTACAACATGAAGCTGAGTCAGACTCTTCTGAACCACACTCCCCCCAAACCATTTATTTAGTTATGGTATGAAGTTCAAATTACCAATGTTCTTGGGAAGAAAGGGCTTCTCCTAATCCCTCAGCTAATTCCTCTGTTTGCATGTGTGCATATCTGTACGTGTGTTTGCATGTGCAGATTTACAGCAGGTTTAACCCGTGGCTGGAACCCTGTTTGATGGGCTTGTGCAAATACAGGCTGTGTGGAATGGTGTTGGCAGGGCGACTATCTGCTGGTTTTAAAGAGCAAGGCAGGGCTGTGGTGACTGTGCAAAGCCCTGGCAGTGCCCAGGGCACGGCTGCTGACTCACCTGGCACACAGCACATACCTGCAGCAGGCAGGTGTGCTGGGGTGGTGAGAGCTGTGATGCTGGGACATTCCTGTATCACTGAGCGCCTTCTCCCCACCCTGGGCTCAGCTTCCTGCTGCGCAAACATCGCGCCCTCGCCTCCCTCTGAGCGAGCCCTTGGGCCTGCAGCAGGCTGCCAAAAGGGCTGGAAGGCTTCCTCCAGCAGGGTCACCTTGCTGGTCGTTATTGCCTGTGGGTAATAACGACAAAGAGGGCTTTTGGGAAGGTGGGAGGTGTGGGGAGCCGAGTTTAGTTGTAGGACAAAAGAACAAGCATAAAGCTGTCACGTCATCACAGTGTCCTGCCAGGAACTGCTGGGTCACTTCCTGAGTGTGACTGCAACTTCATTGCATCAGAATTGTATTCGGTCACTGTATGGATTTTTAATTTTTTTTCTTCCCAGTTAGATCAAAAATATCAGCTCCAAAGGACGAGGAGCACGTGGCCATTCCCTCCCCTGCTCCCTTGGCTCTTGGCTCCTTTTGGCTCTCTCTCCAGAGTTACACACACGGAAATAATACACACACCCACACCCACGTAGGGACAAAAGCAGGCCAGGAAGGTGCTGCATGCCAAGTGATGCATATAACTTAGGCTCTTTTAACACAATTAATTGTTTCCAGGCATAATTGTCTTTATCAGCTCTGCTAACAGCAGCAGTAATTGGGAAGCTGCTGCTCCTAAGGGTTACCACACACTGCCTACTCCAGTGCTGGTGACATGACTGATAAAAATCAGAAGAACAAAATATATGGTGGTTTAATTGACGCAGTTTTTACTACATTGCATTTCAAAAGTATTTAAATTTACCATGAAACACATCTTTAGCAGATTATTTATTGATCTTCACTGTTGAAGAAGAAAGGGTTTAAGATGGATGAAATGGCCTAGCACCAAAGCTTGGCCAGATATGACTTTTAGCTATTTTTAACTTAAATAAGTATTCAGCCTAGGCTTGAGAACAATAATGCAATCACTCTTTTGAGATTTACTCCAGCCAAGCCCCAAACTGGGTAAGGAAATGCGAGTTAAATCTAACTGATTTTCCTTCCAAATTTACAGCTGTGGAGTTTTAAACAAAGGAGGCCACGAGTGGCTATGGCACTTCAGGCAGGAGCTGGGTGCTGGAGGGGCTGGGAAGGCTCTCTGGGAGCCCAACTCCGTCCAGAAGGACACAGGGGACAGCCTGAGCCATCCCAGGCACCTGCCCCACCTCTGAGTGTCCCAAAGCCACAACTCCGGGGCCACACCTGAGCCCATTTCTGGGGCCTCCCTTCAGGAGGAATTGAGAAGCATGTCCGGGGAAGGGAATGGAGCTGGGGATGGGCCTGGAGCGCTCCGTCCAGAAGGACACAGGGGACCTGCCCCACCTCCGAGTGTCCCAAAGCCACAACTCCGGGGCCACACCTGAGCCCATTTCTGGGGCCTCCCTTCAGGAGGAATTGAGAAGCATGTCCGGGGAAGGGAATGGAGCTGGGGATGGGCCTGGAGCACCAGGAGAGGCTGAGGGAGCTGGGAAAGGGACTCAGCCTGGAGAGGGAACAGCCTCAGGCTGGGCCAGGGGAGGCTCAGGCTGGACACCAGGAGGAATTTGTTAACTGGAAGGGTGATAAAACTTCAGAAAGGGCTGCCCATGAGTCCCCATTGCTGGAGGTGTGTAAGGAACTACTGGATGCAGCACTCATTGCTGTGGTGTGATGGAGAAGGTGGTGATCGGTCACAAGCTGGACTTGATGATCTCAGAGGTCTTTTCCAACCTCAATGACCAATCCCTCGGGACTCCAAGGGCGCCGAGCGCCTCATGTGAGCACAGCACACAAAGATTGCTCTGTGCCAGGCTCTGTCCTGCGCTCTGCCCATGGAGAGGCTTCAGCCATACACCCTCGAGGGGCTTTACCCCCTCACAGGGCCTCCCTCCATGGACCCCTCACAGGGGCTTTACCCCCTCACAGGGCCTCCCTCCATGGACCCCTCAGAGGAGCTTCACCCCCTCACAGGGGCTCCCTCATGGACCCCTCCCTCACAGGGGCTTCACCCCCTCACAGGGGCTCCCTCATTGACCCCTCACAGGGGCTTCACCCCCTCACAGGGACTCCCTCATTGACCCCTCACAGGGACTCCCTCATGGACCCCTCACAGGGGCTTCACCCCCTCACAGGGACTCCCTCATTGACCCCTCACAGGGACTCCCTCATGGACCCCACACAGGGGCTTCACCCCCTCACAGGGACTCCCTCATGGACCCCTCACAGGGGTTCCCTCATGGACCCTTCACAGGGGCTTCACCCCCTCACAGGGGCCTCACCCCCTCACAGGGGCTCCCTCATGGACCCCTCACAGGGGCTTCACCCCCTCACAGGGGTTCCCTCATGGACCCCTCAGAGTCATGGACCCCTCACACAGGGGCCTCACCCCCTCACAGGGGCTCCCTCATGGACCCCTCACAGGGGCTTCACCCCCTCACAGGGGCTTCCTCATGGACCCCTCACAGGGGCTTTATCCCCTCACAGGGGCCTGACCCCCTCACAGGGGCTCCCCTCAGCCCGGGCTCGCTCAGCCACCGCGGCCCCCCGTCCCCTTTGGTTCCGTCCAGCAGCGCCCCCCCTCCCGCCGCGCAGCCCCCGTGGTACGCCCCGACACGCCCCCCCCGGCAGGGGGCGCTGAGGGCGGTGCCCGGCGGGCCGGGGCGAGAGCGCGGCGGCACTTCCGGTGCGGGGCCGGGCCGGAGCGGGGCCGGAGCGGGAGCGGGGCCGGGATGGCGCTGGACGCGCGGCGCCTGGAGGCGCTGAGCCTGCAGGAGCTCAGCGCGCTGCTGGACGACGAGGAGCAGCTCCAGGACATGGCCCGCGAGATGGAAGAGGTGAGGGGCTGCCTCGTACTCCGCGGCCTCTCCTCGGGCCGCCCCCCTCAGCCCGCGGGGTCCCGGTGCCGCTCGGTGTGGGGGGGTCGTGGCTCCGCGCTGCCCGGAGCCGCCGGTGCGTGCGGAGCCCCGGGGCTGCGGGCAGCGCCGCCGGTCCCTGCCGTGCTCCCCCTTCGCTGCCGCCCCCGGCCCCGCTCTCCCGGCCTTTTGTTCACCGGGATCGGTGCCCGCCGGGTGCCGTAGGAGGGCTGAGGGCTCGGCGGGCTGAAAACGCGGAGTTCAATTAATTCAAGCCACTGAATTAAGGAGACGGTGGCGGCCCGGAGGTGGGCTCGGCTTGTGCGCCCGCACAGCCCTTGTTCCGTGCCGTGGCCGCGGTGGAGGATTTTGCCAGGGTGAATTCAAAACAATGTGAAAGAGATTTCTGTGTGCCTCGGTTGGTATGCCGAGCCCAGCCAGGGCTGTCAGGCTTTTCTGCTGCTTGTTTTGCCCGTTTGAAGTGTTTTTGTCAGTGCATCAGGCTCTAAGTTGTGCTTTTGGATCTGTGATTCTTAAATCAAAATAGGAGCCTGTTTTCTTCCTCTGGCTGAGGTTGTCTGTAGCTGGTTTTTCTGTGTGCCAGTGGACACTGGGTGTTACAGTTCAGATATGAGACTGTTCTGGGTTTATTTGGCCACAGATGGCCCTGAAAGAATCTTACTCTCAGTCAGATAAGAGTGAATAGGATTAAACTATATGTATGAAAACTTGAAAAGAAAAAAATGTGCTCTGCTTCTCTGGGTCCTGTATTTATTAGGTTTTTTTTGTTTTCTTAAATTAGAGGACAGAAGCCTCAGGAGAAGCAAAACATTGGCAATGTGTTCTTTAGAAAGAAGCTTAGTTTATTAAGTGAAATCAATTATAATTGTGTTCCCTCAGACTAAGATTCTGGCCCTTTTGGTGCTTCTGAGGAAATTGTTTTGGATCACCTCGAGCCAAATTATCAAAGAATTACACATGGAGAGGCCCACTGAAGGCTGGGGCTGAGTTGATGAGGTGTCCTGGGGAATTTATTTGCTGTATTATTCAACAATTTGGATTTTGAGCTTTGTGCCAATAGATTTCTGAGAGTGGGGCAGCCATAATAACTTTTTTTGTGCAGGCCTGTATTTTGAGAACTTAGAAGAACCAGGCTGTGGAAAGTAGAACAGAGAGCTCTTGGTGTGCTGGGGGCAGGAGCACCCTGCTGAATAAAAACTATTTAAGGAAACTCAGCGGGTTACGATGGGCTTAACTCGGTGGAGATGTGAAGGGGTGCAGTGCTGCTGGCTCCAGAGTGACCCCTGCCAAGGGACACGAGCACAAGGCCTGCCTTGGTGGGCTCCTTTTTATAATTTATTTATCAGCGTGGACTTAAGACTGTAGGTCAGAAGTGACAAAAAACCCCATGACCTCAGGAGAAAAAAATCCCTCCTCTCAACACAACCAGCCCATATTCTCGGTTTGACCCTCAGGTTTTCCTCCTTCCTTGGCATCTTGAGGCTTCTAAATTGTAGAGTGAAGCTCTGCGGGCCCGAGGGAATATTTTGTGGTGTTTGGGAAGTGTGGCCAGGTTTGGAGGTGCTCAGGCTGTGTGGAAACAGGGCTGTGCTGCTGTCTGCCCTAATCCTCTTTTATTGGATGTGGAGGCTTTTACTGGAGTCTGTTCAACTAGAAATGTGTTTACCCATCTTGGAAGGAATTGGCCATGCTTGAATATTTCTTCCTCCTCCTGTTTTTGCCTTCACTGAATTGTTTGTTGCATGTGCTGCTGGGACCTGAGTTTTCACTGGGAAGTGTGTGCAGGAAGAGGGAGAGAGGGAAATCCTGAGCATTAAGGAGGCTCCGTGGTGACCTCACTGCTGCTTGGCTGTCAGTCCATGTGCATCCAGGTTGTGGGTTGTTCCAAAGTCCTTAAATTCCTGATTTTACTGTGACATTCCAATCAAATCACGACTCTCGAGTCACTTCTCTGAGGTGACTTGTATTTTCAGGGGCAAAGTTGGTTAAAGCTGAATATTCCACAGCTGAAAAAACCCTTTGTTCTCCTTGTTGCAAGGGAAACCCAGCTCAAACCCCAGTGTTTTGTTCACAGAGGAGGAGGATTTGGAAAAACCACTTGCTAACAGCTAAAAATAGGCACTTCCAGCCTGAGAGGGAATGTATCCTGTGTGGCATTTGAGCAGGATTTGCGGGGGTGTGTGCCTGTGTGAGTGTGCCCACGGGGTGCTGTGCTCCCAGAGCGTCCTGCACGTGTGTCCCCAGGTGTGTGACACGGTGGCAGCAGAGCTGAGCTGCTGCTCTTCCTGGCTGAGGCTGCGTTTGCAGGGCTTGAACAACCAACATCTTGTCTGCCAGAAGAAGGAAGGAAGCTGCTTGTCTGGTACTCCCAGTCTTCTAAAACTGAGGAGGGCTTTTTTTATCATCTCTCAGGTTGATCAGTGCATGTACAGCATCCATCTTCGTTAAACAGACAATCACAGGATGGTTTGGGGTGGAAGGGACCTGAAAGACCATTGAGTTCCAAACCGTGGCAGGATCATAAAAGTGATTTGTTTATAAAAGTCAGTCTCAGTGAGATAACCCTAAAAAGCACAGATGAGAGAATTTGTGACCTGACACTGGTGGTGATTTGATGAATTTTCCTGTGAAAGTGAATTTTCCTTTTATCTCCTGGAGCATCACTTCTGTAGCAGTGCAGTGTTGTGTTACTGACTGCTGAGGTTCCATGGCCAGATATTGTTTGCTTTTCAATACCTTAATTATGTGAAATCAGGAAGTCAGAAATGTATTGCCTTCTTCTCATTCCAGCATTTCAGAGTACACTGGCAAGCACAAAAGGAATTTTTTGAGCATAGTCCTTTTCTCAAAAGCTGATTGAACAGATCATGCAGGGCAGAAAGTCCAAGTTAAACTATGTGCATTCATGCCCAGATTTCTTGGATTCCTCTCCTGTCCTAAAACCACATTGTGCAAGTGGTCATGTTCTTGTTGGCCAAACATGAAATTTAGTTGCAAAGTTAGGAATTAGACTTGGTGACAACTACAGATTTTTCTCTTCTAGCTGAGCATCAGATGAGTAACCTGTCTGTGCCTGATGAGTGCAAATTGCAGTGCTGTCTTGCTTCTGCAAGAAATGTCTAGGAACTGCAGCTTACCTTCTAAGCTTTATTTTGTCATTTCCAAGTAATCAGAAGAGCTAAATTTAGCCAATCTAATTACTTTGCAGTATGTTTTAATATTTATTACAGAACAGATGTTGTTAGGGGGTGTATTATTATTCACGAGTCCTTGATGAAAAGCACTCCTAAATCTTCTGTAAAAGAAGTCTCTTCTCCTACTCTGCACCTGTCAGCTCCTGTTTCAGGGGTTAATTTGACACTCCGAATGTGCATCTTTATACTTCCACAGTGGGACTGCATATTTTCTTCTTAATTTACAAGTATGTAAGTGAAAGAGAATGTGGGAATGATAGAGGCTGGAGAAATCTAAAACTACCATGGATGTGTCCTATGTATAAAGCAATTAAAACGGTGCCACACAAAGCTGCTTTTTATTTATAGCTCCTTAAGAGACTTTTTCTCGAAGGTACCCAGAGACTCCTTGCTGTGGTGCTGGCCAGGGCAAGCTTATAATTATAGCAGCTCTTGATGGACTTTGTGGGTAGCCAGGATTGCTCAGTTTCTCAGGAGGCAGCTCCTCTGGGAATGTGCTTTTGGAGGAACCAGGGTGACGCTTCTCAGAGACGTTTTACACAAATAACTCCTGCTGCAAACCATTATTTTGGAGTAAGGGATCAACATTTATAGTATGGGTGTTGCTAAGCTAGTACTAGTTCTGGTTTAATTTTATCCAGCTTTTTTTTCCCCCTTTTTTAAAAGTGGGATGAAACAAAGCTGCAGTTCATAAAAGTAGTAGACTCTAAATTCCCAAAGCAGTTGCTGCTGCCTGCTCTTGGAAATGCTCATTAAATAAATCCTTGAGTAAAATTATTCAAATTATGTCCATTAAAGAAATTAATTTTTAAGCAGCTGAGATTTTGAAGTGCTGCATAAACCGTGACTTTTGTTTTTAGTAACCTCTGTTACTAAAACCTCTGTGTGTCCTTGGCTTCATTTTCTTGCAGCACAGTTTGGTGTTGAGTGGTCTGCTCAGCAGTGAGCAATCTTTGTACCAAGAAAATCCCCTTATAAGCAGCTCAGTGTGGTTGCCCTGTTTGTCCCATTCAGAATTCACAGTGAGAGCTTAGCAGTTAAAAATATATATATATATATTCTCTTTAATATTATCCCGTCTCATTGTGTCTTGTGATTCTGACTGGTATTTTCATCTGGTTTCAGATGAAGCTTTCCTGCCTGTTGAAGTGCTCATGACCTCAAGAGTCTTGTTAGGAATTCTGCTGGACTCCCATGCTCCTGACTTTTATCTCTAAATAACTTTTTTCCTCACACTTCCAGTGGGCAGGTGAATGACCAGTGCAGGAGCAGTTCCCTGCTAATGCACATTTTTATCACATGTGACAACAAAATACCTTTTGTTGGATTTATTCCTTCCTCAGCTTTGTCTTGGGCTTGTGGAAAGCTGTGAATGGATGCTGAAAGCATGCTTTGTGCTGCACTGATAATCTTAATAGACTGCTCATGCTGGACTGTGCCTTCAACCCTTGGATGATTTTGCAGCTTTTTTTTTTTTTTTGTTTTGTAGTTTTAAATTACTCATTTTTAGAAAGCTTTTCTGCAGCACTCTTCAGGCAGACTTTACAGTGTTTGCTTTCTGATTCCTCAAATTAACTTGCAGTTGTGGTGGAACAGTTGCTGTAAGGTTTTTGCACAGACCTTAACATCAGTGACAGAGATTATTCTAGTTTATAGATTGTGACTGTGTTCAAGTTGCATCACTGGGACTGTATCTGTTCTGTTTGTGAAATAGAATTCACAGACTTCAGAATTCTTTGAGTGACATGAAATATTTCAGTGTGCTGAAACAAGTGGATGGGTCTTCATTAAACATAATTCCTAAGTTTGCTTTGTTTCTGAGGAACTGGTTCTTCTCATGGTTTTGGGTGAAATTCAAGTTTCTCATCTCTCCAAGTGTGCATTGTTAAAAGAAATGTGACACAGACCAGTGCTGGCAGTGAAGACTTCAGGAGTGACATCTTAATTCATCATTAAGTGTCAATTACTGTTTTTTATCAATTTCTGTTAGAAAAAATATGCCCTTCTCAGAAATGTTGTAATATGGAGAAAGTTCAGTCATTAAGTCCTGTGTAATTTCAAGCACTATAACTTAAAGTGCAATTACAAATACCTTAACTTCTTCAGTTTAAAACAAGTATTTTTAAAAATTTTGCTGAAGTTTAGTACATAATTATTGGATATCAGGTGCAAAGGACAGGATGTCACTCTGCCTTAGAGGTAGGCAGGTCACATTAATCACGTTTTTCTTGTTTTTGCAAGTCAGGTACATCCTGTCCTAGTGGTATTTACTCATCTTCACACATGTGAAATTATTCAAAGTTATTCAGCAGATCTTTATGAAAGGTTAGGAATTTGTTGCTTCTTCCTCCTGCCTGGTCCTGTTGAAAAATATTCTGACACTTGAGGCAGGGACATCACAAAAGTCTCATCTGACTTTAGGAAGCCTTTTCTTACTCTGTTTATTTGGAGTTCTACCTCCTCCTCTTTGCTCTAAATGATTATAGTGAAAGCTTCCTTTTCCTGGTATTTGTGCTCTTGAAAGCTTACAGGTTTGTGTCCACTGGCTTTTTCTGTGCCCTGAGTAAATGTACATCCTCTCCATCCTAAAGGGGAGATCAAAGTTCACTCATTAAGCTGCTCTCTCCTGCCTGACTGTTGGCATGAGAGCATCAGCCTCCCAGGCAGTAAAATACTGAATTTGCTGTGAGCTCATTAAAATGGTGACAGAGGCACCAGGACCCATCAATCTTTGTGCACAGAGTTTTCCTTGGCTGCCAGTTCAGGAGGTAGCCAGAAACAGGGCTTGGTAAGACTTGGATGCCACTAATTGAGCTGTGAAAACCTTGTGCATTTTAGTTCCCTTCATAATTCTTTTTTTTAAAAAAATGTAAAATAGGGGGACTTCAGCTTTCTGAAAGCAACAGTCCTAACTGGATCAGATTATATGAGAATAAACAAATGGAAACCAGTTTAATTTAAATTATTTTGCATTTGATTAAAAGGTAGGAAGAGAACTTTCTTTTTATTCTTTGAAAGGATCCACTTTGAACACAAGCAGGGGCTTGGGTGCTTATTTAGGCTTGAGGAGACAAAACAATTTGAAAATGTAATTTCTGAATTTCGCAGTTTGGAGTAGAATTGGGATTGATGTAGAATTTAGGACTCTGCATTATCCTTTGTGGTGGTTGTTGGGTTTTTAAAGGATTTGGTGAGAACAGGGTCAGAGTAAAGCTTTGACATTTGAAGAGCAATATCTGGGGACAGAAGTGTTTAAGTAACACCAAGCAAGTTTTGAATTTAGGAAATTAAAATAGCATATAAATATTGCAAAAGGAAGTAATTGCTCTCAAAGACAGTTGCAGTGCTTGGAAAAACACCTGAATTTTGATGCTGACCTTTTCTGGGGCTATTAAGCAGCTCATTTGGGTTTCCTTTTTGCTGTTGGTGGGGTGTGGCTGTGTGTCCACCCAGAAGTGTGGCAGGAGCAGCTGAACAGGGATAACCTGGACTAGAGGGGCACGTGGATGAGGAGATCACAAAAATGCACCAAACTTCTGTTGCTTTTGAAGGCAGCTCAGTAGAATTAGCCTGTTGTGCCCTGGGAGGACTGTTCCACGTGTTGATTCAGCCTGAGAATCTGAAATCAAATCCCTTGGTTGGTTTGTTTGGGTTTTTTTTCCCTTTTGCCATCTGAATATTTTAATGAATCTAATGTGACACCCAGGGCAGACTTGTCCAAACACTATAAACTCATGTGCATGTGTGAGTGTGAGCAAACTGGAAGCTGGCTGAATCTTGGGTGTGTGAGAATTGTCACTTTTTCTTTAGGCTAGGAACTGTTAAGCAGAAGGATTAAACTGGAAAAAAATGAAGGTTTTGGCATTAATCCAGGATTGGTGTAACACAGTTGGGGAAGAATATTCTGGAGAAGGAACAGTCACGATGCAATCCTTATTTTTTACACATTAATAAGATAAGGGATGATAATCTTCTGCAGCCATTGTATCTCACTGCTGGAATTCAGATTTTTTCAAGAGCTGTTGCTTTATCTGTCAATTTTCATCATTTGTTCACCAGTTGCAGGTCCAGTGCCACAGCACTAATTCTTACACACTTCTGTTGTTTATTTAAAAATTTTCAAAGCCTCATTTTGTCTTGCTTAATAATTTCACTGTCATTTCACACACTTTTTTTTGGTTTTTAATTTCTATCCAGGCCCAAAATGTTCAGCACAGCAAGGACATGACTCTTGCCAGCAACCGCAGTCTGGCAGAGGGAAATCTCCTGTACCAGCCAAAGTTGGAGTCTCTGAAATCAAATTTAACCGAGAAATATCAAGAGCTGCAAGTTCTTTTTGAAGCATACCAGATAAAAAAAACAAAACTAGGTAACACCGGCTGTTGACAATTATGATTTGCTGTTTTTTAAGTGAGTGTAAATCTGTTGCCTGTTTGGTTTTTGGCGTCTCATTTTTAGCTGTGTGAATTAGGATACAAAGTGAAATGCCATTCTTGTGTAGTGCTGAAATAGATCACACTTCTGATGATTTATTAAGTGACTGTCACGCCTCGTAACAGATACTGTGGATTCTTCCTGTTACCTACCTGTTCTTGACCTACTCTTCCCTAAATTATCTACTTCAGTTACCTTGCTAAACAGCAAAGCACTTCGAATTGTCAGTGACTATTTATAAATCAAATGGAATATTACATGTAACTTTCATACTGAATTTATTGCACATCTGATACTGCACTTGCTGAAGTGCTTTCAATATTATAAATGTATAATTGGAATTAAATTTCAGCTCTTAGTACTCTGACAATATTCCTGAACTTCTTAATCTGTTTGTTACTGTTGCCTTGGAGGTTGTTGTGTAGTTCCAAGTCACTTAGAGCCATTCTCATTTTCTGTCCTTGTCCTTCCTGTGCCTTTGCAGACAGACAATCCAGTAATGCTTCCCTGGAGACCCTGCTGGCACTGCTGCAGACTGAGGGGGCAAAGATTGAGGAAGACACAGAGGTAATGCCAGAACTCCCCAGTTCTGCCACTTCACCAGTACCAGAACCTTCCAGTGTCCATGGCTGCACTGCTGAGCATGTGACAGATTAAGGAGTAGTTTTAAGAATATGGACTTGTCTCTGCTTTGAGCTTCAGGGAGCATCTATTTGATTCCAGCAACTTTATTTCTTTTTTATCTGAGTAATTTTTTGCTCTTAACATATTTGACATTCAAGACAGAAAGTGCTCTTTTTTAGAAAAGATAGGCAAACCCTCTTAGTTCCTTGGCTTTGCCTTCAAACTTGTAGAGTTTAAAAATGTGGAATCTTTTTTCAATGGGGTTTGCCTGGTACATGTATTACTTCATAATAAATATCAATTAGTAGTCTAATAAAGAAAACTGTGCCTGTGCTGCTTTTCCTCCAGTGTTTCTGGTGAAAGATTTCATGTGATTTCAGTGTGTCTGTGCAGGTGCCAGTGGTCACCACTTGCTGACACACAAGTGCTTGAAGGGTGACTTCAGAATAATGGGAGTGTTTGGTTTTGTTTGCTGATTTGCATGCAGGCATCTTCTCTAATTAATCAGGAGAAAAAAATGTGCTTATTAGCCTTGAGTTGTGATCGTGAAAAGACGTTCCCAGGACGAGCTGAATTTTGTGATTTTCTGTTTGTTCAGCTCTCAATTATTAAACATCATTTACCCAAAGCCACAAGTAAGGGTGAGTCTTAAGCCTGACTTAGCAGTAGTCTCTGTGCTGAGTCCCACAGAGTTCCCAGTGTTTCTGCTGGCATTCAGGCAGCCCTCAGCTGTAATTCAGCTTAGCTGGCAATCTGGGAAGCTGCTGCACTTGGTTAGTTCCCATCTCTGGTGATCAGGGGGACGCTCAGAGCAACATTCAGATGTTTTTATTGCTGTTACTTCAGTATAAATTTATGCATAAGTGATATTTAACTCTCAGTGCTTCTGAGTAATAAGTAACTCGGAGTTCTGCTCAGAAGTCTTCAGTATGCCAGTCATCTTCCATATGCCAGCTGGAAAATCACAGGCAAAATGCTGCTATTTTTGGGATGTGAGCCATTTAGATTCTGTTGCAGTAGGCTGTTTCCTAAGAGAATGTTCTGTATTTGACAGAATATGGCAGAAAGGTTCCTTGATGGTGAAATACCACTGGATTCCTTCATCGACGAGTACCAGAGCAAGAGGAAGCTGGCTCACCTGCGCCGGGTGAAGATCGAGAAGCTGCAGGAGATGGTGCTGAAGGGACAGAGACTTGCTCAGGCTCAGCCGCCGGCGCAGCCGAGGCTCCCCGAGCCCGCGGCAGCCGATCCCTACCGGGCAGATGCAAACCCCGCTCCCCCGGTGCTGCCGCGGCGGGTGCCGCCGCCGCCGCCCATCTCGGGCCCGGCCGGACGCTTCCCCACTCCCTTCACCGCGGCCCTGGGCTCGGCACCGGCTCCTCCCTACCCGGGTGCTCCGTGCCCTCCTCTCCCGCCTCGGCCGGGAGCGGCTCAGCCCACCAGTCAGGTGCCACAGCCGGGATACCCAGCTCAGTTCGTGCCGCCCTACCCTCCACCTCTTCCCCAGAGACCGCCTCGCCTTCCTCCACATCCTGGCTTTATCCTCCAGTAAATATTTGGGTGCGCCTGACTTATGTATTGGTGCTTCTATTTCCTTTTCCCCCATCAGAGACTTGCTGTAGGCAATGGGAAGCCTCTGTTCTTTGCACAATGGAGCACAAAGGCCGAGCTGTGGCGCAGAGGTTTGCAATTGCTTTGCTAAATGTGATGATGTTTGTTTGCAAAGGTCAGTGGTGACAAGGTTTTCCTGGGATGGTGATGAGGTGTAAATTCTGTAAGTCCATCAGACTGGGAAGGCGCTCGCAGTGGATTTGCTGACGTTACAAACCGAGTCACGCTCTGAATTCCTCAGTGATGGGAAATCAGCATCCTCCTGCGTTCTGATGGATTCCCCTGGCAGCTGGATGGATGTGTGGCACACGGGGAGCTGGTTGTCCCTCTAAGGAATTCTGTGACAGTGTTGGGATGGTAACAACCATATCTGACTGCTGGGCACGGGGTGTGCACAGGACACCCTGGGTGTCCCTTTGCATCCAGGGCCAGGTGCACGGCGTTTTCAGAGCTCACTGAGCTGAAACTCCTGTCAGAACACCTTGGGGGGGTTCAGACAGGGAAAAGGACAAGAGTTTCATTTCTGCATTTCAGTTGTTACCTTAGTGTGTAATCAAAGTAGGCACTACTCCCACTCCTAAATAGCTTGATACCCTCAAAGTCCTGGTCTCTTGAAATGAAACTAAACTGTTTGTAGAGCCAGTTTAGGGTTTTATAGACACTTTACCAGGCAGTTTTACTTCCTTGCCTATTAAGACTCTTTCTAACAGTTGATTTTTGTCTCCTTTTCCACACCTTGGATACAGAAATGATTTTTTTACACAGGTGCTTAGCTTTTGCTACCATGTGATTCCAGGAATCTAGGCAGGGTATTTTCTTAATCAAATACTGGATTTTCACATGTAATTGCCCACTTGAATTTCCACAATTTCATTTTATCTCTTAACTCTGTCTCTCACTTGGCAGAACTACTTTTAACTTTCCCATTTCGTTTAGTTTTGCAGTCTGGGGCATGTTATCTATCTGGATTTTGCAGTTAATGTTCCTCTGCAGGTAGGCAAAAAAGAAAAGCCTTTTGCAGTCCATGGTGGCTGTTTGCATCTTACAGAATCTGTTCTTAACTTCTGCCACTGGGCAGGAGAGGCTTTTTAGGGCAGCTCAGATTTCACTCTGGATGTGACTCTTGAAGCCTAAGGTACAGACACATGCTGGTATTTTAATCCAGCACTGGGGGAGGCAAATTTTAACCCCTGTTGTTTGCACAGAACGTGTCTGTGAATTTGTTATCAATCAGTCCAGAACCTGTCAAAGCCCCTGGTTATTTCACTTATTTTGGTATCATTGTGCTGGAATGCACTGCATTGTGTGGAAGTTTGTACTGCAAACATCAGTCAGAATAGAACATTTTTTTTTCTTTTTGTAAGACCTGGATTGTCCCTTAATCATTTCCTCTGGAGTGTGGTGGTTAGCAAATACTAATCTGAAATTAAGCTCATAACAGGAAGCTCTCCATTCTGAGAATGTGATATGGTCATTTGGCTGGTTTTGCCTTCTGCAGACCAAGGCAGAAGGTTGGTCAGTGTTGCTGGCATCTGAACCAATTCCCCAGTGTAAGTCTGGCAAGTTTTTGTAGATGGGGGATTTTGTGAAGCAATGTGCATTGGATTTGTTTGCAAAGTGTGTTTTTTCTGTAATCTAGTGATGGTACAGGACGTGGTTGTTTTGTTTGTTTTTTTTTTAATAGTGTGATATCTTTTCTTGGTATTATTTTCTCACTGAAGCTTTGTATAAGCATGGTTAATTATGACTCGTTTCAAATAACTTTGCTGTGCTGTTAGTGCTGGTATTTGGGTGGCAGCTGTTGTATCTGGATGCTAAACATGAGTCTGCTGTAGAAATGGTTTGTGTCCTAGAAAGAATTAAAGTGGGTGGGGGCTACCAGGGTGGTGTCTGAGTACAGAAATTCATACTTTGAGCCTGCTACACAAAAACTCTGAAACACTCCCAATTCAGTTTTACTGAGATTTCATAGAAACAACCAGGTATATTTTACACTTATCAGGTGCCAACTTTTTTTCTGAGGGTTGGAAATCCTCAGAAGTGATGGGGGTGATAGGTAAGTGTATGGTGAATTTGCACTGCATTTTATGTATCAGACTTTATTGGTATTAGTAGTCCAGAAATATTTTTACTACTTGTTAAATCTTCTGTCTTTTGGTAACTTTTGTGATAACAATGACCTTTCAGGGATACTTTATCTAAAAACAACCTCTTGTGCACACTAAATACAGACAAAGCTAATGCAATTTTTTTTGTCTGAAAGCAAAACAATGCATTATTGCATATGCATGTGGCTGATGTGCCTTAGGATCACTACTTGTGATTGTAATTCTAGGATATTAGCATTTTATCATTTGAATGGCCATTGCTTAACTCTAATTTAAGGGCTCTTCGAGAGCACTGACTTTAACAAAAACTGACCCTCATACTTCAGAAAAAACAGCTGTATCTGCTATTTGTAAGCTTATAGTTGCCTTCACTGATGGGTAAGTTTGAACATAGCTGATGTAACTAATGTGATGTTTCAGTTATTGCAAGCTCATAACTGAAGTCCAGCTGCTCATGGAAAACGTTTTGCCATTAATTTTGTGTGTGTGTGTGCACACAAACTGTAAATATTTACTTGACTGCTGGTGATGTTTAAGCGTAAAGGAGAAGAATGACTGTGGAAAGCTGTTCAGTCCTTTCAGCAACAAACTTGATGAAACACTAACCTGGCATGAGCTGTGGCAGTGCTTTCAACCTGTTGCCCTTCAACAGCTTCTCCTGTTCTGTTATAGCTAATAAATTAATTCTGCTCTGGCTAGGATGTTTAGAATTGTACTAATTTGCACTGTTTATAAGATAGTGAGATTAAAATGCCATAGGCAAGCTGAGACTTGAGAGGGGGTGGCTCACGATGCTTGCCAAAAAAAAAAAATATATATATATATATATTAAAAAAAGGATTTTTGATGTCTGCTACAAATAGCATATACTTCCCCAAAGCAATTGGAGTGGAGAAAAATCCTTTAAATACAATGTGTAACACGGCTTTAGGTGTTGGTGGCATTGGAAATGCTCTCTTTGGGCAGCATTGTTTGTGCCAGTCTCCTGTGTGCAGGTCTGTGAGCTGGCACTGGAGCTGGGGCTGCAGTGAGCAGTTCTGGCTCTGGCTGGGTCTCACTGCACTCAGGGCTGCCTCCCACAGAAGGTGGGGTCGTGGTTCCAGCACAGCTGATCCAGGCAGGTCACCTCACAGCTGGAGGAACAGGAGCTGCCCTGGATGCCAGGAGGCACCTGGGCACTGCCTGGTCGAGGTCACCATCCCCAAGACTGCCCCAACCTCCACAGCCTCAGCCTCCACCTCTCCTGGGACTTCTCTGCCCTCTCAAACTGGAATCACAGAGCTCAGACCAACAATTCCTTTACCCTCCCGTGGAGCTCAGAGGGGGCAGAGTCCTGTGCCTGAGCAGTTCCTCTCTGTGATCCTGGACTGTCTTAACAAGGGGCAGTTTCATATGCTGAGCAACTTGTGAACATACAGTGGAGTTGTTTGCATAATAAGTTTTTCTGTTATCTACTGTGTTCTGATTTTAAATAAAATAGCATATCTCTTGGTGTCCTGTCCCCTTGTGGCTCCCTTCAGTCGTGGTGCAGTTATATTAATGATTTTCAACCCTAATGGGGTTTTTTCTGTAGCAACATAAACACAGTTGTAGGTGGATGTAGAACATAAGATTGCAAAATGCTTTAATTATTCATAGTAAATCTGTTGGCTGTGGTTTTAGTGACTGGATCTAATGAGTCCATTTTGTATGGAGCTGATACAGGATGGGTTTGCTCACAGTAGAGTTCACATGTTGTAATCAGTGCAGTGGGGTAGGTGGGCTGTCTGTCAGGTAAAACCCCCTTGCTTTTCTTCTAATTTCCTACAATTAGCTCGTGGGAATGTTCAGAATCACCTGGAAAGGCTGAAGGGAGAAAGCTTTTTTTTTTTTAAGGAGAGGAAAATCTTAGATGTCAGCCAAGTTAGGAGAAATGAGGCAACCAGAGTTATTTAGGAACATGAGTCAGAGGGCAGAAAAGACCTGATGTAATTTTCTGTGATATCTGTCACTTCAACAGTGATGCAAAATAGAAATCAGAGTAACTGATGAGGGAAGAAATTCCCTTTTTTAATTGTTTCTTGATCCCTTCCCTTTGTGGTGGCTGCAGAGATTGGATAACCCTCTGCAGGAGGGGAGAGTGCAGATGAGGAGAAGCTGCTGTGCTGACTCAGTGCAGGTGGGCGAGGGCAGGGGAAGGTGTTATGTAAAAGCTGCAGCTCTTCTAAGAATTTGCTGGTTTGTGGCTTGAGGAGCCGTGGGGCTCCAGCTGTGCCTGTTCCAGCCCTGGGGTTCTGGTGGCCCTTCCCTGTGCTTGGTGTCCCAGAGGTTGGGATTGTTCCCAGTGCAAAGAAGCTGTCACCTGACGGGGTCAGCCCTTGCCAGGGAGGGGACGCAGTGGCACTGGGGTGTGGAACAAAGCAAAATGCCCCACTAGAAGGTGTTGTGTTGGGGACACACACCGGTGTCCTTGTGGCTTGGCTTGTCCCTTCCCTGGAGGTGCTTTGGGGGCTGTGCAGGTCCTTCCCTCGCCCTTGCTCCTGTAATTTGAGTCCCCTCAGGTTGTACATTAATCATCCCTCATGCCAGGCTTTTACAGCTTTGCCTCTTCACCTGTCTGAGACGTGGTCACCAGGAGCTGGGCGTGTTGCTTGAGGGTTTTTCAGAGATTTTGGGTCTCCACTGGAGTTTTAGGGGTGCCCTGCTGAGGCTGTGCCCCCGACACCCTGTTCCTGAAGGAGGCTGTCCCTGGGCAGCCCATGCTCTCACTCCATTTTCCCCCCTACCTGCAGGACAAATCCAGGCTGCTGAGGCTGGGAGATGTGCCAGTGCCTACCCTGGGTCCTGCTGAAAGCTAAAAGCTATTTTTTAAATACTGCTTATTATTTCCAAACCGCTCAAAGGTGCTTTTTCTGCACTCCTGTAGGTGATGAGTAGGAATTATATTTTCCTTCAAAGCTAAAAATGTTTCCCTCTCACCACATAATCCCACACCTTGCTACGTGCACTTAAAACTGCACATTGTTCTAGCAACCACTGCTGGGGCTGGGCTAATTTCTGAGGGGTTTGTTAGTCCTGGAGGAGCCAGCCACAGAGGATGGGAGGGGACAAAGTGGCTCCAGTTCTCAGCACTGCAATGAGACCACCTGGCTGAGCAGAAAATGCTGGAAATGCCTTTTGGCCTGGGGTGTATTTTCTCACAAGATACTAGGGGAATCCAGACCAGCTTTCCATTTTTTTTGTTTTTATTTAAACTTGCATACTCATTAAGCATTTGTTAAATGATTTGATTAGCTGGTGCTTCTGGGTAATTTTTCTGAGTGGGTCATTCAGGAAATACCACCCCTAAATACTGTGCTGCCCTAACTCATCTAATTCATGCCTGGTTGCACACAGCAGAAAAATAACTTCTTGCAAAGGACTGGCTGCTCTTTGTGGCTTCAAGGGCTCTTAAAAACATACTTTTGCAGAAGTTTTGTGGTTTGGTTTCTTTACCTGACTTCCTAGAGCCTGCACCAGCCTGTTTTCTATTTGTGTGCTTAATTTCAATGCACTTTTTGCCCTGGTGACCTGACACTTGTGTTTTGCCAGCTTTGCTCCCTTGCTGCAGTTGCTGAGCTGCAGCTGCTCCGTGTGCTGCTGTTCAAACTGATCTGTGGTCACTGCAGCTTTGGCTGCTGAGGGAGCCAGAGCAGGGCTGTGATAACAGCCTGCTTGAAAGCTGCTAAGAAAAAAAATAAACTACTTTACTCACCTTGGTGGAAGGGAGCAGAAGGTAAATTATTTCACAACTTGGTTATTTTCCACTGCTTCTCTTACAGGTACTGAGTAAAATTTGTTCTCAGGAGCACATGGAGTGCAACATCTTCCTCCCTCCACAGCCACAATAATGGTATTTAAAAGTCATTAGCAAACTGGATTCTGCACAACAGGATGTCTTGCTGGAATCTCAAAATAAACCTCTGCAGACACAGAGTTTGTCGTTCTGGTATTTTTGTCAGCTACAAATAGCAAACACTTTCCAAAAAAGTATAGGACTGAAGAAAAAAAAATTAGACTGGAGAGTAGGAATAATTTTTGTACAAAAATTAACTTAGATTACATTTCAAGTGGTTTATAGAGATTATTTTTATTTGTGCTGCTACTTTTTGAGACTTTTGAGTATGCTGGCCTGGATGGTTTTAAGGAAATCCGTGTGGCAGCAGTGGGGGTAAACAAGTTCAATTTAGCCACAGCATCAATCTCAAAGCCACATTTTATTTTTGAATTCTTTAAATATAAGAAATCCTTTAAGTAGGACCGTGGCTGGACTTAGGGTAGTGAGAGTTTAGAAGTTTGCATTCTTGGTTAATCAATATTTCCGGGATGAAATGTGATGGTGTGAGTGGTTGGGTGACGTCAGTCTCCCAGCAAATATAACTTTATCACTGTCTATAAATAGACCTTGAGCTACTGCAGAAAGCACTTCCTTGAGAGAAAAGGGCTCTGAAAGAAACGAAACTCAGCAGGGAGCTGGCCCCTGTCACTGCTGTGTCATTGTCACTTGATGTGACAGCAGCCACCCAGGGCTGCGTGTCCCTCTCCAAGGGCTGAGCAGGGAATGAGCCTCGGGGCTGGGCTGGGCTCAGCAGCACCTGCAGGGTCAGAGCAGCTCTCACCCTGCCAGCACCCCAGGGAACACCAGAGCCCTTCTGGCACTGCCCTTTGGCCACACAAGGAGCTGGGGACGAGCCTGGCTCTGTGTCACTGCCCATAAACCCATAAAGCTGCCCGGGCCGTGTGGGATGTGTAACCTCAGAAAGCTGCGGCCGTCACGAGACTGTTTCGTAACTAAAATAAATAATGGAATACTTTATAAATGTGTTTACCTGAGATACAGCCACTTGTAATTCTTGTCAACTGCTTTACAGCCTCTTGGCAGTCTCAGAGATGGAAAGCCCTGGGTTTTACTGTGGCTTTATGAAGTTTGATTGTAATTGGGCCTGAGGGTAACAAGGGACGGGATGTAAATGTTGACTGAACATGACAAGGACCCTCACAAGTCGCCACCTAAATGCAAGGCAGCTGTGGTCACCTTGTCATGCTGAGCTCTAAATGCTCCAGTTTTATCAGCTACATGATATTATGTATCATATATAGCTGCCTATTTTTTATATATATATATATACACACACACCCCTATATTTTATCTAATAGATATATAATAATATATATATGCAATATGTATATAGTATGTACTAATATATGTCACCTAGACTACCTATCATATATCTATAATAATAATTATATATATATAAATATATATAAAATATATAGTATATATTACATTTTATATATAGTGCATAACAGTATAGGTACCTAAAATATGCAAAAATGCATACATACATATGCCTATATATATATATATATATGTATAGGCACATGCAGAACCATAGACACATATGGCTACACATACATAGAGAATACTTTCTCTCTATATATATATTTATGTGTATATACAGATATATTTATGCACATTTAGCTAATTTTTACTGCCTGCCTCTTCCCCACAGCTCAGGCCCAGCTTCCTGCAACCAACCCTGTCATGGCCCTGGCCCTGTCATCAACCTCCTCCCCAACAACAAAGCAACACAAAAGTATTTTAAATATTGCTCCTTTAATAATCTACATCCTGGTAGTTGCTCCAAGGGAAGACACAGCTGACAGGGTTTTGCTTCTGCCCCCGCATCTCTCCACATCAGCAATTCCTTATTGCTGCAGACTTCTCTAGTCCCTGGCTCCCGTAGGCCACGGTTAGATTTAATTCTGCTAATTATCTTAAATACAAAACATAATGCAACTGATCCCTTGACATTGCTGTAGTAATAAAAAATAGAAAAGGAAAAAAAAATAAAAACGTTTGTCTCCTTATTGCCAGTGTGTGTCGGTAACTGCTTTTCCCTAACAAAAGCCCTGCTCCACGTGCTGGGGAAGGCAAACGTTTCCCTTCCTGCTGAGGGCTGATCTCACACCAAAATTAAGTCAAATATTCCTCAGGCTGGAAAAAGGGAATTTAAAAAAATGGTTGCAAGAAAAGCCCACCAGTTTCCTACTGTAAAACCAGTTCACAGTTCTTGGAAAGGGTCTGAGCAGTACAGTAGAGCTACATTTACTGAAAACTTCTAGTGCTGATAAAGTCCTTAAAAAAAAAACAAAACCCAAACAAACCCCAAATTAAATTAAACAGGGAGAGCCGGTTGGCAGGTGGGGAGGAGGAAGAAAAAGAGGAGGAGGAAGAGAAGGAGGATAAGGAGGAAGAGGAGAAGGAGGAAGAGTAAAAGGAGGAGGAGAGGAGGAGGAGGAGAGCACTCAGCACAGGCGCCCCGCCACTCTAGAGTTCAGAAAAAAGGAGAACAAAAAATAAGATCTACTCCTCGAGAGAACATCCAGTTTGGGATTGTTTCCAGGCCGGGCGCTGAGGAGACCCCGCGCGTGAAGGCACAGCAGCGCGAAGGCAACGCGGCGTGAGGGCCGGGGGCCGCTAGGGCTGCAAGAGAAGGGCACAGAGGCCACGCCGGTCAAAACCTGTGCCAGGAACACCCCCCTGCCCGGCCCTCACCCCCCGGCCGGCTCCCACCTCTCCCAGGCCGGGTTTCTGGGCAATGGGGGGTTTCTTCAGGATCCCTCGCCGCGGGGCCGGCGCCGGCCGGGCCTCGCCGTCCTCGGGCGCGTCCTCGCAGCCCCCGGCCAGGACGTAGTGCTGCTTCCTCAGCTCGCCCAGACGGACCCGCTCGCCCTCCAGCCGCTTCTCCAGCTCCAGCACCTTCACCTGCGCCCAAAAACCACCCCTGGAGCCGGGCTGGGGGCACAGGGACCCCCACGGCCGGGCAGGGCCTGTCGGCGGCCGCGCTGAATCCACCTCGGGGCCGTACCTGCGTTTCCATCTCCTCCTTCTTCAGCTTGATGAGGGACATGCCCGAGAAGTCCATGGTGTCTGTGGGGACAGAGGGCCCCGACTGAGTGCACCCCTCACATGCCAAAGCAGAGCTGGACAGACACCTCGGGGTGTTCCCCAGGGATGCGGGGTGGGGTTTTCTTCCTTTTCCTTGCAAAAAATAAAACCTCACCTTTCTCCTCTATCTGCTCTTGCCCCGACTTGGTGGAAGCCACCACGTTTGCTGCCATCTCGTTGACGTTGCGTGAGCACTCCTGGAGCCTGGCCAGGTTCCTGCTGCTCTTGTCAGCCTTCACCTGCAACAAGCACAGGAATGGCTGTGGGTGCCCACCATGAGCTCCAGGGAGCCCCGGGCAGAGGCAAAGAGCTTTTGGGCATGAAAACCTGGGAGTGGGAAGAATGGATGGATGGACAGATGGGAAGGTTTATCCTCAGTGATCCCATCATGGCCAGACAAGGTGATCCCTGCAAAGCCCTTCAGCCCCAGGGCACCAAACCAGCTCTGCTCCCACCTGAGCCAAGCACTCAGTGAAGACACAGCTCTGGTTTTTTAACTGTGCTCTTAATTTTAAACCCATCTGGTGTAAAAATCCCTATGGATCCCCGTCCCCCCACACCTGCATCACTAAAACTCCACCCCTCACTTTCACCTACACCAACAGGAAAGGTGGCAAGGACCAAAGTCCACCATCCTCAACTCCAGCTCCTGCAGCTGCTTCTCTGGATTTCTTGTTAGTTATTAACATTTTCTTTACAAAGCCAGCTTGACAGGAGGAAGACAGGAGGTTTTCCACATCTTCGTTTCCAAGGCAAGCCTCGGGTGTGGGAATATTAACACAGGGATTAAAATCACAGACTGGAAAATAGCAAGAGCTTCCCTTCCCCCTGCTCTGGGAGACTGCAGGGCTGGCAGAGAGGAGGGGACACCATGGGACAGGAGGAGGAGACACCCAGGGACACCCACCTTGGAGGCAGCCACCAGCTGGGCCGTGCTGGCAGCGATCTCGTGGGAGCACACGATCAGCTCCTCGTACTTCCCTGTGTGCAGGACAACCCTGTCTGCTGACTCCCTGCACAGGGGTCAAAGGGAGATTGTGTCAGAGACACAACACAGCCAGTGCAGATGATTTCTCTCCTGCTAATACCCTCAGAAATCAGCAGCTGGATCCACCAGCTTTGTAATTACAGAATCGTGGAGTTGTTACAGTATGGAGTTGCTACAAAGATCTCTAAGATCTTTGAGTCCAGCTGTTATTAAAGCTCATACACAAAGCAATTATTCAAAGCCATGATCCAGGTGAACTGGACCAAGGCAGGATTTTGTTTTCATAAGGGATGAGATTTTTATTAAAGCATTGCGCAAGACACCCCCCACATTTCCTGCACTGGCACAGGGCAATTTCCAACCCCCCCATCCACAACCAGGACTGGGGGGATTTGGTTTCACATTTTGCAGACAGGGAGGAACTGCCATCCCTAGCTGGGTGACTGTGTGGTCCCACCCAGACCACGATGCTCCACGAGGAATTAGCAATGAACCCAACTGAGGCTCCATAAAACCAGAGACCTCCGTCAGCAGCCAGCAATGAGGCTCCACAAGGAATCAGCAATTCAGCAGTGGGAATTCTGGGGTTTGGGGTGACAGGGAAGCAGGAGCCAGCCCCTGGAGCTGTGTCCCAGGGGCAGCTGCCAGCCTGGGGTACCTACACGAGCTGTGTGGCTCCCCAGCCCACGGCCTTGGAGGCAGAGATCAGCCCTTCGGTCCAGCGCGAGTTCTTGGCATAGAACTCCTGAGTTGTTGCTGCCCCCTGTTGTTATGAGAATATTATGGCCTGGATTAACTTCTGTCTAATACACAACAGCATATAAATCTGCATTAAATACCCATATAAAGTGTAATAATGTGTAAATTCATATATAAAGCCATAAATCAAGGGAGTGACAGCATTCCTGTGCTCTTCATGCTGCTCTTACTGACTGCTTAAACAATTATGAAAAAACATCAGAGTCCCAAGCTTACAAATTTGAGCTGGGTTTGGTTTAAAACACACAAATTTGAGCCATGATCTTCAGATGGACAAGGCTTTGCAAGGGTGACAGCAATTTGTGCAAGAGAGCACAGGGCTGAGCAGCCCACCTCCAGCAACTGGGACTGCCAGAGTCCTGCTAACATGGGAAACCATGAAATCCAGAGTGTTTCTGCAGTTTGGGGGAATTCTCTTGTATTTCATCAGCACAAAGAGATGAGTGTAAGAGAGGACTTACCCGGCCACTTTCCACTATCTCCTTCTGTAGGTTTGTAGATGTTGTTACAAGAAGTCTGATAGCCTGGAATGAAGGAAAACAGGTTTTGGGGTTTGATGGGGGTCTTAGAGAGGAGATTGATGCTGCTGCTGGTGGGAGGTTACAGTTTTGTGCAGCCCAGATGGGTTTCTGCAGCACTGACCTTCATTAGATCCGTGCAGGAGTTCAGAATCCTGAAGGGAAGCAAAGGAAAAGTGTTCAGCATCCAGGGAAGCTTTGGCTCAGAAAATGGGGCCTGTTTTGGAGCAGAGCACACCCCAGCAGGGCACAGACCTGTCCTGTGTCCCTCCTCAAAACTCACCTCTCACTCACTTCCAGCTTAACCCCAGAGCTCTCGTTCCTGGCCTGGCTCATCATCTCCTGTTGGGAAACACAAGAGGAAGGGTTGGATGCCATGTTGGGGTGAGGAGTGATGGACTCTGCCTCCCCAAGGCCCCAGAATGGCCCATCCTGCAGCTCTGTCTCACCTCTATCCTCCTGACAGCATCCTCAATGGCCTCTGAGGTGGAGGCCATCTCCTTCTCAACCATGTCCCCCAGCTCCTCCTGCTTGATGTCCAGGCTCTTGGGTCTCAGCTCCTGCCAGAGGAGGCAGCAGGCATGAGCAGGTTTTAGGCAGAAAAACAGAAGGGAATATGTATAAAGAATAACTACAAACCAAGATATCCAATTCCTTCCCGCCCCTACCAAGTAATCAGAGCTGCAGGAGCAGCATTCTGCAGCCTGCACAGTGAAGGTACACGTGCCACCAGCTTGCAGCAAACATGGGACCTCAGAGGTAGGAAATGCCCCAAATCAAGGTGACAAAACTCCATCATAGGAGCAGTTTCTGCTCCAGAGGGCCCTGGAGAGCTGAAAGTGGTGTAAAAGAAAAGACTGATAGGGGCTTCACCGAGAAAAATATCTGAAAGATGGGAAGTTTCCTTCCAGAGGGGTTACCGAGCTGAAAGACTGCAGCTGATCTGAGGGTGACCAGCTCTGTGCACCATCAGGAAGGGTCTCAGTGCTCAGAAGCTGAGATGGCTCAAGGAAAGCACCACAACTTGTGAGTATGGGGGACAAACCACCCCAAAATGTTCCCTGGGACCCACCCTGCCAGCCCTGAGTGGAAATGTGGCTGTGCTGGGCTCCATCTCCTACCTGGGCCAGCTGCAGGACCCCTCTGAGAGCCCCCTGCACGTCCCCCAGCTGGGCACTGCCCAGCCTCTGCCTGTCCTTCAGCTGCTCCAGGAACTCCAGGCTCCGCTGGCCGCACTCCCGGCACGTCTCCGTCAGCCCTGCCGACAGCACAGCCTGGGCAAGGGGTCCCTTCATCCCAGCCCTGCCCACCCTCATCTTCCTCCTCCCCTCACCCACAGCTGAGCACCAGCAGCATCCCCCAAACGTCTTCTAGGAGATTACAAATGAATTTCCAGGCCCAGGGAGGGGCACTAGAGGACAGGGAATGTCGGGAGGGGGAGCATGGGGAATGTGCTGTGTTTAGTAAAATCTGCCCCTGGCAGAGAGGGCTTTGGCATGGCCTCCCTGAAGAAAAGGCCCATGAGAAAAAGTCCCCCCAGCACCCCCAGCATCCCTGCACTCACGGTCAGCGTGGTCCGTGGGGGCCAGGTGGGCTGTGGCGCTGCCATTGACGATGGTGTCACCTGCCAGGTGGGCAAAGAGGGCCAGAGCCCCCACCAGCCCCGCAGCATCTGCCACAGACAGCACAGGCTCAGCAGCTGCCAGCCCCTGCCAGGTCCTGGGGGCTGCAGCTCGTCCTTGAAGGCACTCAAGGATCAGTACAAGGCTCAGAGATGTTGGCATTGACCCCTCCAGCTGGAAGGAGCACACGGGAACCCCCCAGCCCTGCCCGTGTCCCTCTGTCACCAGGGCACTGCTGCTTGCCCGTGGCCCCAGAGCTGCTGGGGGCTGCTGGGTGGATGGAAACACGAGCAAGCTGGGAGCAGAGCCAGTCCCCAGCCCCAGGTACCTGCCATGGAGGCCACGTACTGCGCGTGCCCCTTCTCCAGGGCATCCGTGGACTCCAGCGCCGCCTGCGCCCGGCTCAGCAGGTAATCTGCAAGGAATCCCATTCCACTCCTTAGCACAGCCTGGTGGGTGTCTGCACCAGGGCACCACTGAATGCAAGTGTATCCCTGGCTGGGGAACAGCTCTAAAATCTGAGCAAAATAGTGCTGAACATGAGAGCTAAAAATTCGTCCTGGGAAGTTTGACCCCAGCCACCTCAGGCATGATGGAAAAAAAGCCATGGGAGAGCTGAGATGCAACATGATCTGTCCAGGAGGGAGAAGGCAGAGCATGTTTCAGCCCCCTGAAGAGCAGGACATACCTGGGGAGCTGGTGCAGCGGAGGTGCAGGGGGTCATCCAGCTTGGCCATGGCATCACTGAGGATGGCCTGGGCTTCTCTCACTGTCTCCTGCAGGACTCCAAACTGCTCATCCAGCAGCTTCTGCTGCAGGCTCTGCTCCTGGTTGCTCTGTGAGGCAGGAGGAACAGGTGAGTGGCAGAGCACCCCCATCTGCAGCAGCTCCCTCGAGAGCCCCTTTCCAGGAACCATCCCATGACTGCTGGTGATATCCCACCCCAAACATCTCACCCCGGTGAGCAGAGGGGCAGTGGGCTCTTCACACAGCCCTGTACCTTCTCCAGGAGCCTGCCCTGGAGCTCTCGGATCTCCCTCGTGGCCTTGTCTGCCTCCTGGCTCAGCTGCAGCTCCTTCTCCTGCACGAGGCCCCGAGTGGACAGCAGCTCACACTCCTTCTCGCTCACCGACCGCCTCAGCACCTCCTTCTCGGCGTGCAGAGCATCCAGCTGGGCACTGAGCTCCACACCTGCCTGCCATGGGGGGCCAGGACAGCCTGTCACTGCCCTGTCACTGCCCTGTCACTGCCAGCAGCCCAGCAGAACTGGGGGGAGCTCGGGACATGCCCAGCTCGTGACACCGAAGGGCTGGACCCACGCTCAGCCCTGTGACAGCTCCTTGGGCTGCTGCTGAAGCCGTGGCTCAGCAGGGGTGGCAGGTCCAGCCCCTGTGGCAGGGTTTGGTGGGGTCCTGGGCTCTGCTGCCCCCCAGCCCTGTACCTGCTTGGCGTGGCTGAGCGAGCGCTGCGCCTGCTCCAGCTCGTCCCGACGGGCGTCCAGTTCCTGCCTCAGCTGCTCCATCTGCAGGCTCTGGTCCTCCAGCTGTGCCCACAGCGTGCCCAGGCTCAGCCCCTGCTCCGCTGGGCACCAGCGCCAGCCGGGATGCAGGGAATGAACCCAGCCATGATTTGCAGGGAGGGGGTTTTGGGGTCTTGGGCAGGGGGTTTTTGGGAGCAGCCCCCACCTTGAGCCCCAGAGAAGGAAAGCACTCAAGCCATCAATTTGCATTGTGGCATTTTCTTGGGGGAAGAAAAGGCAGATTTGGGCAAGAGGGGCTGAGTCATGTATTAACACCTTCCTGAGGAGCCACGGCAACTCTTCCTGGAATCAGGGCCCAACAGCAACACCCTCCCCTTTCCCTTGCTCCCAAACTGTGTTTCCCAGGCTGGGGAGGGCTCAGTGCTGGCAGGGAAGGATCCAGAGCTCACCTTCAGCTCGGCCTCTCGCTTGACCTGCTCCACCTGAAATGCCAGCTGCTCCTTGACACGTGCCACCTCCTCCTGGCTCTGCTGTGTCACTGTCAGCTGCTTGGCAGTGTCAGCGTTCTGTGGGGGACATGGGGCTCACCTGGCATTCCAAGGGGGACCCTCACCATCCCCACACTCATTCCAACCAAATTCTAGCTCAGAGAATAAATCCAAGATGTCTTCCTCACAGTATCCAAAATGCCAGTGGACATGGATTCAAGGGGTGTCCCCTGCTTGGTGCTCAGAAGGTGATGGGACCAGTACAGGGGACTGGGCAGGCACAAGCCACACCAGTGGTGGCAGAGGGAGCAAGGGACAAAAGCAAGACCAAAACACCCAAAGCAAACAATTAAATATGTGAGTGGCACAACTGAGGATCCCCATCACCAGCATATCCCTTGAGAGCCCCTTTCTAGAACTGGAGCCAAGCATGCCATGACTGCTGGTACAAGTGATATCCCACCAGCTACACTGGCCATAGAAACCAGCAGAAACAGACCAAACAACAGCAAAACACCCCAAAAAACAACAAGAATACCCAAAGGGACTATGATGAAAGAGGGAAAGGGTGCTCAGCTCTGCCCTGGATACCCCAACCCCAAAAGGGAGGGCTTTAATTCGGGGACACTTAGCAAAACACCCCAAAAAACAACAACAAGAACACCCAAAGGAACCATGATGGAGCAGGAAAGGGTGCTCAGCTCTGCCCTGGATACCCCAACCCCAAAAGGGAGGGCTTTAATTCGGGGACACTGCCCTCAGTGTCAGTCCCTGCCTGCAGGGGCAGCAGCCTCACCTTCCTCAGCAGCTCGGCGTGGGTGTTGATGAGCTCGCTGTGCTTCTCCTTCAGCTTCGTGTAGCGGATCTCGGTGGCGTTGGCTTTCTCTGCAGGGGTGAGAGACCCTCAGCAACCACAGCGAGGGCAGCCCCCACCCCAGGGCACCCCAGGGCTCCACCTACTCTCGGCCTCGGCGCAGAGCCGCTGTGACCTGTCGCTGTCCTGCTTCACCCTCTGCAGCCTCTCCAGCTCATCCCGCAGCTGCTCGTTGTCCACCAGCGCCTTCTGCTTCTGCTTGCGCTGCTCCTCCACCTCTCCCTCCAGGCTGTTCACCTGGGCCTTCAGCTGGGTGATGTAGCGCTGTGCCTGCGGGGGTCAGAGGGCACTGGGCACGGCCCTGCCCTCCCCAGCACCCCCAGCTGCCCCTCTGGAATTTGGGCAATGCAGGCGTGGGGTGCACAGGAAAGCTCTGCCCCTTACCCCTGCAGTAGCTTTGTCCCTGTTGGTAACATCAGGACAGCAAGGGACAGGTCTCACATGCTCCCACCCCGTCAGGAATCACATCCTGGCACTGGGAGAGGTCTCAAAACACAACCCTGGATGCCAGGACCCCACTCCTGCTGCATCCCTTAAGGGTTTCCACAGCACAGCACCAAACCCCACCTCAGCTGCTCCCCAGCCAGGCTTTACCTCCAGTTTAATCTTCTCCATCTCTGCACGGAGCGTTTCCACCTCCTTCTTCAGGCTCTCGATCTGTGCATCCCTGTGGACAGGGGCAGGTTGGTCCCCTGTGGCAGCAGCCCCTCTCCCCTGCTGGCCCCCCCATACCTGTCATCCCAAACGCCGTTGGGCGGCCCGAAGGTTTGCTCGAACAGATCCGAGGTGATCTGGGGAGGACAGAGGCTGCTCAGCTGAGCCAGGACACGGGAGCCTGCCCCCATCCCAGCCCCGGGCCCCCACCTGCGGCTCCGTGGTGGAAGTTGTGCTGATCTCAATGAGGTTCTCTGGCTCCTCATCCTCAGGGGCCTCCTCGGGGATGACGACGACCGGCTTCACATGCTCGGCCAACGCGGATGCCCGCAGGAAGTTTGGGGGGCTCTGCAGGGACAAAAGTTGTTGCAGCCTTGCAGGCAGAGTGCCAAGGGAAGGCAGGGAGCCAGCCCTGTGCTGCTGACAGGGCCAGAGGCAGTGCTCCCAGACCCCAAACCCAGGGACACCCATAAGTTCCCCAGAGCACCAAAATCCTGCCCTACCTCCGGCAGCCGCGGGATCTGGATGAGCCGCTTGAAATACAGCATGTCAGATGCCTTCTTAAAGAAGTTTTTAAGGCTGGAGAGGAGGGAAAGACAAAGGGCAGATGAGAGGGGGCTTGGAAGGAGAGAGGGGACCCCACTGCCCCAGCTGGGCCCTGGTTACCTGCGGAACTGCTCGTGGAAGCGGTCCCGGTGGCCCTGCAGGGTGTCGGCCGGCAGACCTGGGTGAGGAGGGACAGTTGTGACTGATCTGGGGCTGCATGGCTGTTCACATGCTCCCAGACCCCTCCTCTGCAAAAGCCAGCAGGGTAAGAGCCAGGAGGGAGTGGGATCAGGGCGGGAGTGGGGTGTTCCCATCCCCTGGCACAGGGATCAGGGATGTGACACAGGGAGATGTGGGTGTGGGAACTCCAAAATACCCACACAAGGCTGCTGGCACTGTGCTGCCCATGCAGGGGGCTGGCAGGCCAGGGCACGTGGGTTTGAATGAATCAAGAACAAGTCCTTTTCATTCCTTTATCTGGAATGTCTGTGTGGGATGGAGCAGGCCCCTAGAGCCCGGCTGGGATACAGGGACATGGCGACAGATGCCTCAATCCACACCAGCCTCACCCCCAGACCCAGAAGCCACCCGGGAAAACACCAGCACGGAGCACATCCCCGGGACTCACAGGAGTGCAGCTTGAACATCAGCTTGACGGAGTAGTGGTAGAGGTGGCTGCAGTCCTGGATGACCTGGATGAGGGGGGCCAGGCGGCACTGCACCGCCGACATCTGCGACACGGCCATCGAGGTGTTGAGCTGCCTGAAAACTGAGGGAGCCGTGTTTGCAGAGCCGCCCGCGCCCGGCCACGCCGCTTGATCATTAACCACGGCGGATGTGGGGCATGAGGAACGCCAGGGCTGCTGCCTGGGCTGAGAACAACCCTGCTCCAGGCAGCAAAAACACTCAGAGGGACCATGCTGGCAGAGGGAAGGGGTGCTGGGATCTGCCGTGGATACCCCAGCCCCAAAAAATAGGGATTTAACCCCAGGACGCTGCCCTCAAGCTGCTGCTGCGTGACACAGCTGGGGGAAGTGAGAGGTTTTGCTCCTTTCTATTTAATCATGCAAGGATCTGGGAGAGGATGCCAGGGCAGGGGACGAGCCCGGCGGCACCGCAGCCTCGCCTGCCCCTGCTCGGAAACAGAAACAGATCCCTTCCCTTGGCAGGGATCCAGGCAGCACATCCACCCTGCCTTCTTCCCTGCTCAGCTTTAAAGTATTTATGAATATAAATTCTCTGTATAACTGGGTCAGGAGAAGCAGGAGGCTGTTGGGAACCGGGAGCTCAGTCTCTCCCGCTGTGCCTTTTTCCAGGGCAGCTCCCTGTTCCTGACTCCCAGAATCTGCCACCTCTCTAAGCCATCTAAAAATTCCTAAGGAGGTGAGAGACATGAGCAGGGGCCTCCAGCCCTCCCCAGAGGCATTTCATTGAAGGGAAACGAGTCTTTAAAAAGAGTACAGCCCCGTCCTCTGCTTCAGAGGGACAGAAGGGATTTGTGTAATGGATATGATTAATGTGGTTGTACAAAGAAGAAATAAAAACATATTTCAGAGCAGCTCTGCACTGAAAACAACACTCTGCCTTGCTCAGGTGGGTTCAAAGCAGCCACATGGTCTAAATATTTTCCTACAACTGCCTCTACAGAGCTTCAACAGGGGGATCCAGCTGAGAAACCACCTCAGAAATCTCGTGGGAGGAGGAGGGGGGACCTGAGCCTCCAACCTCGGCCTCCTGGAACTTCATTCCCGACCAAAGAGCGAAACTATTGCTCAATTGCTCAAGAGCCCCGGGGCGAGCGGGAGGGACCTGCCCCTGCCGCCTCCTCACCCGACTCCGACAGCTTCAGCTCACAGTCCAGGTAGTCAAACAGCTCTACCGTCAGCTGGAAGCTGCCAAAACAAACCAAAACTCCATCACTGGACAGCAGAGACATCTTTGCTCCAGCTGCTCGTGTTCATTGAGTCCTCATGATGGCAAGAGCTCTGACTGACAAGAATTTGGGGCCTTTTCCCAGGCATTTACACCCCACGGTGCTCTGTGGGTGCAGGAGGGATTGGGCACCATCCAAACAATTCCCAAAATCCCAGTTACTGCCCCATCCTGGGGTGGTTTTGTCAGCAGGACACTGCCAGCTGGGGTCATGGAGCTGCTGACCACACCCTGGGCTCTGGGCCCCACCAGGACACTCACATGTTGTTCACATCTGTCCCTGCAGTCTTTTCCAGCACCTCATCCGACACTTCGAGGCCCGGGGGGAACTCGGGATGCTTTGGAAAAGGAAGGAAAAAGCCATCAGTTGCTGCTGGCATGGCACATCCCCTTGTCCTGGTGGTGTGGAGGTGGCAGAGGTCTCACCTTGACGTGGAAGGAGATCTTGGTGAGCAGGAGCCGTGTGTAGATGCTCACCAGCTGCCCGTACCTGTCGTGCAAATGGCCCTGCAGAGACACGAGGGGATCCAGAGTGAGGCAACCAGACCCAGAGATCCCACACGAGCCACTGACCTGTGGCTCCAACAGGCACACAACCATCACCCAAAGAGACAGGGTGTTTCAGGCAGTGCTTCACCCTCTCTGTGCCCACCCTGTTCCTCAGCAGCCATCTCCAAACCCCCTGGGAGGCACAAAGCTGCACTCTGCCCCACTCACCCACAGGTCCCCCGTCTCTCGGATGTTGCTGCGGTACCTCTGGCAGTCCTGGAGAACCTGGGGACACAAAAGGGAAGGATGTGGCACAGTGAGGCTGGCTGTCTGCCCTGATGCTGGGGAACAGGGGGCATCCAGCCCCTTACACCACTCCAGCTCTGGGAGAAGTCCCAGCCTTCCCGTGGCACCCAAAGGTCAGGGATTTACATGGGGAAGTTTCAAAGATGTGAGACAACACCTGGGAAAGGTGGCTGGGGTAGGGAAGGGACACTCCTTGTGCAGAGGGATGGTGGCAAGAGCCAGGAATCCCCCCGTGGGAGAGGAGCAGGAGGGGACACTCACGTTGGGGTGGCCATCACGCAGCACCTTGTGCAGGACGTGGCAGAACTTCCAGCTGAGGATGGCACTGCTGGGCAGGGGCAGCCCGATGGCGTAGGACCAGAAGGTGAAGGCTCCCTTCTCGTGGTGTGTGCCCAGGATGATCCCTGGCAGGGCAGTCAAGGCCAACTGGACACACACACAGCAGGGGACAGGCTGGGCTGGGCACTGCTCCTGTTCAGCTTTCATTGAAAAGGAGACACTGGGTGCCCCACGAGCACAGGGATCACTGGCACAATGCTGCATCCCCAAATAAAACCCCAGTTGTCATTTTTGGGTGCACCTCCCCCTGCTGAGGGCACACTGGGACCCTCTGCATTTTACTGCCACAGAAATGCAATCTTATTGCACTGCTCATTTTCCTTTTCACTGATGGATGAACCTTTGTGATGCCAGCCCCCAGCCAGGCTCTGCACGGGTCTCCCAGATCTCCTGTGGCTCCAGCATCAGGGGTGACACCCCCACAGCCCAAAGTCCTCACTGCTGTCCTGGGAGCCAAGGGAAAGGATACGGCGGGCATGTTTCTCCTTCACCGGTGCTTCCTGTGTGTTTATGGCTTTGCTGATGCTGATGGCCTGCAAGAGGAGGGGACAGTGGCTGTCAGACATGGTGACACCCCCATGGCTACCCTGACACCCCAAAATGCAGTGCTGGTGCTTTTGGGGAATACCCTGAGTTTTAGAACACATTTGTCACCTCAAAGTCATTTGTAACACATCAGAATCCACAAAAAAAAAGCATCCATTATCCACAAACAAATTTTTATCCATTTTATCCACAGACAAAGCATCCATTAAAGCCCCCATCCCCAGCAGGATCTGACCACTGCTGCTGGTGCTCCCGGCTGTCCCTGTCCCAGGAAACCAATTTTTGCATTTTTGCAGCCTGAACTCAGCGCTGTGCCAGAGGAACATTAAAGCACAATAGTGAGATGCCAAATTCCAGGGTTGTTTGTGTAATCACAAGGAGCCTTTGAACCACGGGGGAGTGGTTTGGGTTCTGCTGAGGATGTTGCTGCGTGCAAACAGCACGTGGGGAAAAGCAGCCCCCAAGCAAGGAGGGAGTGGTAGCCTCAATGCCCATCTTGATGGAGCAAAAATCCACAGCAATGTGATTATCAGAAGAGGATTATCTATATTTTGATGTGTTTGATCACAGCAGACTTTAAATTAGGAATTTATTCCAAAAGATGACCCCAGAGTGGGGTCGGCTGCATCCCCCATGTGTTGATGGGCTGCAAATCCAAGTTGCTGTGTTTGATGGGGATCTTCCTCCTCCTCCTCAGACTCAGCTGGGATGCTTCACCCTGGCAGGAGTGCTTGGGCTGTGCCTGTGTCCATGAGCCCTCTGCCAACAGCAGAGGAAAAAGGTCCCAGCTGGGAAGGCAGGAAGGCACCCTGCTGGCAGCACTTGTGCTGGAAGAGGAACTCGGTCCCTCCCTGCAGCTCCCCAGCCCTAAAGCCTTATAAAAATCTTTTCTACCTGCCCAGGAAAGCACCTTCTTCCCTGCTTGTCCAGGGACACCTCTGAAATGAGGTGCTTTCCTGTAGGAGGAGGAACCTGACCCCGAGTTATCGAGTGCTCCTGACTTATGCAGGAGGAACCCAACACCAAAGGGGCAATGTCAGAGGTGTCCATGCACAAAACCCACCCAAAAAGAGGCCAGAACAGCTGCCCAGGAACTGACCATGACAGCAGCAAAACTCTGAATCATCCCAAAGAGTGAACCTGTCCCAAAAGGCTGGCCCAGCTGCTGGGGAGAGGAAAGGCTTTGCCTTTCTGCACCAGGAGAGTCCCGGGGTTACCCCGCCATGTGGGGCCCTAAAGCAGCAGTGGAGTTAAGCCGGTGACTTGCTGTAATCCTCTTATCCCCAAAGGTTAACGAGCCTGGAGTGCCCAGGAACAGGCACTTGCAGCACAGCTGCCTCTCCCAAAGTGCCTTCACAGCCACCCAAAAGCCTGGAGCTGGCAGAGGCTGTGCCCTCGATGGCAGCTTGGCCAGAGGGATGTGCCACAGGTCCCCAGGGATGCCAGCACCTCCCACGGGACACTGACAGAAAGGATGGCTTATCCTGGGCCAGGCAAGGAAGGATTTGGAAATGCATCTCCTGCTGAAGGAGTTACAGCATCTGTCCTGAGGTGTTTTGCACAGAGGGAGCAGGGCAGACACGTCTCCCAAGCTGGGAGCTTTGCTGCCTGCCCCAAGACAGGCCTGTCCCAGCCCATCCATGGAACCTGAGCCCCACAAGGGTTGGAGGAGGCACAGCCAGAAGGGTCAAAGTGTGAGATGGGCAGACACCCAGGAAAGGAAATGTTGTCCCCTATCCCCAGGGACAGGACCTCAGCTGCTGAGTGAGCTGGGACCCTGCTGCTCTGTCCCAAAACAGAGCTGTAATTCCCACTGGCAGTGGTGGTTTTATTGCAATTATTGCCCTTAGTCTCACTGATAGCCTGACCAGCCAAAAGTCAGCCCAGGAGCTGCTGGAGAGGTTGGTTTCATCCTTAGGGATCCAGTGCAGAGGTTTCACTGAGCCATTTCATGTCCAGCACAAGGACTGGGCCCATGCAGGAGCAGCCCCAGCCCACCCACAGCACCACCATGAGATGCCAGGTCCAGCATGGTCCCAGATAAACCACAGGGCACCAAACCAGTGCCAGTCCCTCAGGGCTGCCAGCCCAGTGTGCTTTCACTGCCTCCAAGCACCAAGCTGGCCAGGAGATCCAGGAAAACGGGATGGTGGCACCAGGGAAGAGCATGGGGCAGCCTGTGGTGCAGCCTGGCACGCGTGTGCTGGCAGGATGCTCCTGCTGGCAAAGCCAGGCTGTGGAGGATGGCTCCAAAATGGGGAGATTCACCCCTGACCCAGCCTCTTGGCACACCACTGGCACGTCCGGAGATGGGCAGGTCCTGGCTGTCACTGCAGGTGCACAACCAGCCTGGCCAAAACTTTGATGCAATCTGTGGACTGCTCCCCATCACAGGGTGAGGAGCCAACCCCAAAACCTGCCTGGCCGTGGGCTGTGGGATCCCACAGGGCTGCAGCCCCAGTGCTTTGCTCACAGCTGCACGTACCAAGGCGGTGACTAAAGCCGGGATCAAAGCGCCCAAATGAAGGAGCGCAGTTTAACATCCATTTAACATCCACCCTTTCGTTCCTGGCTGCTTTTAATTAGGGCTCATCCTCCCGCCCCCGGCATCCCACGGGGTCCCAATCCCCACGGGGCAGGTGGATGCTGGGTCTCAGCAGGATGGAGAGATTATTTGGCAGCTGGAAGCCTCCCCTGGCCAGGCAGCACAAGAGCTGTCAGAGCAGCTGAGCTATGATCTCCAGAGCTCCCTTCCTAACGCTGCTCCTTCCCAAATTACACCAGGAAAACACCACTTGGCAGTCACACACAATGCAATCCTGCAGGTTCCAGGGCTCATTGGATTTTTAACGTTTTTGTATTAGAAAAGCAAAAACTGGCAGCAGAAAAGGACAAGTTTTTCCTCCTGCCAGGCTGCCGAGCGAGCGCCTGCTGTGGGATGGTGATTTCCTACTTCCCACACAAGGGAGACATCTACATCACCCTGACACAAGACATGGAAAAGCATTTTCAGGGAAAGCCGGTGACCTTCATGTCACCCACAGGGACCTGGGATCACAGCAGGGTCAGCAACTCCTGTCTGTAACCAGACATCACCCAAGCCCTCACAGGGGAAAAGGTGACAGGGCTCTGGATTCTGGTACAGAATCCTCAGGGAGCAGAGGGGACGTGCCAGCAGCACCCCTGTGACACAGAGGCAAGGAGGGGACGTGCCAGCAGCACCCCTGTGACACAGAGACAAGGAGGGGACGTGCCAGCACCCCCGTGACACAGAGGCGACTGGCGGCTGGCTGGGCAGCTGCTATAATTAGAGGAAAAAGGCAGATCAATACCCACGTTCTGACACTGGACAGTTCTGCTCCCACTGAAGCACCACTACAGGAAACCACACCAGAATAAAGCTCCTTTAGGACAGGTTTTAGCAGCTGCTGGAAAAAAGGTCAGCTCTGGGCAGTGAGTGTGACCATCAGCCAGAGATGGTCACCTGTCCATGTCCCTGCCTGCAGCATCCCTGTGGCTGCACAGATTCCCAGAGCACAGGTGCCCTGGAAGGGGGTGGGAAGGAGGGTCCCGGTCCTGGTCCCGGTCGGGCAGCCCCGGTGCCGCGATCTGATCGTTCATCAGCGCTGCCCAGCGGGACTGAAGGAGCCGCGTCCAGAGGGAACCGGAATTGCCGGTTTTCTTTCCCGTGTTGCTCCCCAAACCCAGCAAGCTCCGTTTCCTACCGTGACCCTGCGAGGCCTGAAATTCCCACCTGCCTTCGCTGGCGCTCTCGGGGCCAAACCAGCCCGGGGGCTGAGGAAGGAGCCGCAAAGCAAAGGGGCAAAGGGGAAACATCTGCGATGAAAGCACAGCCTGCAGAAGCAGAGGGGTCGGGGGAGCCATGCGGGAAGGCACTGTTATTTTTGCTGGGGCAGCAGCGAGCCCGTCACTCTGTCCATCCCTCTGCCCATCCCTGTCTGAGCACTTCATTTCCCACCAGCCCCACCAGTGCCCGACACTGCCCACCCCTGCGGGCCACAGGGGCACGGACACCCGGCCCAGCCGGACACCACGGGGCACAAACGCCTTTGGGCTTTGTTTCCACCCTGCCGCCCTCCGCGGGTCCGAACACCCCCATCCCCGCAGGGTGACCGGGAGCCGGGGGCAGGGGTGAACCCAGCCCCGGTACGAAACAATCCCCGGTGCCGGTGGGCCCGGGGCTGGGCAGGGATGCGGAGATGCCCATTCCCGGGGCTGCCGTGGAGCCCCGGTTCGGCCACGCTCCCGCCGGCACCATAAAACTTTCCGGTGTGCTGCCGGCCGTGTTTACCTGCGATAAGGCCCGGACGGCGCGGGGGGGCGCGGGGCCCGGTGCCCGCGGGGGCGGCGGCGCACGNCGGCACCGCGGACACGGGGACGGGCGGAGGGACGGCGGCCGCGCTGCCCCACCGGGGCTGCCCCACCGGGGCTTCCCCGGAGCCCGGCGGGACCCGCGCCCCCCATCCCGTCCCATCCCATCGCCCGAGAGCCCTCCGCGCCCAGCGCGCCCCGAGGCGATGCCCCGCGGAAAGGGCCGCCTCCCCCCATCCCCTAACCGGGAGCAGGACCGGGACTAAAACCGGGACCGTAACCGCGGCCCCGCCGCCCCCTCCCGCCGTCCTTGCCTGGCTCTTGTCGAACTGCTCCCGCTCCGCCTCCAGGCTGTGCCCGCCGCGGCGGCTCAGCACCCGCGCCGGCACGCTCTTGATGCTGTTCATGGCGGGCCGCGCTGGGAGCCGCCCGCTCCGGTGTCCGCGCTCCGGTGTCCGCGCTCCGGTGCCGGCGCTCGGGGCTCCGCGCTCCGGGCAGGAGCGACCGGCGCTACCCCCGCGGGCAGGTGCGACCGGGGGGACACGGGGGGACACGGAGATAGAGAGGAGACACGGAGAGGGGACACGGAGATAGAGAGGGGATACGGGGAGGGGACACGGAGGGGGGGACAAGGGGAGGGGACACAGACACGGGGGAGACACGGACACGGGGAGGGGACACGGACACGGAGATACAGAGGGGACACGGGGGGACACGGGGAGGGGACACGGAGATAGAGAGGGGACACGGGGGTCACGGGGAGGGGACACGGAGAGGGGACACGGAGCGGGGGGGACACGTCCCTTAGGACCAGGCACCTGGCACGGCGGTCACGGCCAGCGCCACCGTGCCATGCCAGCGCCCCTCCTCACCCCTCCGCCACTCGCGCACACGCGGCTCGCTCCGAGCCCCGGGGCTCCAACACCCGTTCCCGTTAGCAAAGTCAATGACCGGAGCTCGCATCCACCCTGCGGAAAGGCCGGGGCTGAACAGGAGCTTTGTTGTCTTTAAATAATAATTCAAACCAAGGATACAATAGCAAAGGCTCCCTGGAGTATTTGAGCTGCTTCCAGAGTTAAGGCACCGAGTTTGAAGCGTTTCCATTCGAGCATCGGAGTGTGGTCAATAATGCAGTTGGGTTTTAAGTCACTTAGTGCTGAATAAATTAACCCAGTTGTTTCCCTTCTTCCCATTCCACAAATCCAGGGCAGCCCCGACACAAAATCCTAAGGCTCTGCAGATCCCTGATGCATCACTTGAGCTCAGTTTTCTATATTGATTTTAAAGTCATCATTTTAAACTCTCCAGGGGTTTAAACCCAGTGAGTTCATCCAATAACCTCAAAACCATTCAAAGGCAGCTGCTGCTTGGAACCTGCACCAATTTCTCTTTGCAGCTGCTGGACAGCTTCAGGGTGAGCATCATGGCATTCTCATCGTTGGCTTTTTAGGGGGAATTCTTGTCACACCCAGAGCAGGAGATTGTGAGGATGGAGCCTGAGAAGGCCCTGTGCAGGTAGAGGAATAAATGCACTGTAAAGGAAACCTGGAAAGAGCTGGAGCAGCTGAGCTTCCCTCTGTGGGTAAGGCTGGTGAGCAGGCAGGGAAAGGGTCTGGAGAACAGCAGCTCTCATCAGAACTGGCCACCCAATCCTGGGGCCATTAATACCTGCAGGAAAGGCTGCCACTGGAGCAATTAAAGAGAAAGCAGAAAATGAAATGAAAGAGTTAACAAGAAGAATCCAGCGTGTTGTGTTTCTCTGCAATAACTGGTGGCAGTGGATGGAGCAGAAACTCCCACCCTTGGCTCCCCCAGCAGGAAAAACGCTGGCACAGGGCTGTGGGAGGGGCACTGGGGTCCCAAAGTGCTCCCAGCCTACACAGGACTGGGCAGCCCACTCGTGCCTGTGCTGAGAAATGTCAGAAATCAAATGCTAAATGTGTTAAATGGGCAGGAGAGACAAAGTATCACCTTTGTCAGCTTATTTGATCTCTTCGTTAAAAAGTAAGTTCAAGTTGTGATAACAGCACATCTTGCCCAATCAGCAAACATAAATCCAGTTTAAATGCTAAAAAAAAGGTGCCATCATACTTGGCCACCTCTACAGTGCAAACAGAGGCCATACACACCTGATCCCATAAACATTTCTGGAAGAAGCAGCTCCTGAGTGTGGAAAGTTGTTCTGCCCATCTCGTGGGTGACAGCTCTCCCATTTCAGCAACATCAGAGGCAGTTCCTGCTTACAACACTAATTGGGAACTTCCTATAAACATTATTCATCTCTCTCTACAAGGCAAAAAATCCAGAACAAAAACAATATCCTAAAAAAAAAAGGAGAATGCTTGGCTGTGTCATACTCTATAAATATTTCTGAGCCACCATAAAAAAAAAAAGAAAAAAGAAAAGTAGTTCCTATGTTGTAACAATTACACACTTCAGACTCTTAAAAACAAGCTAGTGTTTAACCTGAGCTCTCAGCTATAAAAATAGCTTTGTTAATCTTGGCATTATTCTGTGTTTTATTTCAAGATAAAATACATTCCTGCAGAGTCACATCTTCTTGCCACTTGTGAGTCTTTCAAACACTCAGGAGGACCACGGGAAAAAAAATGAGGTAACTTTCCATTGTAGCTGCTGGGTCAATGATCTTCAGTCCTGAGAATTACCTCTGTGTTGGAACCAACTTCTTCCTCTGCAGAAAAGGGAAAATATCTTTATTAAAAAGCACGAACATTTCCTCTGAAATACCTGAAGCAACTTATGTGAATTTATCTGAAGCACACTTATGTGAATTTACTACACAAATTTTCACACTGCAAACAGAGTGAGAACATGGAGTAAAAATATAAAGAGGGAAAGGTAAACAAAGTACTTAACAGAAAGGCAACAGTCTCAGGGCCACCAGCAGGATGTTGGGAAATAAAACCTTTCCAGTTGGCTTTCAGGAAAGGAGTGATCTCTGTGCCCCAGGCCAGCCACTGAGTCACCATTTATGAGCACTGGCACATGCTGCTGTGTCCAAAACTGAAAATAGCCCTTTCCTCACTGCTTTCCTCCTGAGTTCTTCAACTCCCCCCCACCCAACCTCTCTCTGGAGGCAAAACAACTGACTGATGAGAATGGCTAATCATTGGCAGCTAGGGAGGGAACTGCCCTAATGTTTGCCAGTGCACCTGCCCTCCAAAGAGTTTCAAAGCAATTTAAAACCAAACAAACACAACCAAAATCAATTCAATCACTTCTGTATATGAAACTGCACAAATGTTTGGTTATTTCTGGACCTGCTCTGCTTCAGATCTAGTTGATCACAGTGATTCAGTGACTTTTAACACAGAAAGAAAATGAGAATTATGCATTAGCCAGTGACCCGGAGAGCCACTCATTCTTGCCATGATCTACAGTGGATTGTGGTGTGTTTGTTCCACCAGCTCTTCCTCACTTGAGGCAAATGTGATTATTTCTGTAGGCTCAGCGTGCTCTCCCCACTCTGCTGCCTCAGCACGGGGCTCAGCACTTTTGGGGATTTGCTCCTGAAGCTTTGTAACATCAGTGGTTTCAGGATGCAAGTCACAGTGCTGGCTTCAACCTACAAAACCTCTGCTGCTTTTACCTCAGGGCTCTTTTCAGGAAAAGAAGAGCTCTCTCTGTGCACAGGAAGGGCAGAGGAAGGGTTGGCATTCCAGCTCCTCAGCACCCATCTCCCCCGGGTGCCCCCTCAGCTGCACTCCTCAGAGCCCAGGGCTCTCAGTGTCTCCAGGCTTAATGCAGAACCAGCAGAACTCCAAAGCAGCCTGACTCCCCAGGGCACAGCCAGCTCAGGGACTGCAGCTGGAATATCCAAGAGAGCACTGAGCACCAGCTCCCCACGGGATGGAGGCTGGTGCACAGCTGGAGTCACACAGTGCCACAGCCTCTGTAACCTCCCTGTGCAGGCACCAGCTTGGGCTGTGTCAGCACTGGGAGATTTCTTTTTCTTTTTTTTTTCCTGCCAGTTTCTCTCCTCATTGTTGCTGGTTCTTATTCAGTTTCATGTGGTGTTCAGGATTTTAACCATATCTGGTTACTCTTTTGTCCTCAGAACCAGACAAGGTGGTGCCTACTGCAAGCATCCAATCCACAATAGGAGAACAAATAATCAGAGAGTGAGAAATTTCCTGATTCAAAAAAAAAAACCAAAAAAACCACATTCTGCTGTGGGCAAGGCTGCTTTGGATATTCTGAAACAGCTCTATTCAATACATTCTACTTTTGGGGCTCTGAGCCCAGGAACAGTATCCTAAAACAGCCCTTGGCCTTGGCACTGGAAAAAACTTCCCAATCTCTCGTTCAACAATGTTCACATCCTTGATCCTGTTATCTGTAACACACAGAAGGGTTTTAACTACTAATAAGGAGAGTGCAGGTACTGGGGAATGAAGCTGTGAGATCTGACTGCCCCGAGGATGAGGAACACGCTTCACAGAAGTTTAATTATTTGACTAAAGGAACTATTTGCCAACTTAATATCTGTTTGCTGTTACAGTACTCACAAGAGTTTTATTGGAAATGCACTTAGAATCCTGCGCCAGGCCCATGTCAAAAATCCATAAAGGGCATTAATATTGCAGATGCATTTATAAAGAGGGAAGCAAACAAAAAAAGATCAAGCTGAAAACACCTTGATGCTCAGGGAACATCACAAAGAAAAAAAGGAAGCTTAGCATCTCTTTCTTCTGCAGCAGGTAACTGGCTTCTGTGAAGAGTTCCTGCAAGTTCTGTTGTTTCTATTGTAATGTAAAAACACTACTTGGAAATCAAAGGACTCAGAGAATAAAATTTCCAGAGCTGCCAGGTTCAAGCTGCTGAGCAGCAGGGGTACAGTTCTTAATTCCCCCTTCTCCTCCCCACCCCAGCAGGGCACACAACCCAACATGTACCACTTCCCCCTGATTAAATTCTAAAGGCTGTATCGCATATTTATTCCGTTCTAAATCTCAGTTTAAAACAGCCCCAGGTAAGCCTGGTTTTAAGCACAGGTTAGCTGGCCTGCATAGATTAACTCAAACACGCTTGACGAGTTTTTGCCCAGAACTGCTCTGAAAGCAGATCAAAGTTCCACACATGTGGCTCAGGATCTGCTCCCGCCACTGCACACGAGTTTGCTTCATTTTCTGTCCACTAAAGCTGAAGGAGAAGCCAATTTCCAAGCTCAAAAATGCAGCATCAGATCCTAAAGCAGAGTCATGGGCAGACAGAGGAGCTGAGCAGTGACGTGCCAAGCAGGGAGCAGGAGCCAGACAGCTGATGGGGCTGGGCAAGAGCCACAAGCAAGCACTGTGTGCAGGGAGCTTTTCAGGAATCCTCCTACTCAGGAGTCTTTGCAAAAGACTAAACTGCTGCTGTCTTTGCCAGTGAATGAAATCCTGCAGAGGAACTTCTGAACAAAATATCCTTTCAGTTTATGCAAACGCTGGCACACAACCTTTACAGTCAGGCCCAGCACAGGGAAGGGTTTATGGTTCTGGATGTTATAAAAATGGCTTTGTCTGCTCCTTACAGCAACGTTGTTCTGGTCAGGTTCATCTAAGGCTAAAAGGAGTGCAACTTTTTAGAGGGAGGTGAAACGTGTGAGGATGAACATGAGGGTTCAGCACTGCTCTGAAAGCAGGAGCCTAAATCCTCCCTTTGGGATATACAGCAGCACAAGTTTGCCCATTGCTAGGGACAAAAGGTACAATGTCCTTGTCAAACAAGGTAGAAATTCTTATGGATATTTACCCACCAAACAAGTGACCCTTTCTCTGATTACTTCTGCTGCCCAAATACTCAACAGGAACTTTATCAGCACTTGTGCTCATAAAATAAACTGCTGTGACAGCTACATACAGGTTCTTTTCTTTGACCACTGAATATATTCCCTGACCCTGCAATGAAGGAGCTACAACTACTAACCCACAAGAACTCTGCCTTTATTTAAGCTGAGCTTCTGCTTTAAATTCATACCCAAAGAATCCTATATATTCCCTATACTGCCCTCCTCTCCATGAATATAATAATAAACCAGTTCTGACTTTGAGCAGAACAGTGAGTGTGTGCTGAGCCTGAGAAATCACCTAATTTGCTTCAAGTCAGAAAGAACCAGTGCTCACTTTTTTCTAGACCTCCTACAGCTTGCCCCAAAATGACTTCTGCCTTCCATCTGTTCAGGCACATGCAGGAGTCAAATCCTGTCATGACCTTGAGCAGCCAAACAGAATCCCATAAAAAATTCAAGCACTAAGGCATGCAGGAATTGTCTGTTCACAACCAATATCCTCCTCATGCTTTGCTAATGCAGTGCAAGACAAGCAAAAGGGAAAGGATGTTCCCAATCAGCATCCCTGAGACCTCAACCTCGTCCTGGGACAGCAATCTGAACCTTGCTCATGTTGCTGGTGTTGGGAATGCTTGTGTGGAGAAGGCTGAGCTCCAGGTCAGTCAGCATCTGCCGGGACTGGGCCAGCGAGCGCTCCAGCTTCCAGAACAGGGAACTGGTGTCCTGCAGGACAGAGAGGGAGCCAGAGTTAGGGAAGGATCTTTTTTTGGAGGATTTCAAAGAATTATAATGCACCAAGAATCAGCATTTTGATTTTTAAATGTTTCTGTTCAAAATACTGCAAAGTAACAGACTGTGTCTGATTGCTGCTGTTTCTGATAAACACAGAGCTCTCTCCTAGTGCCATTTTAAACAGATTTCCACGTGCAGGTATATGGAGCACTCACAAGAGAAGTACTTTAGGGATAAAGAGGAGAATAAAGACATGAGAAAGAGGGAAAACCAAGCAGAACAGGAAAGAAACCATGTCCAATAGCTTCTGATAACTGCATCCACATGTACCCAGGTTTTTAGTGGAATTACCAATTAGCCAGCATATATTTTCCTGAAGCTTTTCATTCCAAAACCTTATTAATTTTTTAAAAATTCATTTATACTTATGCTGTCCAAGACACATTGAGGTAACAAGGAGCTATTTAAAAAAAAATGTTATCACCTTTGCCATAAAACTGCTATCTCATCATTTGAGTCCCCAGCGCTCTTCCATGCCTGGAGACTTTTGCATTCCTACCATCAGTCATAATTCCCCATAACTCCCCTCAAAATCAGTCAAGAACATTGTGCAGTAAGGTACTGACTGTGTTCATGCAGTATCTCTTTGTTGGTTTAGTCACTGCCAGGTCATTGATGTCCAGAGGGGAATCTTCATCAGAGAATTGCCCAGAACTTTGAGCCAGGTTGCTCTTCTCAGTGGGTGCCAAGAGAGGAGAAGCCAAGTGGAGGGAATTCAGATCCACATTTTCTTCACTGTTAAAAAAAAAAAAAAAAGACATTGGCAGAAATAGCATCACCATCCTTTTTAAACTTTCAAGGGAAAATCATGGCACAACATAAAAGTGGGCTCTGAGCCAAGGAAACCAAGAAGCTTGGGAGATTACCAGAGCACTCCCATGTTTAACAGCTTCCCTAGATCAGTTTCATCCTCTGAGGACAAGGGTTTGACATTCAACCAGTCTCAACCAGCTCCATGACCATGTGCTTGAGTGTGTATTTAACCTTGCAAAGAGCACATGAAAGGCAAAACTTTGTTCTTCCCAATACTCTGCTACTCATTCCTCTCACACCCAAGTCCTTTTGGTTCTAATCAACCATTAGGTAAATTAATATTTGCAGGTGTACCTTTCAAGGGAATTTCACAGTGTTTTACAGTCATCATCTCACTTCAGAGATCACAGGAGAGCTTTCCCAAAGAGGCTTGGATGTATTTCTTTTTAAATACAAACCATCAGCAAACCACATTCATCAACTTCTGAACACAACAGAAGCAGAGTGCTAGCCCTGCCTGGACTGGCAAATAATGAAAAAAGATGTGTATTTTAAAGCAAATATTGTCTTTGAATTGATGACATTTCAGTAGATATTCTTTAGATTCTTATTTTGGTGTAACAATGCAGTCCATACCTGGCAAGACTGTTAAAAATAGGTACATTTTTAACTGACATTCAATCTAGGAAAAAGCCCTCATGAGAGTTGCCAGCTCATAATTGTTTGCTGTGTCCCATTTCACTTCTCCCATAAAAGACGGGGATAAAACAGGCTCTCTTCAAGAGGGAAAAGCTCATGTCTGTGTTTCTGACAAGGAAAGGTTCTGTGGAGATGTGAGGGAACAAGCAGCCTGGAACAGGGATGCGGGGAGATGAGATGAGATGAGCAGGGCCTGTCCTGGAAAACCCACAGGTTGGAAAGGAAGGGGACACAGGTTTGGCTTTGAGGCAGGGAACTGGCTCAGGAATGAGTGGCTTAGTCCAGCCCAGGCAGACTCATCAAGTACCTGCTGATGCTCCATCTGTAAAATGAGAATTGAGATAAAAATCCAAAGGCAGCAAATGCTGGCCCAACATAAATGAAGTCACCAAGTCAGAGCACACAGAAATGACTCCTGCACTCTGGGATTTCACAATCCCCTCTGCCACTGGGGAAGGCATTTGACTGTTAACAGCCTCCTTGTTGGCTGTTCCAGAACTCAGGAACTCATGGCAAAAATATTTGCTGGGATGACAGGGAGGTGCCAGCACCCTTCCCTAAACACAAACTACATCATCAGCACTCTGAAAGCAGCAATGGAAAACTGGAGGATCCAGATCCAAGTCCCAGGAGGAATGTTGTGCTGGTCCCTGCCATTAATCCCTTCACAGAAGCAATGCTCCTGCCTTCCTCCCATTTAGGGGTGAGGATTTATTGCCTGGCAAATCCGAGTCAGCAGAGGCTGGAGAGCAGACAGTCGGGGATTTGCACTGAGTCAATCCATCTCCAATTAGCAGGGCCCCAGGACCAAATGTGGGCATCAAGAAAAGTGGAGAGCTCAGCAGCAAATCCCAAATGGGTAGCACAGCTCCCCCCTAACTGGAGGATATCTTCTAGCTGCACTGCCCAGGTTGAATTTGTTCCTTTCCCCTTAAAATTCACTCAAGGACAAGACAAATAGGGCAAGACAAAAAGTGAAAGCAGCTTTCATGATGCAGCCTCAAAAGGGATTTGGAGGGATGGCAGTGTGTCATTGGTGCTGCTGGGGGAGTGATAAGGAAGGTCAGGGTAGACAGAAGGGGAGTGGAGCCTTTCCAGTGATTTATAGGCAGTGGAAACTAGAGAGAGCCCACATGGAGTGTGAAGCTCAGCTAAGGCACGTGGGAATGTGCCAGGCCAGCATTCTTTTTCAGGGGCTGCCCATTCACCTTGTTTCTGAACAGGTCTGTCTCACTGCAGCAACAATTCCTACAATATTTCTGTTTCAGAAGCCACACAGAATGAAAGCATCCATACATCAGATCTTTCCATTCCATAACATGACTCTGTTTGGATGCTGGGCAGGCTTGCTGGCAAACACTGTGAGCAGGTTTAAACAGCTGTTCATTTACTGTGCTTGTCAAACACCAGCTGGAAGGCTCCTCTCCTCTGGCTAAAAAGCAGCTATGAAATCGCTGTGAAACTTCAGAAATCCTTCTAAAACAGAGCTGGCTAAATCAATTTTTTGAACAGAAATAGAGGAACCAACAGAACAAATCCACAGCAAGTCCCAGCTCTGAATGCCTTTGCTCATGCAGGCACAAAGCCACTTCTGTAAATGCAGAGCAGGTTTTTTATCTCGGAGACATTCCAACATCACCGAGGCACCTGAGTCTTCTTCTGACACTTCTCAGCATTAGGAACCTCATCCTGCTTGTCCCCAACCACATGTCCTTCTCCTCCCACAGCACAAACAGAAGGATAGAGTCCCACGAGCTGCAGAGTGGACAGATTGCTGTCCTTTCCATCTTGCCATCTCATTTCTTGCCCTGACAGAGGCAGCAGCCTGTGCTCAGAGCTGTGTCCTACATTCTTGCCCAGCCGAGATGTGATTTCTCAATAGAAATAACACACTCACTAAAGCATCACACAAAACCTGCATCTGTTTCTTGCCTCACAGAAACATCACTACACAAGTCCAGCTCTGGTCAGAACATATTTTACCCATCAGAATTATGAGCAACATCTGGGATTTTAAAAAATCTTTAAGATTTTCTCAATTAGTTTATTTGGCTAAGTTATACGGCATTGCAGCTTCTCCTGCCCACACAGCTCTTGGGGATAAGAGAGGAGAAAAAACAAATGCATAAAAATAGAATCACAATACTTTAAGAGCTATTTTTATTTTAAATTTGTTATTTTTTCAGGTTGAAAAACTAAATTTAAAACAGCAGTTACTCTAAACATAGCTTGAGCTAATACTGAGAGCTTATACACCTAAGTTTCTACATAGCCTAGCTTATGCTTATTTCTTAAAGGCAACAAACTCATAACCTTTGTGAGCAGGTACATTTCATCTCTTGTGCAGTCTCCAAACAGCTGTAATCTCCTCCATGGTGCGTATTTTCATCTCTCTTTTTGGGTTTGAAAATCTCCAGCCATTCCAGATCTGAGAGTGGCTTCCACCACGTATCTTTATTCACAATGAAGTTATTAATACTGGAATCAGAGTCAGACTTGCAAGTGACAGGAGTCTCTCTGCTTTTTTGGCCAGACTCAGTGTCAGATCTCTCTTCCCAGGTTTTGTTTCCATTATCAGTTTTGTCAGACGTGGAGCTGTTCTGGATTAAAGTGCTTTGCAAATCTACACGAGATTTGATTTTAAGCCAACGATCGTATGAAGGCAAAGACACCTCAAAGGTTTTTTGGTCTCTGCTTTTCACTTCATCCTCTCCAATTTCCCCGTTTCTCAATGGCCTTGTGTTGTTTACCTCATGAAATTTTTCACTGTCTAGCTCATCAAAGCTTGATGCAACATCCTGCTTTTCTCCTTCTTCCACAGGCAGGGCCAAGCCTTTCACAGCTTTTTGACACTGGCTTAACAACGCTGAGGCAGCTTCCTCCAAGTCTGAAGCATTCAGTAACTGTCTATTATCTACTTCACACATCTCAGGGGTGGGTTTTACCCTACTTGCTGGAACTGGTGCAGTTCCACACTCCTCGCACATCCTGTGGCTGCCCTCAGTCCTACCCTTGTCTGTCTCGCTGGGGCTTTCAGAGGCAGAGAATGTGGCCTCTGAGCTACAACAGCACGACAAAAACAAGTCAGAAACACTGCAGGTAAAGAGCATCCCCAAGTGCACTCCTAAAGCTCTACAGAACACAGGCTCTGCCACGGTTCTGCAGCAGCTCACTCACCACCTGGCAGTTGTATCCTGCCAAAACCCCACCGAAAATCTGCCCAGATTTTGGCTGTTACTTTTCAAAATCAGTCTGCGAGTTCCCTCATGTTTTAATCACAGTATGGTGATTCTGTCTGAACCTCCAGGGTGTGCACCAATTCCCTAAGTTTACTTCCTAAAATAAACTTTGCTTTTTAAATAAAAGTAGTAGGGAGCCAGGTTAACACCCCTACCACCAGACTAGTTCACTTTCTAAAAAAAATCATGAGCTGTCTGGCCTGCTACAACACTTGGTCTGTGACTGGTGTTCATGGTCTCTCCTGACCAAATAAAACACAAGGTACTTGACAGCTTCACTGGATATTTGTGGTCAAATCCAGCAAAGCCATCCTGACCCAGCACACACCCCTGTTAGGATGTTAGCTGGGGCTGAACAGTGAAGTCTCTCTTTGAGGACAAACTATTTAAGGAAAAAAAAAAGAAAAAAAGTCTTTACCTCTTTCCACTTGATGCATTTTCCTGTTTTTGCCTGGAGTCCAGGGAGCTATCAAAGTTGACATGAAGGAAGTGCAAGTCTCGCTGCTGTTTTACACAGACCTGTCAGAGGCAGTGAGGGGCACTGGTGAATGTCTGGGTGCAAGAACATCATCAGCAGGTAGTACCACAGTGCTTGTCTTCCAAAAACATCCTCAAAATGTTTGTATAAACCAATGACCATGGTCAAATTATTGACAAAGACTTCCAAATCTAAAAGGACAACTCTGCATCTATTTAGGAAAATAATGTTTTGCAGCAATAAACAGGATTTCTATTAGAAGATTAGAATATTCTTCTAAGATGGAACCCCACTGAACAATAATAAAACATCATTACTATTACCTGATATTTAATACATGTTGTTATTGCATTGTTCACAGCTACAGAATTACAGGACATGGATGATAATCATGGGATTTGGCTTTCACTGGGGATTTTTGTGAAGCTAATGGAGAAGGTAACTACCCATCAATTACTTGCAATTTAAAAAATGGAACATGTTTTGAGAACCTCAGCTGAGAGCAGGTGAACACACAGGGTTTAGGCTGTGAAAAACAGATCTGCCAGGACACTGTGTCCCTTACTCTGCTGAGTTCACCTTGGGCAGGTGTGTGATCCCAACCCTGCTGCCCTTCACGTGACTTCCCAAGCCTGGAAACACCGTGGGCTTTTCATCTTAACCCCAAATGAAATAAATCAACATTCTACAGGGATCCCAGCAAGGCACAAACAGATTTTTGTTCCTTAATCAATACTATCTAGATCTAACTTTTGACACTGTTCCACACAGGTCTGATGATCCTGAAAATGCTCCTCTGACCTCGGAGCAGGAACACAACCAGGGCTGTACCTGCCGCAAACTGGACAATTCTTTTTCAATCCGCACTTGCTTCGACTTGGCAAACTGAAAAAGTTGATCCTTCCTCTGGGCTTCTTCCACTGTTTCAAAAGATAGTAATTATTTTTGTTACTTCGGGTGAACAGACACAAAGCAGGTGCATTGCTGATGCACCTGTAGCAGTAGGAGGTGGTACTGAAACAAAACAAAAGCATTTTCTTAAGATCAACAGGACCTGTTTCTCCTCCAGATAAAAAGAGCACAAAACCCACAAAAAACCAAAAATTCAGGTATTTTCCTTGGACTTTTCCTCAGCACCTGGCTTCATGTTACTAGCAGCAATATTGTGCTTCATTGACTGATTTAGTTAATGTTTTTAGAAAGGGAAAGGGAAAAGGAGAAAAAAAAGAGGAAATCAAAATGGAAATTCAGTTAAAATTAATTTTAATTCATGCACGTAAAGAGAAATGCAGCAAAACAATTCCCAATGTTATTGGTTTTAAAATAATGAGACATGGCATCAATATCTGACAAAGGTCAAACAGCAGACTAAAAATCATAGGCAAAGAAATTATCTGACAGCAGAAGACACCTTTGCCCATCTAATCTTTCAAGGTCTCTGTGCTTATCCCCAAGAATATTGCAGTGACCTTTCCCATCCACTGCAGCACCAGATGTTCTTCCACCCAAAACCAAAGGTATTATGGAGAGCAAGATGCAGTTTATCAAGGCCTGCATATTAAACCAGCCTCAACCAATCCCATCACCTAAAGAAAGCAACAGAGAAGAGAAAGTCTCAACATTTTCAGTCCCCTGAGCCACTCACTCCTCCCTGTGTAATCACTTTGGTGAACTTTGTGCTTTCACAAGACTTTATAAAGTGTCCCTGCAGAAGCCCCAGATATTGCTTCCACAGAAGAATGGCACACAAGGGATATACTTTTATTAAACTGCAAGGAAGGCAGGTAACAAGCTGCCTCCTTCACAGATATCAGTGAACTGCTGCCCAGAAGTCTCTGAGCCGTTGAAAGCCAAGGCATGGAAGGCCAACTGCCCACCCTCACCTGCCAGTATCAGCTCACTCCTCAAGCAGCCATTTTCTTGCTTCAGGTGACTGATTTCTTCCTGGTTCTTGCTGCTTTCTTTCATCTTCTCAGAGAGGATATCTGCAAATCAAAATGTAGCATTTCCCAGAGTGGAAAGGAATCGTGCTGGCCCACACTAAATTAGGTGCCCAGCAGAAACATTTACCTTTCATCTTATTTACTTGACACATGACATCGTTCAGTGTCACCTTGAGGTCCTGGTGCTCCCTGCTGCGACTGCATTCATCAGACTTTGCTGTACGCAGAGCATTCTCCAGTGTTTTAAACTTAGATGTAACCTCAGTGATCTGATCAGTTGTTTCAATTAAGGCCTTGTCCTGAAATAGGAAACACAATGAAATCTTGTTTTTAATATCATGGATGAGTTTGGACAAAACAACATCCTCCTGGAGTAAAGTGATCCACAGACTTCCTTCTGAGATTTTGAGGAAAAAACCCACCCAAATTAAATCTTGGAAGCAAGCTTGTTGGTGAAAACAAACCAGTTTATTGCTGACCATTTTTCCCTTCCCAAACAAGCCTAAGAATTAACCATGAGTGAGATCACCGGGGACAGAAGCCTCGTGGCACAGCCACCAACAGCTGCACTGCAGCTTGGCCACATTTAGTGCCCATGAGCTGACAGATGTTACCTTCATCTGAAGCATAGAGAGAAGCTCCTGTTCCCTTGCTTGCAGCTGGCCTGTTTTAGCAGACAGTTCCAAAACTGAGCAGTGGAGACTCTGATTTTTCTCCTAGTGAACAGAAATAAGTGCCAGCCATTACTCCAGTGATTCAAAGTTATTATTTTTTCCCAGTAAATGCATCCACAACGTTATTTAAACATCATGAGTGGCAACGTGGGATCCTGAGCAAACTGGAGAAAAGAGGACTGGAGGAAAAACTGTTCCCCAACTTGCTTGTGATCAAGGGTCTTAATACCCTGCATGTCTCAGTTTTGGAATGTTACAGTTAATCACAGGCATCCTGTAAATGCATGGACTACAAAACCAGACCATCACTCAAGCCCTACCTCCAGAGCCTGGCAGTGAACAGATGAATCTGTTACTTTTTGAGTGAGCTCTTTAAACTTCTGTTGTGTGCTTTCAAGTGTTATCTTACTGTCATTATGCTGGGATTCTAATAACTTTAACTTTTTGGTCAGTGATTTTATAACTGCATTTCTCTCGTTCAGCTCATCTGAAAAGGAAGGAGACAAAGTTGTACGTGAGAAAGAACTCAGAGGAGAGCGTGCAACTTCTTAAATCTCAGAAATAATTTCACCCAGTGTTTTAAAATCACACAATTCAGACGTGGATGCTTATGTTGCACACTCTGAAGGAGGATTCCCTGGCTGCCCAGCTCAGATGGAACAGGAACTGCGTGGTGAGCTCTGTACTGAGGCTGTTCAGAGCCACCAGGTGTTTTGCTGGGTGGTTTCTGTTTGCTCAGAGCTGAGCAGCAGAACCTCAGGGCAAAGGACTCTGTAACTCACCAGCAGGCTGCACATTTTTCTCTTCCCCCACATTCATTTAATCAGATTATTTTTTAAAGAATTCACAGAAGCAATTCACACATTCAGACAAGAAAGAGCCTGATCATCACACCCCCTTCAAGATCAGATCACTTCAGCACCACTGTGGAAGTCTAGATCTCAGAGAAACAATAAAATTTTAGGCTGACGGGTAGGAAATCTTCCTTATATGATGCAAAACTGTTACTGAGGGGTTGAAGCACCTGAAAATCTCATAAGAGCAAGATGCCATTCTTTACACCACAACACTTACTAGTTAACTCGCTGCATCGTTCTGCTAAGGTCAGTATTTTTTGGCGATCATCCTCCCAGGCCTGAATGTGTCTCTCATGCACTGCCACCATGTCATTGAGCTCCTTGTCACGATCTTTCAGTTCTGCAATTAAAAGCTTCAGCTCCTGTCTCTGCCTCCTAATGATGCTGCTCTTGTGATCGGGGCTAAATGCCTACAAAAAAGCGAGACATGGAATGCATTTCAACACCAGGAAGCGAAAAATTCTCCCATAATAAACTCGAAGGGTTTATTTTTAGTTGAGCTGTGTTTATATTATAAATAGAGACCATTCCAAGAAGTTCCTTATGCTCGTGGTACCACCTGTGGCCCCTGACTGAAGCCCTTCGCAGAACAAGCTGGTACCACCTGCGGCCCATGACTCAAGCCGGCAGCAGCACAATGAGAACCGAAAACAGAGCCGACTGCTAACGGCACTTCCATCTTTTACCTGGGGCGAAGCAGAACGCTGGAGTGATGAACTCATAGGGGACTGGGGGCCAGGGCTCTGCCAGGCATTCGCGGAACCGGGAACACTTGCAGGATGTCACGCTCAGCATGGAGGCTCCCCCGCCGCACACACCCGCCGGCCCTGAGGGGGCACGGGCGGCGTTAGAGCCACGGGCCGCGGCCGCAGGCCTGAGGGGGGCCCTGCGCTACCGCCCCCGCGGAGCGACCCCCGCTCCCGGGCAGGGCTCCCCCGCTGTCCCGCCCGGCTGGGAGGCTTTTCCTAAGCCCAAAGGCTTTCCCTGCCCTCCGTCCCCGCTCGTTACCCCCCGGTATCCCCGGTTACCCCGGCAGCCCCCGACCCACCGGCACCGCCCGGCCCCGCCCGCCGTTGGAAGAAGCTCCGCCTCCCGCAGCGAAGGGGCCGCGGGTTCGAGTCCAGGGGCTCCCGGTTCGAGTCCTGCAGCCGCGGGTTCGAATCCCGCGGCCGCCTCCTCACCCCGGGGCTCGAGCTGCTAGAAAAATGTGATAATTAATAACGTTGTTAATAGGGGGTGAGTAAGAACCAGGCCGGAATGTTAAGAGTTGGAGGCAACTTTCCTGTCCAACTTTCGTCTCCATCTGTAGAGATGCAGGCAGCTCTTGAGAGACACTATTTCCAACGACAGGGATGGAGTTATCTCTCCAGATACACCCATGGTTTATAAATAGGAATCTGAAAAAAGCAACCTTGCAGGAAGAGAACAGAGTCTGACACATCACCCCCTTGGATTTCAGCTCACCGAGGTTCTGCAGTGACAGGAGCATGTCACTTCCAGGACCCTGCCACCAGGGAGCATTTGCTGTTATTAAATGGAACAGTGAAACAAAAAGCACCAAATCGATGCTCGAGGCTGTTTGTGGGAGCACAGACAGCAGAGCTGGCACCCCACCCAGTAACCTGGCCTGGGGAATAGTGCTCACTATTAATTCGAGTTTATTACTACCATGCTTGAATGAGCAGCAGGTTAAAAGCTGAAAGCCAATACAATTGCCTCACCTAGAAGCCCAGCAGGGTAGGGAGATCTTTGGAATTATGAAAATAGGATAAATTTCTAAGTCATATTCACACATTTCTCAGTGTTTCCACTTAATAAAATAATTCAGTCGGCAGGGATGTAGTATGACCACTTCAGGATTCACTGTTAACAAACCTTTAGAATGTTTGTTACATTCTGATTTCTAAAATTCTCTCCAAGTGAATGAGAGGTAAAAGTGTCTACATCAGCCACGTGCCTTATTCAGTTAAGCTCAGCAGAAAGCATAACAGGAGAAAAACAAACTTTTAATGCCTTGAATTCTTATTTTCCCATAAGATAGACAGAAGAAAGTAGATGTAAAAAACCTCAGAAACTATTCAGTGAGGAACAGTAATTTTATTTAAATCTACTTCATGCTTAAGCATGGTAGAACCCCAATTTAACTTTGGCAAATATCACAAAAAAACCCCAAAAACAAAAAAGAAAACCAAGCAGCCTATACAGAACAGTGAGAATGCCAAGGATATGGGTTCTCCACAGTTTCACTGCAGAGCAAATGGATTTAGAAGCCTCACTTTTGCTATATCATTTATAACCATATAATTAAATAAAGGTAGCCCTCCACCATCACTTCTTGACTTCTCCAAGATCTTCAATGCTGTCATCATCCACCTAGGGAGAAAAAGCCAAAACACAGCAAATTAAGTGTTTTCTTTTTACATGCCTCCTTCAGTGTGCACCCCTGTAAAAGCAGTGAGGGGTGGGAGAGGTGAACAGCCCCATTCCAGATCCCCTGCTGCAAATCCCAGCTGAGTGACACGTGCTCACAGGACACAGCTGAGCCTGCAGGGCTGGGAATAAAGACAGCCCTGTGGAGTTAAACCATAAAGAATTCCACTTGGGAAATGCCAGGACAAGGGAGAGTCAGAGAAAGCCCTTGCAATTGCAGCTCACAGCTTTAAATTTCAGTCCAACCCACACTGGCTGATCTCTTCTGAAGCACAAATGTGTGGGGCTTGGGGCTTTTTTGTTTGTTTTAATTTTGCAGTATTTTATGAGGTGTTGAAAAATAGGATGGCAATGTAAGAATACTTAGACACTCACTGTTAAGAAATGGTCACAAAGAAGGCACAGATATTTGACAGCTGCATTTATTCTGACATGCCTCCCTCACTGTGGGGTGGGAATGCAACAACTGCTCTTTTATTTTTGTGCAGCAATCTGTGCTGCCAAAGATGAACCCCTTTTCCAAAATCATTGGTAAATCACAGGCTAGTGTGGAAAAGTGTGTGTCTTCCTGAGAGAAAGAAAGGTTGATTACCTCAGGCCACTTCTCCTGGATTACATCAATAATGTCATCTGTGAAGTCCCCCTGAATGATGATTTCATCCTCTCCTGTTACTGAGGCACCGCAGGAAAATTTCTGAGCAAAAAACCTTTGTGCTTCCTTAAGATCAATTTCTGCCCAGGGGAAAATGAACAATTTAAGTACAGTTGTTGTCATAAAAGTATTTTCTCAAGAATTAAGCCAAATCTTTGTTTTAACTTGAAAAAGTGTGGCACTTCACAGTTTTTGCTAGAGTTTCCACTGAAAGCCAAGTCTGTTGTTTACACCCAAAACATGTGACTCTACAGATCTACAAATGCTTCAAGGTAGAAATTGCTGAATGTTCTCTACATATTCTGATGAGGTGAGCCTGCACCCTGTTTTAAAAAAAACCCTATAACCCTCTTTGTCTCAAAAATCATGGCACTAAGTACCTAATAATTTATCCCTGTGGAAGTCAGTGTACTTTTGACATGCTTTGGAACTGCTAAAAGCACCTTGGGACTTCCATCTCACAGCTGGAAGCAGATTCCCCAGTGGAATACAACCAGAAGAAATATCATGAGGTTAAAGACAGGCACATCCAATACCAGGAGAACCCAAACTCACCAAATGTGGCAAGGCCACACACTCTTGTGACATATTTTTTCTTTGCTCTGGGAATTTTAGCTATCGTAACTTTCTGTGGTACAGTCTTCTTCTTCTGTTTTATCTGACCTCTTCCACCTTGAAACAGAGCATAAGGTTACATGATTAATTAAATTATGTCATGTTCATCAAAGAAAAAAGCATACATTTACTATGATTTAAGAGAGATCCCACATTATCAAAGTGCAGTATTATGGGAAATAACAATATATACACATGTGAAATGTGCATTCAAGCACAGGTTGCACAGCAGACCCCCACTACAATCAGCAAAAACAGGCTTTTCCCCACACTTTACCAATCACTGTGTTTGGTCTACATTTACATAATTCTAGAAATAAATTTTTCTTTGGTATTTTCCACAGCTGTTTTAACATCCTCACGGTTTGTGTCTGAGGCAAAGCAAGCTGCTCATGCCCATTTCCTGAGGCCACAAGGTCTTGCTTGCCCCAGGCTGCTGGGTTAAACAGCAGATCAAGTTCTGGACACCTGGGCACAACCCCAGTGGAGCAGACAGGGAAATGTGATCCAGCAGCCAACCCCACAGCTGTGAGAGCACCCCAATCCCACACCTTTTAACACTTTCCCCCTGCCTGTTCCTAGGCCAGCCTCTGGGAGCACTCCCCATTTCAGGCACTTCTGAGTCACAGTAAAGCATGCAAGAGATACATTCCACTCATTAGGATTCTTCAAGGCAGATTAAGATCTCAGCTAACTTCGTGTACAGTCACCATGTTATTCCAGGGTAAGCAAAGTTTCATGTTTCTGAGCCTTCTCAGCATGAAAACCTAAAGAATTTATGACAAGTAAACCAACCCCTGGGACTGTTTCTGTTTCTAACACGTAGTTCTTCTTCCAATTCTGTTTTATTATGAACTGCTGTCTGATAATTTTTAGACAGTAAATTTCTGCCTTAAATTTCCTTCAGTGAGTTTCAGCAATGTCTCATGAAGTTTGTGCTTGTTTTCCCTCATACTCTTATGGTCACTCTTACACCATCCTACTTAACACCATGCTGTAAGTTTTCATGAAACTTTAGATTCTAGGAGAAAAATCACCAAATATTTTAAACACTTATTTTAGAACCAAAATACCAGACTGAAAACTAATCACACCCACCCCTCACAACAAGTTAATGTTGAAATAAAATGTCCTGACATCTCTGGGAAAAGCATGCAAGTTACAGAACATGAATTACTGTTGTCACTAGACACTGCCTGCTGAGAAGGTAAATTAAACTGGTTACCAAGACACCAAAAATAAAACAAAAATATATGTGGCATAAAATATGAAACTTACTGGGTATTAACCATAATTTCTGGAGCATTACACACAACTGACACTGCACAGGCAAATGCATAGTAACAGCTCCAGAACTCTGATTTATGGTGGAAAGCATGTTAATTAATTCAGCAGGAAGAGCTCCAACGATCAAAGATAAAAGTGTGTTTAAATTGTTCCACATAACTTTATACCTCCCAAAGTTGGGTTTTGAGAACGTTTTTCATTAGCACTGCTGGGAGGAGACACAGCTGCTAATGGAGACACAGGTAACAGATTTTAAAGCACAAAACCAAATCCTGTTCTGTGAATGCAGAGAGGTGGAAGGAACAAAGGCAAAGCAGAGTCATGAGGCACTAACAGAGGGAAGCAGCCTTTGTTCCACTCTGCAAGCAGCCCAGAACGTGCTGCCCAACAGGGCACAGCATTCCAGGAGAAATGCCAGCTGATTCCAGCTTAGGAGCTGCTCCCTGGCTGAGTGTGACAGTGGTGACAGGAACACTGGGGCCCAGGATGCAGGTCACCCCTCCCTGCCTGTCCCTCCCATCCAGCATTTCCATTGGCACACACCACAGGGAGGAAGATATTCCCTATACATTCCCTACATTCCAGAGCTAGCCACCAAAATGCAAGGAATTTGTGCCCTGCTCCAGGCCAGCAGGTGAGAAAGGGATGTCCCAAACTACTTTGAAATCAGGACCACAATCAACTATTTAGACCTTGCCTCTCTTTTGCTTCTTCTTCTCCTCTTCTTCTCCTCCTCCCACATTTCCTTGGCCTTCTCCAACCCCAGCTTCCTGTTTAGGTGAATTTTCTTAAATGCAGCAGAACAGAATGAGGGGAAAAAAAGAAGAAAATTAGTGATCAAACACTCACAGCCTTACAGGAACAGGAAGTAAGTAAAGTGATATTTTGCTAAATCAATAAACTATACTTAAGTGCAGCAGCCTTTTGACTGGTGCATGTTACATCTTCATTACAGTATTTATGCAAATTTGTTTCCAAAAAAGCCTCTTGCACAGAGAGACAGAAATTAATGATAATGTTAATATTGAAATTCCAAATGCAAACAAATAAGTTTCCCATTATTAATGGCCTATCCTCCAGCCATCCACTGGAAACTGGAAAGACATAAAATCCAATAAACTAACTCTGATGGGAAACAAGTGCATGGATGACTGTTTATGGCAGGAAATTAGGAAAGCTCAAATACTATTAATGAAACTACAAATTGATTATTTAGTGTTTTCTGACATTATAAAACCCATTTCACAGCATCCAAAGCATTAACTTTCACATGACACAGCAGGAAAAGGAAAGAGATAAGAACTGGACAAGCCCAGATATTTCCAAGTATGTCCAAGGACACATATCAGCTAGAAAACAGAAAAGACTCTTACCTACTGTAAGTTTTGCAAACTCATCTGGAAAATTCTTTTCTAACCATTGTCTGCATTTAGTCACATCAGGCATGTATTCACAGTACTAGGGAAGAGCCACATGAATGTTGTTAGTGGAGGAATGACAAAATGCATCACAAATACACCAAAACAGGGTGTAATAGGACAGAAAAAAATGTAGACAATAAAAAATTAACTCACCTCTGTTGGCAACGAACAGACTGGAGAAAGAAGGGGAAAAAAAAAGAACTGATTACAAAAGGAATTTTTTACTTTTTACTTACAGACTTAGTAATTAAATTCCAAATGGTGTTTCAAAGTCAGGGATGAGTTCTTACATAACTTCTGGTTATAACCACACAGTGACTCAAAAACATTTCTTTATTGTTGCCACTCCACATTTTAATTCCTCTCTCATTAGACCTGTGCTCACACGCTCTGCATTAGGGTAAAACCATCACAGCAAGAGCTGCCAGTCACTGAGGGAAGGGGAGGAGAAGCCCAAGGTTGGGAAAAGCTACAGAACAAAACATAACTTTTTTCTGAGGCAAGAGAGACACTGAACAAAGCACCAGGTGGTTCGGTCAGCTTTCCCTTCTCCAAGAGCTGCCAGTGTCCCAAAGAGGGGACAGCCAAACCACCTGTGCAGACTTCCACACACAGCAGGGCTGCTTCCTACTGCATTCCTGAAGCAAAATGACATTCCTGTCTAAAAACACACCTGTAAGACAACTCACTCCCCTTAAAATTTCACCCACATAACTACAAGCAGAACGAGTACAGAACACCTCCAACTCAGCACAGCAGTGTCATATACTCCATTTCTTGCTGTCATACTAATGCCCAGAGGCCTTTCCTGTGCTGACGGCCTCAGTGGCTCGCTGCAGGAAGAGGCGGTGCTGCCCAGCCAGCAATGCCCAGGACTTGCCTCCGCAGTAGAGCACCCGCAGCGGGTAATCGGCGTCGGGCCGGGCGCCGCTCCTGCCGTCCCCTCTGCAGTCAGGGAGCAGGGGCTCCACCACGTCCGTGGCCATGGCACCGGCCTGAGGGGCACAGCGGGACGGATCAGCGCCGGGGCTGGGCTTCACCCACTCACAGCCCTCCCTCCTCAGGAATCCCAGAGGAAACAGGGGCAAGCGGCAACAGAGGGAGGAAAACGGGAGCCAAAAATAATGAAAACATGGAGGAAACACACCACGAAGGGCACCAAGCGGTATTGGAATTCTAGCACGTAAGGGGAAAGAAGCCAAAGTGCCACAAAATCTTTCAGAAACCCACATGGAATTAGAGAATGCACTGGGTTAAGGACAATGTGAAGTATCATGTTAATTCAGTGGCACACAAACAGTGGGGGCACTGGGGGCAGGTACCTCTTGCATATTAGCAAAGGAAAGGGGTCATTAAAATCAGGGCCTGAAGAGTCACAATCTGATCCAAGAACACTGGGGGGAAGAAAAAAAAAAGACCAGCATAAAAAAAAGAAAGCAAACTCAAGCCACTAATGGATTTAATAGTGATTTACACACGTTTTCAAGCAAGGGACTTAGAAGACAGGAGTCAACAAGGAAAGAGTTCGGAACACACAAGAAATCCCCCAGGACGGTGGGAACAAACAGGACACGTGTGAGGGAGGTTTGGATGTTGTACAGGGCTGTGCTGAGCAGCGAGGAGCGCTGAGGGGAGACCCCCGAGGGGATGGGCTCAGGGCAGGGCAGATGGCACCGGGAGGGTGAGGCTGCTCCTGAGGAGACCCCAGAGACCCGGGGGTGCTCGGTGCTCAGGGGGAAAAGCGAGGGCGGGTGAGGGAAGGGTGCCGGGACACGGGGCACGGCGGGGATCACGGGCACGGTGGGATGAGGGGAAAGGCTGGGACACCGGGTATGGTGGGCTGAGGGGAAGGGTGCCGGGACACCGGGTATGGTGGGGATCAGGGACACGGTGGGGATCAGGGACACGGTGAGCTGAGGGGAAGGGTGCCGGGACACCGGGCACGGCGGGGATCAGGGACACGGTGGGCTGAGGGAAAGGGTGCCGGGACACCGGGCACGGCGGGATGGCGGAGCGGGGGCGATTCGTGAGGGCAGAACCGAGGGGATGAGGGAGCTGAGGGCACGGGGAAGAGCCGGGGGGATGCGGTACCTGAGGAGGGGCGGGCTCGCAGGGCGGGGCGGTGCCGGCGGTACGGAGGGCGCCGGGAGGATGCTCGCTACACGCACCGGGGGGATCCCTGCGAGGGGCGGCGGCGGCGCGGCCCGGGAGGAGCGGGAGCGGG